>NC_092803.1:207617931-207945056 GCF_040954645.1 Diabrotica undecimpunctata | reverse complement strand
GCTGTTAAGTTCATGAGGTTCAAGAGCCCTGAGAAATAAATTATTCGTCTTTTAAATATGTTTGTTGCCTTCCATACAGAGAAAGCCATATTATTATTATCTGTTAACCCTCTCAGATAATAACAAATTTTTTTAATTAGCATGATTTAAAATTTTTTGTCGGGACGAGGTCTAGTTTGCTGTTATATCCTTCTTAGTTTTATTTTATCTTTTAATAATTTTTTAATCTCCGTCCGATATTATTTTCTTCTACTTTTGATTTCAGAGCAGTACTTTCTCGTGCATTTTGTTGGGATGTTTTTGCCTTGAAACACCACGCTGGCAAGGCGGGTTAGTGAGTTTTTAATTCAGCCGCTCATTGTGAGTACCGACGCTGTTTAAAGTTGCCCGCTCCAGGTCAGAGGCTTCTAGGTTTGTGATCTTATACTACCCCTAAAATCAAGGATTGCCAGCTCCACCATCTTCGCCGTAATGGAAGTATTCTTCGTCGCCTTGGATGCCATTCTGGACTTCATCCGTGACCCTGGACAAGGAACCCTTAACAGGTGCTAGCTTCACGGGTCAAGAAGCTCCTGGAATCTGCGGGGGCCAGGGATTGATACACTTTCCCTGATAGGACTATACAATAGAATCCAAGGGACTCCAAAGAAGTTCCTACCCGCTACCCACAAGGCGCCCACGAGAAGACAAACGCAGCAGAGTAGAGGACGACCACCAACACACTGGATGGACGACATTAGACGAATATCCAAGAAATGGCAACAAGAAGCACACAACCGTGAAGAGTGGCGAAAAATGGGAGAGATCTATGTCCAGCAGTGGACAGAAGAGGTTGCATGATGATGATGATGACTTTCTAGTGCTGATTTTTGTATATTAAGTGTTGGTCTACATTCTTTTTAATGATCATGATACTTATTAAACGACAAAAAATATATACGAACTCATTAGTAACATCTGATAGGCAAAAGAAAGGTGTATGGAGCAATTTTCGAATGGGTAGATACCAGACGGATTATAAAAATTATTAAATCGAGACTATATCTAGGAAAAAGTAAAAAGAATCGAGGAAGATCAAAAACAAGGTGGTATGATGAGTTTAAAAGACTGCGAACTAAATTGATAATAAAAGTACGGGATGGAGTGGCTATGTCCAATTCAGAGCAGAATGGGAGGAAAATAGCCTTTTAGTTTTACGAGGATTGCGCAGCAAGATAACTGAACTATAAAAAGGCAAAAACAATGTTTACAGTAAAAATATTTAACATTAATTGTTTTAAAAATATAGAAATTTTGTAGGTTCGTATGGAGACACGAGTTCAATATTTTTCCTTTAGTATAAAGATACTGCTGTCGTAAATGTGGTCCCATTCAATTAATATTACAATAATTTGATAAAGCTAAATTACTAACCTGATGTACGGTCACATATCACATGTATATAACTGGCTCTAAATATAAATCACCTGAGGTAATACTAGTATCATCACTCATCACCGGAGATCGAATTACAGTTCTCCTTGATCCAAGTTGTAAATACCGTTACAGTGGCGTACTTAATTGCTTATGTATTTCAAGAGAAGACATTAATGATATTATACAACAAGTAAATCATCTTGCTCTTTTAGTATCGTCTTTATTTTTAATGAAGGTAACAACAATATGCTCGTAAATTTTGTGTTTTGTTGCCAAGAACACTGTGGATTACCTGAACCTCAGTTGATATTAGTAAATTATGCTTAGAATTAAAATATTTATGTCCAAGTGTTCTCTGATTTTTTATTGTTAATAATAGTTCTCTCTCTTTCTCCTTATTTGCACAGAACTTTTTCATTTGTAATGTGTTCTGTCTTTTTCTTCCTTCGAAATACAGGGTGAGTCATGAGGAACTTTACATACTTCTACCATATGTAGAGTCCCTCAGGGAGCATATCATGTGGCCAATCAAAAATGTCAACTCCTCTTCTTTATTAATTAACAGGGTGATTTGTGTAATTGACCATTTATTTCATTTTACTGTAGTGTTGATACGGCTCATTTGATTTTTTAAATTTTTGCATGATACAGTACACTACTATCAAGCATTCGACTGGTATTAGCTAAACTAAAAAATTCCAGGACTGGCTTTGGAAAAATTAATTTAGGGATTCGTATTAAATATTACACCCTGTATAAATTTTTTTTAAAATGCAATAAGTGATTTTCAAACTACATAAGTAGCCAATGAAAACGACATATGCGACAATGTTGTCGCACTTTTATTAAATTTTTAGTGAACGATCAAATCTTACCAAAAATAGAACAACCATAATGAAGTATCAAATTATAAGGTATTAATTTAAACAAATGTTATAAATTTCAAACATTTTAATTAAAATGAGTTCCTACAACATAATCTAATACGTAGAAAATTAACATCTTTACTGTCACTTTGTATTATCTCTACGATAGAATCAATTGTTTTTCAATTTTAAATTTTTACTCATAGATCGTATTGGGGCATTATTTTCGATAAATAATAAATTAAATTGATTAAAAAGTCAAACCTCTTGTATGTGTTAGTTTTTGTTGATTGTAAATTATTAAAATTTTATGTCAAATAATAATACATTGCATCAACTGTACTAAATAAAAATAAATCTAAAAAAGTTTAAAATGAAGGTTGGCGTTGACCGTTTGACGTTTCTTGATATTTTATACCCATTGTCATTATTGTCATTATCAATTGTTATTTATGTGTACAAGAATACATATTTCTTCTGTCATATCTACGTTAAGTACATTGTGTTAGTTTTGGTAGAGCTTTTGTTACTTTCGTTCAAAATGCCACATCAGTTTTCGACCACAGAATATGCAGACATAATATTTGTTTATGGATTCTGTAATGGGAATTGTAGGGCTGCTAGTAGAGAATATCGCAGGAGATTTCCTAATCGTCGAACTCCCAGTCATCCAACATTTGGGTCAGTTTTTAATTATTTGCGAGAAAATGGCAATTTTCCTAGTGGATCAACAGAGCGACATGTAGATAAAGCGCAGGAAGATGACATTATGGACGCCGTTACTATGAACCCTACAATAAGCACTAGACAAGTAAGTCGAGAACTCAATGTTCCTCAATCAAAAGTAAGTAGAGTCTTACAAAAAAAAAATCTATACCCATATCACATTCAAATGGTTCAGCAACTACATGCTGGAGATGAGATCGATAGGTTGGAATTTTGTAGATGGATTAACAATAATCGACCAACGCTATACAGGACACTATTTACAGATGAAGCCGAATTTACCAGAGACGGGATAAATAATTCACGAAATTCACATGTGTGGGCAGAAGAAAATCCCCATGCTATTCGAGAACGTCGTTCTCAGTTAAGGTTTCCGGTTAACGTGTGGATTGGTGTCATAAATAACCAATTAGTAGGTCCTCACTGTTTTGATGGTCCTTTAACAGGGCAGGTCTATTTGAACTTTCTACAAAATATTTTGCCGAATTTGCTTGCCAACGCGAACGTTGCTATCCGAGGGATGTATTATCAGCATGATGGGGCACCCCCACACTTTTTACTGGCAGTGAGACAACATCTCAATAATGTTTATGGCAACAGGTGGATAGGATGTGCAGGTCCTATTTCGTGGCCTTCAAGATCCCCCGATTTCAATCCCGTTGATTACCATATTTGGGGACGATTGAAGCAACTAGTTTACGCAGTGAATATTAATAACCGACAACAATTAATTGATAGAATTATACATTGTTATAATACTATTAGAAACGATCCCCAGAGTATCCGTAATTCAATACGTCAATTAACAATTCGGCAATAAAAATGTGTACAGGCTGCAGGGTTCCATTTCGAAAATCTATTTTGAATTATTTTTATTTTGTTACCATTATTGTATCTTTTCCAGTTCTAATTTATGGGTTTATCATAACTATGTACATATTTTTAGTTTTTTTTTTAAATTGTTCTTCGTTATTGTTAGTAGTTACTGTTTTTTGTTGTGAAGTGACTCAGTTTATCATTTCAATTAAAATGTTTGAAATTTATAACATTTGTTTAAATTAATTACCTTATAATTTGATACTTCATTATGGTTGTTCTATTTTTGGTAAGATTTGATCGTTCACTAAAAATTTAATAAAAGTGCGACAACATTGTCGCATATGTCGTTTTCATTGGCTATTTATGTAGTTTGAAAATCACTTATTGCATTTTAAAAAAAATTTATACAGGGTGTAATATTTAATACGAATCCCTAAATTAATTTTTCCAAAGCCAGTCCTGGAATTTTTTAGTTTAGCTAATACCAGTCGAATGCTTGACAGAAGTGTACTGTATCATGCAAAAACTAAAAAAATCAAATGAGCCGTATCAACACTACAGTAAAATGAAATAAATGGTCAATTACACAAATCACCCTGTTAATTAATAAAGAAGAGGAGTTGACATTTTTTAGTGGCCACATGATATGCTTCCTAAGGGACTCTACATATGGTAGAAGTATGTAAAGTTCCTCATGACTCACCCTGTATATACATTTTAACTACTCCAAATCTCTTTATACATACATACCTTATTTATAAGTAATTTCACATCCTACTCTACTTGAATTTTTTTTGATGACTGCACATATTTCTGCCATATAAAAGTATTCTTCATTTTTTTTTCCTCTTTATAAGCAATTCTACTTGTTTATTGGCGGATTAATACCTCTATGGAAGGTTGTCACTCCATCTTTTGCGCGATCGTCCGATACTTCTTCTGCCGATTGGTGACTTATCTCTTGCTACTTTGACGACACACGAGGCGACACGGTTACCGATCTACACTCCTAGTATCCAAGACGAGACTCTCGTGAGACCGCTCTACTCTCATTCCAAAAGAGCCTGGTGAGGTTAAACGAGCTGATCCCTCTCCTGGCCTTGTGTCAGGCGTGGTTTGGTTGCCCCTTCACGTACCCACCGGGAGAATCAAGAGTGGTAGAGGAGAGATCCTCGGCGTCGACCTGTCTACGTGCGAGGTGGAAATTCCTCCGCCTGCCGAGCATATTCCGCCCGTGGGGGATAACGGGTAGGTGAGGTAATCGCAACACAGGTACTACGGGAAAGGTGGAGCTCCACGAAACGTTTATTTTTGCATACGTGGCGTGGCCCCTTCACTTTGGTGTCGGACTCGTAGGGACAGAGGTTTCGTTAACGGTCGTATGCCGAAAGGCCAGGAAGACCAGGGTCCTGCCAATTTATTAAAAGGGCACGAAGCTAAGCTATACTACTTTGACGACACAAGTCTCCCCTATTCTGCTTATGTGCCTATTTTACACCTGGTTTCTATTTTTGCTGATTACTATTATTTTAGTATTCTGAGATTGTCATATTAAATTATTTTGCTCTTTGATTAAATCTATGGACCAGCCTTTGCAGACTATCTTCATCTTGGGCAATCTATATTGCGTCGTCTGCGTAACAGAGTATTATTATTTATTTGTTTTCCATTCTGTATTCTCTTCCTTTGTTAACGCTTTTGATAATTTTATCCATGAATAAATTGAGGAGCATAGAATTTAATGAGCCCCCTGTCTTATTTTGTTGCCTATTTCTATAGGTTCTGTAAGTTGGCCATTTACTGTGACTTCCATTTTGTTGTTTTGGTAGATAGTTTTTATAATATTTAGGGAAACTTCCCAATTATATAGAAGATATATTACATTTTTGAGTCTTACTCTGTCAAATATTTTCTTTATTTCCATCAGATACAGCAATGCTGGTTTATTATACTAATATCTAATATCTAATAATTTCTTAGTAATTACGAATATTGCATCTGTACACTATCTTCTAGTACACAGATCCTGTTATTCATCTGATAAACTTATCCTCTGATTCATTAGTTCTTGTAAAATTTTAGTTGAAAGTTTTAGGATAGTATTTGACAATTTTATACCTCTGTAGTTTTCTGGCTGTTTTTTATCTCCTTTTTTGAATAGTAGAATTAGTTCGCTCGTTCTCCATTCTTCCGGTATTCTATTGTGTTTTATAATTTTATTAATTATTGTTATTAATTGTTCTGTCATTGCTGCTACACAATATTTCAGTAATTCGTTTGGTATTTGGTTGTGACCTACTTTTCAGCTTTTCAAGTATTTTACGAACTTCTTATATGTTCTTCTTGTATATATTTAAGTTCACCATTTGTGGTTATTTCTGATATTACCCGTTCTAGTGTCGTTTGTATTCCCTCTACATAGAGCTTTTTAAGGTAGTCAATCTATGTATTATTTTCTATGTGATTTGGCCTTTATCTCCGTCCTTTGACCTGTTATAAAGCAATGAGCTTTGACAATATAAAAGTATTGTTTCTCAAATTGTTTTGAGCAGCATAGTAATTATTTATTAAATTAATATTTGTGAATTATTAAAAAATCTTCCCACGACGTTTAGTTTCGTCATTTTCCCAAGAAAGTACGTTTTAAGTGTTAAAATATTAACGCATTTTATGGCTGCTAAGCATGCAACTCAGGAACTAACTAAAATGTTTATTCTTCGCATGCAGCGATCTAAAAGAACAATAAACCTTTAAAAGCATATACTATTTAATAGTTTTTCTGCGTAAAAGTTACTATAGGTCAAGTACACCTTGTTTTGCAGGAAAATTTGTTCTGAACAGACATATGAATAGAAATTTTCGTTAGTTACTATCTGTAAAATAAAAATTACTAATTCGAAAATTGTATCTAAAGAAGATTTTTGTTTCAATGTAGTCTTTTTCGTCGTCATCACCATCAGTATGTTAGTCGTTTCTGAAATGAGAAACTTTCTTATAAACTTAAGTATTTTCTAATGATAACATTTTATACCTAAACAGATTATGTAGCAACCCACATTATTGGTTTATTAAAATTACTTTAACATCAGACAAATAATTTCAAATAATTTTAAACTTATTTATCACTGGTTTATGACATTATGTTGGGATTATCAGCTGTGTCACAAAAAATTAATGTTCTTTCAATCATTTTCAAATTAACAACATTCTTATGAAGGATTAAGTACAAAAAAGAAGGATTATCAATATAAATAATTTGCTTATTCTGTCTGTCTAGCTGCCCGTAACGAAAACATCAGCGCCACCTATCCACAAAAACTATTACTATTTCTGTAGCAGGTGACGATCTCTGCAACGTGTTAAGATTTATTTACTTGAGCCTGTGTTCGATCATGAACAGCTTTACGAAGCTTTTTAGGGTTAGACAGAGATGCGACATTAAAGTTTAAGTTTTGGACACTTTACAAGGAAAACTCACCACAAGGAAAACTGTTGAAAGATAGCAACAAAGTGTTCTCGAGAAAATGTAGTATACACTAACTTTTTTTAATCTATTTTAGTTTACTGTACGTGATTTCGTCTTTATATATTGGTATACTTTTTCAATTATGTTTTTAATAATGCTCCATATACATTCCCAGTGAGTTTGTGGCAAATATCCTCGGTAATTTTCACAGATTTTTGCTGCCACCTTTACGTATTGATGAAATACATAAAGATATTATAATAAAGATAAGCAAATTGTCGAAACAACTTTTTGAATGTTCCAAAACTATACATAAAGACAACACTGATACCCTGTCAAATACTATGTTTTAAAATCAGACCGAAAAACCCATTATCGCCATGTTTTCCCACATTCTAGATCATCATTAACCTCAACGTTACCACCCGTTTAGTTTTCACCCCGTACATTTTGACATATTCTTCCATTAAGCATTTCCACCGGGAGAGACAAACAACCCCAATATTTTGGGTCCATAATTAATCACTCCTATGTCTGACTGTAGAGAGATGGGTTTAGCTGGTTGGGGTAAAGAGTAACTGTTATTCAGTAAATACTCAGCAAGAAAAAATTGTTATTGTTACATAAATATATTTTATAAAATGTATCAATAATTCTTATATCTCAATGTGCAAAATAACCAATGAACATTAGCAGAAAGGTATGCAGGTATACAAATCAATCAACATACCCAAATAAAAATAATGACACTAGAAATCCTAAGATTTCTACTTGCCAAACTAAATTCAAATTTTTACCCCTGTGCTTTCTACAACTTGCAAAGCAGACAGATTGATAAATTAGTAGACAAGGGAACCAATAATTTGCATTCCACATGCCGTTCATAACGGCAAAAATTCTTAGTGAAATTAGTTTCTAGTATTCGAAATCGAGTAAAGAACTAAAACAGAAAGACGGTATTAGATTTAATTTCAATAAAGGGCGTTTGCCAGCCGATTATACGTATTTCAACCTTATTAGGTCCATTAAGAGCGACATATGCAGTTGCTCTGAATCGAAATTAAATTAAATTACTGATGAATCTCATAAAATTATTATATACAAAACATTGTTGAAAACATCACATATGGAGCAGAAACATGGACTCTAACGCAGAAAGATGAAAGACTTTTGGGAATATTTGAGCGAAAAATACTCCGCAAAATATTTGGAGCTATAAACGACCAAGGGCAGTGGCGCAGAAGATATAATTTTGAATTGTATCAGCTCTTTGATGAGCCAGATGTCATAACGTTTATTAAAACACAGCGACTTAGATAGGCTGGATACATAATACGAATGCCAAAATACGACTGCTAAAAAGCTAACCACAGGAACACCTGTAGGAAGAAGAAGCAAAGGCCGACCGCGAATTAGGTGGTTAGATGGAGTTGAAACCGACTTACGGATATTAAAAATCAGAAGATGGCAGGAAACCGAACAGAATGGCGACGAATCTTAGAGCAGGCCAAGATCCACAGAGGATTGTCGAGCCAAAGATGATGATGATGACTGATGAATCTCAAAACTTTGAAGAAGAAAAAATAAGATTTACAGTGCGCGCAACAATAGCACAAAAATATGGTCAAAATAAATAGACGTATTAAATACCACAAGTAAAGACCAAAATTGTATATACTACTAGATGAACATACAGGCCCACAAGAATCAAGAAAGGTTGTAAAATAATTGTCAAAGAATTAAAATCACTAACAGATTACCAAAGACAATAGTGGAAAAACAAAAAAAAAAAAAAACAAAATGTACCGCAACTGTATGAAAGAGATGAAAGAAATTATTTTGTAATAAAAATTAAGAAACTAATCTTTTTGTTCTTGTACCATAATCAGTTAAGGTTGGAAATCATGTGAGTAAAGTAATTTCCATTTTGTGTATCTTGAAACTGTGAAAATGAGTCCAAACTTGTCCAATATTTTATATTTTTTAAACACAAATGATTGTGGCTTCCCAGTTAATTTTTTCTTCAATATTAAATTAAAAAAAAATATTTTTAGAGTGTTTTTTATAACATTGTCAAGGTATAATATTTTTTCTTTTTTTATGTCAGAAATCAACTTGCTTAAAGAACCCTTCAAGAGTCTTTTATAAATCAAGGCTTCTTAAAGATATTCCTTTGAGCGTAAAGATTTCACAACCATATAAGAGAGCTGGAGTAAATATAGCAGGGAACGAATCGTAAGCGTAAGTTAATGTTTAATGGTTACATAATAGATTTATCAGTTTTTTTGTGGGAAGTGGGAAGAAACTGGTACCAAATAGTGCAAAACAGGGAAGAGCGGGGAACTCATTGGAAGGCCTTTGCCCAGGAGAAGATGTAAATAGGCTGAAGAAGAAGAAGAAGAAGACAGTAATGCTAATCTCTTAACTCTCACGAAAGTAGATTTCTCCTCAGCACCGTCAATATGAGACTAAAATCCATTTTCTTGTTAGATATCTCCCCAAAAACGATGCAAATTTGTTTCAAGAAGTAAAACAATCAAACTTATTGTAAATATTGACCAAATTATAGAAAAATCTCGAGATTTCAATCTAAAAACACATTTCTCCTATATCAAGTACTTGAATTGACTTCTATAATATAAAATGGGCAAAAACGTGGCTCATACATAAAGAAATTGTAATCTATTACGATTTATCTATATTTAAAACAACTACATATAACATTCTTCTAACAATTTCAAAATGTACAATACAACATTCTTCTCTGGTTTTTACAATTTTGTCATTTTGATCACAAATATTCTACAATAATTGTTACCCAGAACTCATCCTTTATTTGAACTGTACTGAGAGCTATCCGCCCATCAAGAATTACCTTTAAAGGATTCGCTAATACGTTTAGGACGTCCTAGGGTACACCCTAACCCCAAGCCTATAAATTGTTATGTTCCTCGGGCAGATAACGAAGGAGCTTTAAAGTAACGATTAAGAGTCCAGCTCTGGCCCTTCGAAATTTTCCGGATTTAGAGAAATGCTCCTGCCTTCTGGTTTTGATCCGAGCGGTTCTTTACCTAAAACTGTGCGGTTGTTGTATTTTAGCGCTAGTCGAGCGATAAGAACGAGGGTAGTTGCAGGGTTGCCAGCAAGCATTGTTGTTTTAGTTTAGCGGCATCGTTGCTTTAGAATAGAAACAAAGGAATTATAATTGACAGTTTGAGCAAATATTACCGAACGTATTTATATTATTATAATGATAGATTATTGTACAGTACTTCAATATGGTCCAATATATTGTTTTATCGTTGAATATCCACTCGACCAATGCGAAAACAGAGGAAGAAAGAAAATAATGATAAATTACAAATTGAAAGTTTATAATGCCGTTTGAAAAGATGCAGCAAAATTTTTGACCTAATCTGGTACCCTAATCACTGAAATGAAAAAGTATAATAAACATTTCTATGTTATTAGGCCTGAATTAATGATTAAAGATGCGTAACAAAGTCCACGTACAATTATTAAACTTTTTCTTCAAGTGCGTCCGCGACGGAGGTCGGCAATCATCATAATTCTTCTATATACCCAACTCAAATGATTCCAGATTTTTCTCTGATGTCGTATTTAAAGTCCAAGCTTCCATTCCATATAACCAAGTCGAGAAAACGTGGCAAAAAGCCAACGTAACTTTTAACTGCAAGTTTAAATCTCTTGTGCAGAGCATTCTTCTTATTTTAATTTCCTGGAAATAATCATTTGTGGAGTTAATCATTGTTACAAAACAAGCATATTTGTCTACTCGTTCGATGTTGATTTTGTTTATTAGAAGATTCTCGATATTTCTTTGAGTTTTCGATAATCTCATAAATTTTGTCTTCTTGACGTTCATTCTTAGATCGTATCCTCTTTCATATTCCTATCTGGTCACCAGCCTCTAAAGGTATTCAATATTTTGGGTTAATGGGAACTTCATTTATCGTTGTTTTAGCTGTTTCACCTTCTAGAGCTTTTTTCAGGTTCTCTTCCGAGCAGGCATTAAAAAAATTGGCAACAATGTTTATCTCTGTCTCATCCCACATCTAATTTCAATTTGCTCTAACAGCTGTTCGTTAACACGTCCTTTGGAGACTGCTTATAGTATAACTTTCATGATCCTGAAGTTATTATATTATAGTGTGGCATTGGGCTTCTACAGCTCTGATCTAACTAAGTGTTCAGATCAACATTTTCACCAGAAAAAGACAGATATTGCTTTTCACTTCAATAAAAACTTTACAATCGGAATAGGTCGCAGCAGCTAACTCACATAAACGACCATCAGCAGAATATTCTGCTTAGATTTTTGTTTCAAAAATTTTCTATCTAAGTGTTTAGATTTTTTTAATCAGCAGGCCACCCTTAATCGACTTAATTAAAATTTTAAACAAAATATACACTTTTAATTTTCACGAAATTTTCAGCAAATACAGACATCCAAGTGGAAATTTTTCTCACGAACCGTTAGATGTAGGAAAATTCTGAGTATGGCAGAAGAACGAGCGGCCAATTTTATGTAGGAAATGTGTATTCCCTTGACTCTCGGACCAAAATTGACGCCAATATAGCCGATTAACCAAATTCGATAAAAATCCAAGGGTACCCCCTTTTAACATTTTTTCCAAATTTTCCAAAAAAAAAAATTTTGTTTATTGTTTCGGTACATGCACTTGGTCTAACTTATTCCAAGCATGTGATTTTTTCTGTTCCCTTAACCCCAGTTTGCCGGAAAAGAGGAAAAATCGAATTAAAAAATCTACAGTTTTTTATATTTTTCGGCAAAACGGTGCATAATTTTTAGCCACATTTGTAGATTTTTTTAATCAGCAGGCCACGCTTAATCGAAATAATTCAAATTTTAAACGAAATATACACTTTTAATTTTTACGAAATTTTCAGCAAATACAGACATCCAAGTGAAAATTTTTCTCACGAACCGTTAGATGTAGGAAAATTCTGAGTATGGCATAAGAACTAGCAGCCAATTTTATGTAGGAAATGTTCATTCGCTTGACTCTCGGACCAAAATTGACGCCAATATAGCCGATTAACGAAATTTGATAAAAATCCAATAATCTGCAGTTTTTTCGATTTTCCGGCCAAACGGTGCATAATTTCTGGCAACGTGTTTAGATTTTTTTAATCAGCCGGCCACCCTTAATCGAATTAATTAAAATTTTAAACAAAATATACACTTTTAATTTTCACGAAATTTTCAGCAAATACAGACATCCAAGTGGAAATTTTCTCACGAACCGTTAGATGTAGGAAAATTCTGAGTATGGCAGAAGAACGAGGGGCCAATTTTATGTAGGAAATGTGTATTCGCTTGACTCTCGGACCAAAATTGACGCCAATATAGCCGATTAACCAAATTCGATAAAAATCCAAGGGTACCCCCTTTTAACATTTTTTCCAAATTTTCCAAAAAAAAAATTTTGTTTATTGTTTCGGTACATGCACTTGGTCTAACTTATTCCAAGCATGTGATTTTTTCTGTTCCCTTAACCCCAGTTTGCCGGAAAAGAGGAAAAATCGAATTAAAAAATCTACAGTTTTTTCCATTTTTCGGCAAAACGGTGCATAATTTTTAGCCACATGTGTAGATTTTTTTAATCAGCAGGCCACGATTAATCGAAATAATTCAAATTTTAAACGAAATATACACTTTTAATTTTCACGAAATTTTCAGCAAATACAGACATCCAAGTGGAAATTTTTCTCACGAACCGTTAGATGTAGGAAAATTCTGAGTATGGCAGAAGAACTATTAGCCAATTTTATGTAGGAAATGTGTATTCGCTTGACTCTCGGACCAAAATTAACGCCAATATAGCCGATTACAATAGAATGCTTTTAAATATGCGGCTTGTAAGGTCTTATTACAATAATAATAGTATGAAATAACATAACATGTTTAATAATTATTCTCATAGTACTAACGTTTTCGGTTTTGACTTAATATCATTCCGAAATGCAAGTAGATAATTAAATTTAAAACTTTATTAATAAAATAAAGAGTTTGTTTCCCTTATCTTATAGTAGTCTATCTTGTTTAATTTTAGGACATTTATGTTTTAATATAGTCAATAAAACACGCATATATCTCTTGATTTACATCCAGGCATATTTGTATCAGTAAATTAAATGAAAAACGAGCTTCACGCATTACTAGGTCTTTCCGAAACCTAAATTGTGTATTATTATTGTCTATGTCCAGTTTATGATATATTCGGTTATGAGTGGAATTAGTACTAACTTAGTAGTAATTTTAGCACATGGGATATCAAGTTATTGGTGCGGTAATCGCCACATTCTCTTGCGTTTTTTTTTAATAGAAACAAATAAAGTTCGACGTTAACCAGTCTTTGGGTAATACGCGTGAGCTATAAATTTGGTTAAAGAATGTCACTATAACATCAATGGTGCTTTTTATCTACAATTTTTAGTAGTTCGATAGGAAGCATGTCAGGTCCAACGCTGTTATCGCATTTCATTGTTTTTAATGTGTTTTCCTCTTTTGTAATATCTGGACCTGTTTCTTCTGAAGTAAGTTCTATGTGTTCCAGATCCCTTCTTTTATCATCGAACAGTTCGTCGATATATTTTCTCCAGCATTATACTTTGTTATCTGAATTTTGTTGAAGACGGAATTAGAATTAAAGGAGAATGTATCAATAACATCAGATACGCGGATGACATGGTGGTATTCGTTAAGAGATATATATGACTCCAAGAGAATCCTCTAACAATAAAAACTTCCAACATCGAATACCTCAGTTACATCATAAGAACAGCGAAGGATATGAGTTGCTGCAATTAATTCTACAAGAAAAAGTAGAAGGGAAAAGAGAACCAGGAAGAAGAAGAATTTCCTGGCTGAATAATCCACGTATTTAGTTCAACACAACAACCACAAATCTTTTCAGAGCAGCAGTTTGCAAAATACAGATTACTATGATGGTAATCCGAAACAGATAGAAGAAGAGAGAAGAAGAAGATTGTACTTTCTCATCGGCTTGTGTTATAGTAATCCCGTGTCTATTCGTGAAATGTGTTCAAAATATATCCCATAAAATATAATAATGTCTTAATTTCCTTGTAAATTACAACAACAAAGTCAAAATAAACAAATTTCTTTTGGAATTTTAACGGAACTGAAGAAACTATTCCGGTTTATTTTTGGCAGCTGCTACTTGAATGGAATATTAGCGATAAAAAATGATGTCTCGCAATTAATTAAGGATTAAATAAGGATTATTTTACAAAAATACCTGGTAAACTTGGTGGAAAAACTGAACAGATTTAAATGATAAAAAGAACGGAGAAAAGGAATAAAGAAAGATATCGAAGGAAAGAGAGAAGATCTAACAGAAAATAAAGAAATAAACAAAAAAGAGACACAATTGTAAAAGATTTATAAAGACCGGTGTAATTTTCCGTCATAAAATGCTATCATGCATTTCCAAATCGATTATAAACAGTTTTTATCATTTACTATTTTTATTGGGAACTACCCAAAACTTCTTTATCCAAACATTTATTTTGGCAATTCGATTTCCGCTTGAGAAATCGTTTGTTGATTTATTTAATTTAAAATGTATTATGAGAACCGTTTTCGGAGTGGAAATCAAAACGTCAAAATAAACTCATTTTAAACTGAAAGTGTGATTAACTCCCAATAAAAATAGTAAATGTCACAAGAAAATTGCTTTAGAACCATATAAAAGTTTTATCTTCTAAATCATTAACAGTCAATTATTTAAAGCCCATTTATATTTTCTTTACTATAAACTTTTAAATGATAATTGTAAAAGCTTGTCGAAACATAACAACTGTTGCTTGAATCAATCTCTTCATTTTATAGCGAAATATTATTCGTTCATTTTGAACTAACTGATCTACAGTTTATCCTAGTCGGTTACAGCTTTTCCAACGACTCGGCAACGTCCAGTTTATAGTTCAAAGGGAAAACATACGCCTGCGCTTTCATCTAGATTGCAGCCTTGCCACATTGTAGCGTTGGGCAATTGTTTGAGCGCAAATTAATATTTCAAGGAATATGAGCTTTGCACAGATGATTATGAAGTGCAAATGATGCGGCGGGTAGAAATAATCTGTAAATATTTTAGGAGACATTCTCGTTAAGCTAGAAAGTGGGATGATTTATTTATACTTTGTAATTCCAAGGTAGAGGATTAGTCATATGTAAAATAAGTGAAAAGATCAATATAATATGCAAAGAAAAAAGTTTTTGGATATACTAACAGAAAACTAGAAGACGTATTTTTTATAATTTACACATAATTACGAATAGATCTATAGTTTTGGTAACTGGATTAAATCAACTTTAGCTAAAACGTCTTTGTTTCAAGGTAAATGTCCAGGAGTATTTTTGTATAAGTTGTATAGTTGTAACGTGTCCAAAATCCGGTTATGTCCTGCCTAACTTTTTTGACTTAAGTTGTCGGTGGCTTTTGTGTGCAAATAAAGTAAATAATACCTCAAAGGAAATGTCGAAAAGGAATATCTTTTCGATCTAAATCCATTCTCTGCTGAGCAATATGTAGTGAAGTTCCCTACTGTTATTTGGAGACCCCTGTCAAAGGGTTAGATATTTTTGATACCTGTCGTAGTTGTTTATATTTTTATCTTTTGTTCGCTTATTTTTACCTTGTTGCCATCTAGTTCTTTGGGATGGTATTCCAAGTGTTATCGTATTTCTAATGTTCTCAAGGCCTCATATAGCATCGTTCGATTTAGGGAGTCATATGCGTGTTTAAAATCTGGTTTAAAATTTTGTAATAATTTTAACGTACTTATTTGATCAGTAGTTATTCTTTCTTATCTAGAAACTTCTTCGTATTCTCCAGTCACTCTGTTATCATATTTTATCTTTTCCTATCTTTTCCTAAACATTTTTGAAAGTATTTTATGGACTACTAATGGTGCTATACCTCTATAGTTTTCACACTCCGTTTTGTCTGCTTTTTTATAGATAGGACAAATAAGAGCACTATTTCATTTGTTCGGCATTTTTTCCTTTTGCCAAATTATTAGTGTCAAGTAAAATATTCTTTTCTTCAATTTTTCACCACATTCCTTAAAAATGTGGTGAAACTGGGATACCCCTTTCTCCTGCACTTTTGTTATTTTTTAGGCCTCTTATTGTTTCTTTGACTTAATTTAGAGTTCTTTCCTCGCACGTCCTTTCTTCATCTTCCTGCCAATTGTGATTCCCCTCAAGTTCCTCTTGTTGGTCTGTATTTAATAGATCTTTGAAATATTTCGCCCATCTGTTTAATCTTTCTGTTGTTACACCTAGAAGTAAGCCTTCTTTGTCTTTGTAATACTGTGGATTATTCTTTATAGTTTCTCTGGATTTCTTAACTTCGTGTTAGAAATTCTTTACCTTTTTGTTTATTTAGGCTTCTTCATCTTCAAAAATTCTTTTCACTTTGCTTCTTCTTGCCACATAGTTTTCGATTGCATTTTGGACATTTTCTTTATCTCTTTGTAGTTTTTCCCTGTTTCTTCTTGCCAAAACATTTCTACATTCTTGCCGTCTTTTATATGCTCTCTTCCTATACACTTTTCTGCTGCTTTCGACATGGCTGTCTGTATGGTCTGCCACTCTTCATCTATATCCTGTTTGACTGGATTCTCTAGTTTTTTATTTATTTCTTCGTCTAGTCTGTTGACAACCTGCTTCTCTTGAAGGCGCTCTAACTGGTAATTTAATCTATCCCTAACAGGTTTTGGTATTATTGGTAGCTTGTTTTAGTTTTGCTATTATTAGTATTTGGTCACTGTTGCTATCTGCACCTCCGTAACTCCTGCTATCGATTATTGCCTTACCATGTTTGTTTTCAATTAGGACATGATCTATCTAATTTTTTATTTTTCCATCGGGAGAAGTCCATGTTACCTTATGAATGTCTTTGTGATGAAACCTTGTGCTAGCTATCTTCATTTTGTTCTCTGTACCAACTTCTATTAACCTTTTCCCGTTTTCATTTGATTCCTGATGTAAACTTCATCTCCCTGCTATTTTTCTATATTTTATAGAATATAGAAATATATTATATATTTCCTCTTTAACGACTTTCGCGTTCATGTCACCAATGATTATTTTTATATCATATTTTTATATTTTTATATCGTATTTCTTTATATTTCCTATTAGGGTGCTTTTCGTAGAGCTCTGTTTTGGTTTCTTTAAGTCTTTATCTTCAGCGCGCGCATGTACATTAATGACACTTATCTTCCTATACTTTCCTCTTACTCTCAAGTAACATATTCTGTCTAGGAGTAGACGAGTACGAAATTTATATCAACGTTGGAAGGGCCAAGTTGATGATAAATGATAATCATTAGATAAATTTCTAAAACGATATTTGACCACTTTCATTATTTAAACAATACCTTATATTTAGAAAAATATTGTCAACTAAAACATTCTAAAAGCTTTTTGGTCCATTTAAATGTAAAACCGAGAAATCTGAACATTTCCCTGAACCTAAGTAAGTTAATTCATATCACGAATCTGTCCACCCTCAGCCATTATCTTCAACTTCCAACTAACACACCCTCGGATAACATAAAACCCTATCCGCTACATTTCTTACAATATTCTTGTTACTTATCCCCATAACTGCGCTTCATATAATCCCTAAAACACATTCCCTTGCACATCAGATCAAAACTCGCGTAAAATAGACGGCAACGTTGCACGGCCGCCCCCAAGAATAACAATTCAATTCAACGTTTTCCTCGCAGGAGGCAGTTGCTGAGAGGCGGTGGAAAGTTTTTTAGCAGGGGGCGGTTAACTCGGATCAATCTAGGAGTTTTATACAAAAAGAGAAGTATATTGAGAAATTTTGGTTTATTATCGGTAAAAGTGTGGTGTGGTGTGTGTTCGGGTGTAATCAATTGGATATTTTTCACAAAGGAACACTTGTAAACAAGGTAGGTCTATGGAAATTAGCGAGAAAATCATAAATTTACGTTTTTAATAAAGGGACCGTTTGAATTGCTTTGTTTTTGTCAAAATGTCTTAAACGGTATCACATAAAAATCATATTTTCTTTTATTTAACTATTAGTATTTATATTATACCTATATTTTATTTAGTATTGGTCTTTACCCTTTATTCAAAATGAACTTATTTTAGAGAGGTGTACAATAAATGCAAATCAAAATTATGTTATTATATACACGAAGATCACTATCAGATAGTCTAAATAGTATTGTCAAGAATCAGATTAATTTTATCATCATTATTAAAAGATTTAGAAATGCAATAATCGCATTCAAGTCACACACTGGTGTAGAAATATAGTCATATCACAAACTTCAGTAGTCTTAAACTGAAAACAATCAGAAGAATCGAAAGTGAAAAATATGATTTAGGTATAATTAAAGATACATAAAAATAAGAGACTAAACGCTATGGATCAGGAACTCAAACACATTTCTTTGAGAAAACGAATAATGAAAAAAAAAAAAAACGATGGCTAAAAGATGAAATAATGTACATGATAAAAAGTAAAAAAATGGTCTAATCGATTACAGGCCAATAATAGACATAAAACAAAAAAGGGTAATTTGGAAGAATTTTATAGAGGAAAAATTTGAAGAATAAATTAATTATCATCTAATGTAATTTGGAACAGCCGCTCTACAAATTATAATCGGTAAACTAAACAGCAATTAAATAATGACTACTAAAGAATGGCATTATTATAACACTTCTTATAACTTCTACTAAGTTCTTTCATATTATTTTTCCCTGGATACCATAATTTGTATCTCTCACCTATTCTTTTGTTCTTTGTCTTTTCCACTTGTTATATTAAATGCAAGTAATTTGTAGTTCTCCTTGGTATAAGCATATCTTTATAGGTTTACAAGACCCTATCTTGAATTTTCTAAGCCGTAATGGTGTTCCCCTGAAATAGTCCTCATCCGGAAATCAAATCCGAATTGGGGCTCCGCTTTTGAAACATTTTTTTTCCGGACGTGCCATCGTTACAGTTTTTGTTAAGTTGGAGGGAAGAGGTCTGTATTAGTATGGCCTGAAAATATTTTCAGAATGTAATATACGTTCCAAATAGCTTTTTCTAAATGTATATAAATAGATCAATCTTGTGCAGTTTTTCGAAGATACCAGACCGCTGTGGCCACTGGTTTATGACACTGAGGATAGCCAATTTTCAAGTGGTTGGTGATACTATTTTTTGAAGGCTGTGTTTTTCTGCTATGTATTATCACAGATATACTTATTTCATTCATAAATAAACTTAATATAAAAGAATTATAAAATACTGGTTGCAGCACGCAGCCAGAGAAAAAATTAAATATCTTGTTTTTTGGGAGCTTCTTGATGATATAATATTTACAAAATATACCAATATTAAAAGTTTTATGATATTTAGTATCTGTATTGGGTATTGACCATATGACTAAATAGTCCAGTTGATATATTTTTTAACATCCCCTTCTTGGTTTAATCGCTCCATTAAACCATCCTTTCATTTTGCGGAAACTTCATAAGGTGGGCTAAATTTTTAATCAAACAATTTGTAAAAAAAAGTAAAAAAAAAAATTTAAAAATTTATGTTTTTTGCCTTTTTCGCTGCTATATCTCTGCAGATATGTATTTTAGAAAAAAAATTGTAAAGACAGGAAAGTTTTGCAACTCAATTTCCTACAAAATAGATGAACGAACGTTATTAAGCAGGCTAAGACCCATAAGGGGTTGTATTGCCATTAGAAGAAGAAGAAGAAGAACAAAGCTTAAATGCACTCTTACATGTTTAAAAAAATTTAAAAATTTAAAATTTTTGCAGGCTCTGCATAATTTTAAAAATTAATAACTTTTGTTCAAAACTTTAAAATGCAAAAATATTTTGCAACAACTACTTAATTGATGGAGCAAAAGAAGCATAGCTGACGGAGAAATGTATGGAAATTGAAACACTACAACGTAAACATGATGATTCGAAGATACAGCACGAAGTTCGACTGAAATAAACAATACCTACGGCCCAGAAATAACAAACGAAGAAGCAACTATGACCATTAAACGGATTAAAGATGAGAAATCATCAGGGCCTGATAAGGTGTATGGTGAAATTTTAAAGCTATTAGAGGCACACCAAATCACAGCTCTTACGAAGCTTATTCAACAACATCTAAAAGACTGGTTACTTAAAAAAAGACTGGCTACTATCAATATTCATTCCACTTACTAAAAAACCAAACACTAGAAAATGTGAAGAACATATATTAATAAGTTTGATGAGCCATGTACTTAAAGTACTCCTTACTATCATTCACTCGCGCATATACACCAAATTTTTTTTAGTTTGCAAGTTCTAATACAGAGAGCCAGGGATGTCAACTGTGATATGTATGCATGTTTCATTGATTTTGAGTAGGCATTTGATAAAGTCCCACACGGGAAACTACTCGATATCCTAAACACATCAGGACTCGATGGTAAGGATATAAGACTCATCTCAAACTTATATCTTTAACAACAAGCAACAGTGCGATTGGAAAATGAACTGTCTGAGATCTTCACAGTCGAAAAAGGAGTTAGACAGGGTTGCAAATTGTCACCGGCATTATCCAACATATACTCTAAAAACATCTTTAGGGAAGCCATGGAAGAATCAGAAGATGGGATTGTTGTAAATGGCCAACTTATAAACAATAGATATGAAGACGATACAGTGTTGCTGGCAGATAGTGCACAGGAGCTTCCAACGTTGTAGAAACATGTAACAAATACGGTCTAAAACTAAATTGCAAGAAGACAAAAATAATGATCATTACCAACAACGCCAATATAACTGCCCAAGTTACAATAGGCGATACACCGTTAGGAGTGGAAAAAATATCCTATTTGGGCTGCAATAATAAAGATACTTGGGATCCCAGCTACGAAATAAAAACTCATATTGAAAAAGCCATAGGCTCTTTCAACAGCCTTAGGAAGATTCTCTGCAACTTATCTTTAAGTATCAATATACGCATAAGAAATACGCGTAATAGAGGCTCTAGACGTAAACGTATATCCTGGCTAGCCAATCTTAGGAAGTGGACTGGTCTAACGCCTACTGATTTCTATTAACGCCTACTATTTCTAGCTGCTGTGAATAGAATAAGATGGGTCAATGTGGTCGCCAACATCTCTACAAGATACGAACATTTAGAAGAAGACTTAATTGATTGTACTGAAATTTTGTGTGATTAAAAAAATTTTGGGTAAATTTTGAAGATTCTATCTGGCTTTTATATAACTGAAAAATATTTTAGAAAAGAGTTATATTTTCATATAACTGAAAAATATTTAGAAAAAACATTGATTTTTGACATCATTTTTAATGGTTTTTGCTAAGTTTGCAATAATATTAATTATTTTTTCAATTTACAATTATTTATCTGAAAGTAATTTTAATTGCAAAACTTTGCTGTTCAAAAATTTTATATTGCGTAGCTGCCGAGAAATAGCAACGAAAAGGATAAAAAAATTAAATTTTTGTAATTTTTTTTAAAAATTGTTTGATAAAAAATTTAACCCACCTTTTCAAGTGTCCCACAGTAAAAAAAAAACGATTTCGGAAGTGGAAAACGAAACGTCAGAAAAAAATGTGTTAAAGATAGAAAGTTTCATTTATTCAACACCTACAGACAATGAACAAAAACAAAGAAATTATATAGTAGAAATATTATGACGATATCAAAAACACACTAGAAATGTTGCACAAAATTTTGTTTTATTTGCTCCAAAGATTTAGTATGTATTAAGACCTGAATGGACAATATTTTTAACAATTCATTGTAATTTTGAATCTAACTTTGCTATTAAAGATTATTTGTTTATTTTTTTATTGATTTTTGGATTCAATTTTTCTTTCAAACTAAAACTTTTTATGTACGAGAAATGCAGCTGGAGAATTACAACTGGTTAATTTTCTAAATATGTGTTTAATCTATATATTAAAAAATGTCGGCAAGAAAAGCGCTGAAACAAATTGTCAGATACAGTGAACTCATTATAAAAATGTGAAAAACTGTATATCTTAAAACGTAAATGAATGCTAAGACTCAGACAGTAATACTGGATTAAGAACAATGGAGATTGGGTAGATTTGGTCTCCAGCGACTTCAATTTTTCATTCAATGTTTCAAATCTTCCATGATAATTCCTATGTATATATTTTTTGAAGATATATGACTCAGTCATAAGACACTAAGTCAGACTCTAAGTTTTCAAACTAATAAACAATCCATTGCAAAATTGCACTAAATTGCAAATTGCATGATAAAACCTTACGAACTAGTTGCTGCATGTGATACCCAAATATATTATAGAAAGTGTTTTAGTTGCTTGTACCTTAAAGTAACTGAATTTCTTAGTTACTCGTTAAGAAACTGTTCTACTAAATAATACTTTCTTCTTCTTCTTCTACTAAATAATACGTCTTTCAGATAAATAGGCTTTTCTCAATTTACGGAAAAGTTGTAGATTGTTGCAAAGGGAGATGATTGTATAATTTTTTTGCCTAATATAATATAGATTTCTTTACTAAGTCAGTGGACGGGATTGATAAATACACATCAAAGCTTGAATTTCTAGTGGAGTAGTCATAATTAGGTCTTGCTGGAAAAACATGTAGGTGATTATGACTTAAGAAAACAGTTTCTAGAATATATAGAGAGGAAAGAGTTAAAATCCCGTGATTTTTGAAGTAGTTTCTGCAATGTGTTATTCTAATGAAGCCAAAAAGATTCCGTATTGCTCTTTTTTGTAATTTAAAAATAATATCAGATTGGGCAGATGTACTAAAACCCCAAAAAGGAAGGCCATATCGAAGATGAGACTCGAACAAAAAAAAATATTTTATTTTGGAAGATGCTAAATCGATTTCCTTCGAAACAGATCTTATTGCATAGCAGGCTGAGGCTAGTTTCTTACTTAACAAATCGATATGAAGGGACTATTTAAGGTTGCTGTCTATAAAAATACCAAGAAATTTTACAGAATCAACGATACTGATCTATAGTAGGATAATGCTACTGTCTTATCCACGTTAAAAGAAACTAAATTAGAGTCGGACTAGGTTTTTATTTTAAGTAGATCAGAAGTTATAATTGCATGAAAAGTTGTAGTTGAGTTCGTCCAGGTAATACTGGTATCATTAGCAAAAACAAAATTTTTCGATCGATTTTTAAGTTAGTGATGTCATTTATAAAGAAAAGGAAAAGTAGAGGACCCAGTACCGAACCTTGTCGTACTCCACATACAATGCTTTTGTGACTAGTAATAATTTGTGTAAGTATCATTTGATCTAACTAGTTGTTTCCTATTCCTTAACTAATATTGGAACCATTTCAAAGAAACACCTCGAATTCCGTAGAAATTTAGTTTTTTTTTTCAAAATGTCGTGATTTACACAATCAAAAACATTGGCATAGTCACAAAAAACAGTGGCAGTGTAAAGTATATTGTTTAGTGCTTTATAGATCTCATGTAGTACAGAAACCATAGCATTGCTGGTACATTTATTAGATAAAACGCCGAACTGACTTTGTGATAAAATATTCACAGTTTTTGTTGTTGAACGTATTCACTCATTTTTGATAAACTTTTGAAAATCTCCACCTTTTTGAAATTTTTTAAAAGATAGTCTACTGTATATTATCGAACCCAAATAGATTATAATATTAAATGTAATCGATAGAGATAATTTATTTAAATTAACTTTATGGCTTCATATTTGTGGGTTATTATAGGATTAAATTTACTCAATATAATTAGTTTCAAGGGATGTTTGAATATATGCATAGTTGGCAACAATAAATATAACTGGATTATATAGAACCGAGTCGATAGAAGACGACAACGAATTTAATATCGCTCACACAAGAAGATATTTTCAAAGTGTATTTACTACAGTAAGAAAGTATAAAGATGCGATCTCACAAAACTTGGAGAGGTTCTTTTCGCCGCTTCAAGTTGGCAAAGAGAAATAGAAAATAGCTAAAAGTGAAAAGAAAAGAGAACACGGTTAGTGTGGTACCCCACGTTACTGTGAAATTAATAAATATTTGCTTTTTGATAAATTCACTTGACATACCCCAAAATATGGTGGGATATCATTTAATCTAGTTTAGTCTGTCGTACACCAGCAGTGTTAGCGGTAAAAATTTTATTAAGTTGGGTAATTTATACAATGATAAAAATTCCATCTTAACTTTGTTCGACCACTCTATGGTAAAATTTCCACGACACTGACCGTACACCTGTACGCTAGACGTGCGTACGGTTTTAGGGGTAAGTTAGCATTGCACGCGTCTACCATTAATAGACAGTTTTGCTCTATGCCAGGGATCGTAAACTACAATATTGAAGGGAAAAACGTTATTCCACGTTGCGTTAGTTTCCGTCTTTAGATTTTGTCTTTTTCTATTTCTCTTCGGCAACTGTAAACCCATGAAGAACGCCGCTTCACGTTCTATGAGATCATGGCTTAAGAGATATTCACCAAAGATGCATCACTATATAGAACAACGTATGAAACTACACTGAACGGCAAAAAAGTGGACACCCTATAACTTTCCGAAAATAAAAATTCATTGGAAGTTTCATATTGCTTCTCACTTTAAATATTTATTGCGATCACGTATGCTTGTTTTTGACAGTTTTGACGTTTATGTTGTTGTTTTCTGTAGTCGCTGCTTATCTTCTAAGTTGAAAACATTTAATTAAACAGTAATTTATGTTTTCAAACGTGAATTTTGACTAAGTAAATAATTAATATGGTGTTATCTACAGTAATGTTGCTCGAATTATTACATTGCTACAAGACGGAAGAAGTCAAGTTTATGTATCAGAAACTTTGGGTATTCCGAGAACTACAGTACGGAGAGCTTTCCATCACTTTATAGAGACGGGTACTTACTCACGTCGACCTGGTTCCAGTCGTAGAAAAGTTTCCTTGCAAGGAAATGATCGTTTCATTGTAATGGAACTTTTAAGAAACTGCCATTCCATTGCAATTGCTACAAAAAAACATCTGTAGGAGGTTCAAAATGAGAATGTAACTGAGAGAATGGTTAGAAGATGCCTTAATGGCGAACAATAGCCGCCCGTAAAGGACGGCTATTATTTCCAACCCAGATTACCGAAAATTGCAAACCAAGAAGAGGGTTTGAAGACGGAGAAATGAAAGATATATCCAAGCTTGTATGTCAAAAAAAAAAGTTTGGCGGTGGTTGTGTCATGGTCTGGGCTGGAATCTAATTTGAAGCTCGAACTGAACTTATTTTAATCAATAATTCAGGCCCCTTGAATGCTCACCGGTCTAAAAAGGATTTTTTGGCAAAAGCAGTAATTCTATTTGGTCCATTTATTGGGAACAATTTCGTCTTTACGTATGATAATGCACGGTCGCATACTGCAAGAATCGTGACAAATTACTTAGGGGAAGAAGGAATTAATATTCCAGAATGGCCAGCCTGCTGCCCTGATCGGAATATCATCGAATATCTTTGGGATGAACTTCATCGTAGGGTTAGAAGTCAAGCAGGCTAGCCAAAAAGTCTTTCAGAACTTCAAAACATGCGTCGTGAAGAATATAAACGTCTTCCTTAAGTTTTTATTCAAAATTTGTTCGTTTCCCTTCCTAATCGTGTGCAAACGGTTATTGATGTTTTGAGGGCATAATACCCGATATTAGACAATTTTGTTCAAGTGCACTTGTGATTTTTATTGTATACCAAGTGACATAGAAATCCGAACACCCAGTTTAAATGATTTAATTTCAATAAAATTTGGTGAAATTTATTTATCTTACTGAAAAAAAAAACAAGTGATAAAGTTTTTATCCTTATCAGTTGGAGATTCCGGTTTTTATACTTTTTGTTTTTAAATTCACTAACAATCTAAAAATGAATATTTTAGCCGCAGTAAAGATCCAAATTTGGCGGATTGTGGTTCTTGTCATTCGTTACGATTGGTTACGATGCCTAGAGTACGGAGACCTGTACGATTTCGTCAACTTAGTGAGTTTGATAGGGGCCGTATAATGGGACTTCGGAAAGCTGGACTTTCTTTTCGGGAAGTTGCAGTTAGAATGCAAAGAAGTGTAGACACCGTGGTTAGGTGTTGTCAGGCATGGCTTCAAGAAGGCCATACGCAATGAGCAAGGGGCACTGGACGCCGTTGTAGAACAACAGACCGTAAAGATCGCCGTCTAAGATTAGTGGTCTTAAGAGACCATTACTCCACTACCAACTCCATTCCAAATGAATGGTTTGTAGAACACGGAAGATTTATTGGCATGGGAAGTGTTTACCGACGAATGAGAAGTTTTGGCCTGTTTTAATACCGACCACACTG
Source organism: Diabrotica undecimpunctata (assembly GCF_040954645.1). NCBI lineage: Eukaryota > Metazoa > Arthropoda > Insecta > Coleoptera > Chrysomelidae > Diabrotica > Diabrotica undecimpunctata. The sequence continues at coordinate 207,918,316 of NC_092803.1, read as the reverse complement.
GGTCCTCCCTTTAACTCCAGAACACCGCCCTAATCGCCTTCAGTGGTGCAGAGAACGGTCACTCTGGAATCAGTAATGGAACAGTATTGTCTTTACTGACCAGTCTCGATTTTGTTTAGGCATGCACGATGGTCGAGCGAGGGTTAGAAGGCGACGTGGCGAAAGGAGGAATCCACAGTTTTTTGTTGAAAGATATGTTCATCACACTGTTGGAGTTATGGTTTGGGGTGCTATAGCTTATGGTTCCAGGTCACCTTTAATCTTCATCAGAGGTAACATGAACGAGCAGCGTTTTATCCAAGAAGTTCTAGAACCCCACCTTTTACTCTATCTTGACACCCTGGCAAATCCAACTTTCCAACAAGATAATGCTCGACCACATGTTGCAAGAGTCACAATAGACTTCTTTCAACATAATGATGTCACATTGTTAGCATGGCCACCAAGATCTCACGACTTATCCCCAATTGAGCACGTGTGGGATATGATGGGTAGGAGATTGCTCAATTTGCAACGTCCTCCTCAGACTTTACAAGCACTTCGAGAGGAGTTGGTGATTGCCTGAAATGAGCTACCACAAGAAGATATTGACCACCTGATCAGAAGCATGCCTAGGCGCGTTGGAGAATGCGTAACAAATCGGGGTGCATCCACACATTATTAAAGGTAAAAGGGCTTTATAGCAATGCAATTATTTTGAAATTTTAATCATTTACGTATTATGCTTCATTAAGTACTTATACAAAATTTTATTAAAATAAAATCATTTAAACTGGGTGTTCGGATTTCTATGTCACTTAGTATATGTTATTCGTTTCGGTATTACACTTTTTTCTTTTGTAGCCTTCTAATTAAATAAATTATGCTAAGAAATCAAGCAGTAATGGCCATTTTTGTTTTAAAAATAAAAGATGTTTAGTATACAATATGAAACGGTTCTTTAAACCTTCCAATGAATTTTTATTTTCGGAAATTTATAGAGTGGCCACTTTTTTCGCTGGTCAGTGTAGTTATACATTATAAATGGTAGAATTGGACGTATTGGAATTAAGATGAAAACTTGAAATCATTTAGGACTAGATGTGGCGAGAAAAAGCTCGATAAGAACTACTGAGTAAATCAGGTTACACAACATTAATTTTGCTTAGCTGCTCGGTTTAATTCGTTCAAAACACAAAAAGAAAATTATCAATATTAAATTAGACCCTTAAAAGCTGGTAGGTACAGCTTGCTACTCTAATAAAATAATCTTTTTTTGGATACCCATACTTATTAAATTCAACTAGTAATGGGAAAGTCCATATATATAATCAGCAATAGATAATGAGCTCATTCATATCCAAGTTTATATCCAACTGAGAGACGAAAATTTTAAACTTTCATATAATTTATTTTTGAAATACTCAAAATAAATCGCGGTTAACTTAAAAATGGAATGTGGTTTGAAATGAGCAAAAATATGCTACATATGCATCTATATGCAATTTGCATATATTTCGTTCTCTAATTATTAATATAGTTCATCCCAAACCCTTCTTTCAGTGCGTCATAGTTGATCGAATTCTCTCTAACGCATTAAACTGGAAGTGACAGAAAAAAACGTGAGTCTGTGATTATAATACATAGAACTTAAAAAATTATGTATCGTTTACGGGTATTTGTAAATTAAAGCGAATTCTACTTACGGATATATAATTGGTTGGAGTTTATCATACGCTAAATAGATATCCAATCAATGTTGCGCATAAATATAATTTGACGCAGAAGGTCTCGATCTTGACAGTACTTTCACAATGTCAACGAATAAAATGATAATTGTCATTCCAGGTTAGTATTTTCAGTTATTTTACAGTGAAAATTTAATTTTGTATTTATTGTCATAAAAATATTTTAAATATGCTGAGATATACCAAGAAGGAACAAAGACTAATATTAAAATTATTAAATTATTTTCAATTAGAAAAAGAAGCTAGGACAACTTTATTACCAGTTTCTGCGGTTCATTAACCAATAACTATGAACATGTTATTAGAACTCGTGTATACAGAATGTTTAGTGAAGGTTTGTATCAAAATATGGTTTGCCATAACCTACTGAAATGTCACTAGCGTCTTTAAATTTTTTCTTGTTAATTTTAGACCAACATGTTACCCTTCATACCAAAAATACCAAATTCAAGTTTGACTAAACACTCTTTAGTAGAATGTTTAAAAGGGAGACATATACGTGTTTCAACAACCATCATGAAACTTGAATTATTGGAGATGGTAAATCTTAGCTAATTAAGCACTTTCCTTGGAATGTATAGAATAGGAATTATGACAAACTGACTTTTCAATATAATTCGCAATAAAAATTTATATACAGGATGAAACCTTTAATATGTAAATTAAAAATTTTACCTTTAATATTAAAAAACAATAAAGTTTTTATTTTATATTTAAAAAAAAATAACCTTTTCACATTTAACCAATTACAATCCTACAACTGTCAGATTTAACTAAAATGTCATGCAATAATTCTCGACATTCTTAAAATCGTATATGACGTCAAAATTAGTGACGAACTGAAAGAAGGGTTTGGGACAGACTGTATGTTTATTTAGAGTAACGCGAAATAATAGGACTTTTTCTGACAAACGATTAAATTTTTTCCATCAACAAAATAAATATTAACGATGCATTTGCTCAATTACATTGAATAACCTACAAACGATTCGACGGTTTGTTTGTGTCGTGTACAGTTCATTATTCTCATTTTGCTAATTGGTTAGGGGAAGTGCAACATCTCATGAGATTTATCACTCTAGTCTTTGTTTACACCGTCTGGTATACACATACACTTCACAATTTCTGCGATGTGAACGCCCTCTAACGTTTTAATCGAGCCTCCCCTAGCTCGATATGCAAAATGCAAATTTCAAAAATCCATTCGAGTTTGAAATACGCAGTGAATTATCCTCGCCGAGGGTATTAAGTCCATGCGCGTACCCAGGGGAAACGGATTATTTATTGTTTGTCATTAATATTAGAAATTGAATATTCAGACGTAAATTTTTTTATTATGGAGTTTCTCTTATTTATGTTCCTATCTCATAGGAGATTGGATATCCTTCTTTGGTTAGAATTCAAAGGTGCTCTAAACACATTCTTCTGCGGTGTGGAATACTTTGTATTTCGATCTTCCTTTCGGTTATATTTTGCAGCCAATGTGTATTTTTTAAAGCAAACAAACTTTATTAATGCTTCACTAAGATGAAAATATTATCAATGATAAGGAAAATAGTTGAAGTCAATATAATTTCTAAAACAGGAAAACCAGTACATGAGATTCGTCATACAGACCGATATCTCTGCTCCCTGCGATATCAAAGCTTTTTGATAAACTTCTCTTCAAGAAAATTAAACTAATTATTAAAGCAAATTAATTATTTGATTCCAATACATCAATTCGGGTTTAGTAATAAGGATCAATAATCGACCAGGTGCACAGAATCACAAATATTTTTAAAAGATCACTAGAACAAAAGAGGTTTTCGATAAAATCGTTTAAAATATGTTAAAAAGTTTTTTGCGCAACCAGTACTCACAACTTCACATAAATAAAGGGCATTTTATAATTACCTAGAAAGACTGTTTTTTCAGACTTGGAGCTGATGAAAGAAATCATCTTTGTTGATAATACGGCTCTCCAAGCAGTAGGTATGACTAGTGAAGAGGGACCCAACAAGGTCTAAATATCAGTTAACCAAATTCAGAAGTTGATTTAGGGCCATTCTTATTTCATAGTCGGTTATGTCCGGTATTTCTTCTGAGCCGGTGTTAATTATTGTTCGTTCAGTACGTCGTTGTTGTGGTTGTGTATTTGCCGAGTATAATTTAGTGTAGAATTTTTCAATGGCCTCGCTTATTTCCTTTCTGTCTCGGATGGTGACGTTTTTCTCATTTTTTATTTCTATGATTTTTCTTGTGCCGTTTGAGTTTTTTGCTTTGAGTACTTTCATATTGCAGTTATCTTGTATTATATTTTTTATTAGATTGTTAGTATAGTTTCTATGATCGTTCCTAATTTCTTTCTTCACGTTTTTGTTTAAACTTTTGAAGCTGTCCGAAGTTCGATCTGTTCTGTTTCGTCTTTCTTTTAGTAATTTAATTGTATTAGGTTGAAGTTTAGATGTTTTGGCTGTTTTCGTGTTTGAGCATATTTTCTTAACCGATGTTGTTACAGTTACTTTTATTTTATTGGCTAGTCCGTTTATATCCATTTGTCTCAGTGTCTCTACTGATTTTAGTCTTGTACTTAGCTCTTTTTGGTATTTCGTTTGTTTTTGAAATAGGATATCGGTGGTTGGGTATCGTTCGGGGTATCGTTAATAAATGTCCCGGAGAGGATAAAATTACAGTCGAAATGTTGAAAATCGATGGAAGAAAAATAGAACAGGTATTAAATATTTTATTTAATAAAGTAATTGATGAAGGAAAGATTCCTCAAGAATGGTACAACTCCGAAGTCATTTTACTATTTAAGAAAGGAGACAAAGCAAACATCGAGAATTACCGACCAATATCCTTGCTCTCACATCTGTATAAATTACTAACTAAAATCATAACCAACCGCCTAACACATAAGCTCGATTTCTATCAACCTATCAAGCAGGCTGGATTCAGAAAACATTTTAGTACCATAGACCACTTGCACACCGTAAGAACACTGATAGAAAAATGCACCGAGTATAATGTTCCAATTCATATGGCGTTCGTCGATTTCCATAAAGCATTCGATTCCATCGAATTATGGGCAGTGCTTGAATCTCTAGAAAATGCACGTATAGATTCAAGATACACTAACATAATTAAAAACATATATGAAAATGCCACCATGCAGATAAAGCTGGACGAAAGCACAAAAACTAATCCCATAAGACTACAACGGGGAGTAAGATAAGGAGACACCATCTCTCCCAAACTATTTACCCTTGCTCTAGAAGACATTTTTAAGAAACTAGAATGGAACAATAAGGGTATCAACGTCGACGGATCATACTTAAACCACTTGCGATTCGCAGATGACATAGTTTTAATAGCCGACAATATCCAAGAACTAAATGATATGTTACAACAATTAAATGCAGTTTCAGGAGCGGTAGGCTTAAAAAAAATGAACTACAGCAAAACAAAAATACTGAGCCGAGACCAGACAAATATAACAATACAAAATCATACCATAGAAAATGTTGAACATTATGTATATCTAGGTCATGTTATCAAACTAGGAAAACCAAATCAAGATGCTGAAATTAAAAGAAGAACACAACTGGCATGGGGCGCTTTCGGCAAATTGGCATATATCTTGAAAAACACCTCCATTCCTGTAAACTTAAAGAAAGAGGTGTATAACACATGCATACTACCAGTTCGTACTTACCGCTTGGAGACAGTAGCCCTTACCAAAAAATCTGCTAAAAAATTAGAAACAACGCAAAGAGCAATGGAACGAATCATGCTTGGAATATCACTAAGAGACAAGATTAGAAACACCGAGATAAGACGTAGAACGAAGATTAGGGATATTGTGGAAGAAATTGCAAAAATGAAATGGCGCTGGGCAGGTCACGTAGCCCGATATAATGACACAGGTAATGACATAAGAACAGTGGCAGGCAAACAGTGGATTAGATTGGCGCAAGATAGAGAAAGATGGAAGGAATTGGGAGAGACCTACATTCAGGAGTGGATGGAAAATGGTTGACAAAGAAAAAGAGAAATTCAGAAGGCTTAGGTCAAGAACAAAAGTGAAGAACTAAATATAAGGTATAAAAAATGTATTGGCCAATTGGAAGAAACTCCACTAAACTAAGCAATATGACAATAATACAAAGATTCCAGAACAAAATACTATATATTTATAGTATATTTGTTTATAATGATATAATGTTTGCCCACATTTAGCCTAATATAAGACAGGAAAGTGTTTAGATATTATAGTCTTTGGGATTTTTTGAGTTTTATTAAACAAACAATACATAGAAAACCTTAAAGGTAAGCCAATTAGAAGATTGAGAATGCAGTTACCTTCAACTAACCTTACAGAAAAAATAAATATACAGTCCACGAGCTATCGAAGAAACAAAAGATCCTAGGGGTGAAGTTATTTCTGATTCTAAGCACTAGCATCCTGCCCAATTTTATACACAGTGACCTCCATAAGGACCTAGGATTGGAAACTGTAGATATAATCAGAAAAAAAATTGCGGGACGTTACGAGTAACGACTTTATTGGCACGAGAATATTTGAGGCAATCCAGTTTCTCAATATTACTGAGCAATCTAGAAGATTGAAGAAGACAAAGCTTATTGTGTGCATGTTAGATTGGTGCACTTTGATCTTGTTAGTTTAGATAGGAGACGTTATATTGTAAGCATTGTAAGCTCTTAATTTTAAGAAACAGTAGTAATTTAGGTTAAATTGAAATTGTCATTTATGATCAAAGTATCCTAATTATCATAAGAGAAAATTTTGCCGGCAATATTTTTGACTGGTATGAAAGTTTGTTGCCTGGCAATTTTCGCGAATTAAATTTTGACAGTTAAATTACGAGACGTCAGTCGAGTAAGCGTAAACTTTCTCACCCATAGGAACTTCGAAAATTGGGTCCAACTTCTGGACCTCTGCGTGTTCAATGGGATATTTTCCCGAAACCAATTTTTTTATTTCTTCACCTGACTGACATCCAAATCTTAATTTTTTGTCTGGATTCATTATATCTGTCCAAAATTGATTACACCTTAATGACGTTTGTCAAACTGACAACAATTAGAATTCTTCGTGACCTTCGTGACGGATCTGTCATAATTTTGTCGCTGAGAAATCACGGCAGGAAGGAGTTTTGTCAGTAGGAAACGTGACGTTGCTATGACGTTTTTACGGTAAGGTATTTATGCAAAGATGAGATATACATAAATATTGGTTTTAAAAACATAAATGTTACTCTAACATCAGCCAAAAGTTCTTTTATATTTCTTCGTTTGAAGAATATATTTTGAAATGTATCTTTTAGATATTAAGTGATGAATGAGTATGTAAGCAATTTACTAGAAAGTGGAAAAATTGCAATAAATTTACCATGTCAATTATGTGTATTGATATCTTATTGTGGTGGGTATTAAAATATTCTTAGCCTGTACTTCCTATCTTTATTATGTTTTTATTTTTTATTGGATTATATTTCAAAATAAAAAAGTGATTTTAAAATATATCTAGCAGAAACTGGAAGCAATGGAATTGCAATTAATTTACCATGTCAATTATGTGTATTAATATCTTATTGTGGTGGGTAGTAAAATATTCTTAGCCTGTACTTCTCATCTTTATTATGTTTTTATTTTGGATTGGATTATATTTCAAAATAAAAAACTGATTTTAAAATATATCTAGCAGAAACTGAAAGAAGTTTTTATGGGATTGTAAATAATGAAATCAAAAATTATACTCGTACAACATTTGTGCAACATCTACGGCTCAACGATTTTAATGAGATCCTAGTTTACATAACAAAACATAATATATACAAAATTAAAAATAATTTTCTTTACCTCCCATATAAAAAGTCATAGTGCGTTGATGTTATTCTATTATCGACAAAGCTGTCACTACAAATACTATGCAAAATGAATTGGTGAAGGTCTAGTTCATAGAATGGGAGTATTTTAATATAAATTTAAATTATTAAACATAAAATAATTACACATTAAAATAGACATAATTAAATATCTTTTATTATCGGTTTTATTTTAGTTTTATAGATCCTGGAACTCCTTAAATATTTCCTTCCATCTGGAAGCAATGACTATAGATAAGACCAAAGATATTCCTAACATCAAGAAGCATTTTTAGCTATTAATTATGTTCAAGAATTATTTTTACGTAAGGCTTAAGTATAGATATATATATATATATATATATATATATATATATATATATATATATATATATATATATATATATATATATATATATATATATATATATATATATATATATATATATATATATATAAGCATAGCTGGAAGTAAGGGACAGAATCTGGCGTATTTGAAGTACTTCCTACACATCAAACAAGGCTAAACAGAGTCACAATCTAGAAATAATTTGAAATTAAATTATCTATTGGCAGAAGAAACTTTTCGGAGCATTCTTTTGAGGCATCTGAACTTTTAGTCGCTTTTTTAAGATTTTACTTGCTGTTTTTCAATCAGATCATTTCCAATTGACTCAGAAATGAAATAGTGTAACTATTTGTCATCCATTCTAGTACATTGCTTTAAACACTTCCATTTATTGCACTGAAACAGTTAAAAACAACGATCTAGATCAGATTGTTGCGGCTGTTTTTTATTTAGAGTGTGCAAACGCTGCCCTTACAGAGTTGTAATGGAAACGAATAGAACGGCAATGCCAAATATCTTATAAAGCATCAAAAGAACAATGGATTCCCCCGAAAGTAAAATAGATTGTAAATGTCGCCATATTTTTCATTGTTAAACCCTATTCCGTATATGTATATTCAACGAGACTGAGGTCTGGGGATTATACTGGTCATCGCAATACAATGGTCAACGAGTTTGTAAAAAAAGATTGAGACACTTGGACAGCATTACAATGCCTGAGAAAAAAGTTTTCGCCAATCTTACTGGCAAATTAATAAAAAATAGTTTGAAGAATGATACCCAGGTACTGTTGAGCTATCAGGAACCGATTTGGAAAACGCATATTAATTATATTACATATCATTGATCACCACTGTACGTGTAGACTTCCTGGACACATCTCAAATGTTCTATATTTTCCGATCTGAGAAAATGTTGATTGGCTTTTGACAAGAAAATCAGGAATATTTAACTTCTAACTTTGTTCCTTCAACTTTACCTGATTTTATCCCAATTAACACAATGAACTCTGCAGAGGGTTAATCTGGGAATAAGTTTACGAGATACGGGCAGAAATTAAAAAACTCGAAGGAAAACCCGCGTAATAGACGTTTTAAAAAAGTTACGCAGCTTGCAAATAGACAGACATACATACTGTTGGTTCCACGTTCTGGAAAACCAAAAAATAATACAAATACACCCAGAGGGATGACAAAATGCAACTCAAAGTATCACTGGATAAAATTGAAATTACACACAAAGACGAAGAAAAAATTGGAATATGTCTTTATCGAAAAGTAAATGAGTAAAAAAAGAAAATACAGAGAAAAGCCTAAAAAGTCTCTACTCTCTTTATATTTGTGGTGATACAAATTTGAATAGATAACTAACGACCTGATTTACTAAAAAAAAATAGTTTTAGGAACTTCCATTTTGGTTTGCCGTTTCCGGAGTCTCTATGAAAAACTTGTGACTAGATTAATGGCTTTCATTTGATACTTCTACCGTAGACATTTCAAACTAAACATCCTGCTTCTGTGGTTAGCAATTTAAAGCAAGTTTCTAAAGCAAAAACAAACACTTATTAGTTATCTTAGTTATAATCGTACAGCAAAACAGGTACAGTCTGGGCATTACCACTCACAACAAACCAGTGTCGCATTTCTAATTGATAATTATAAATGAATTAAGATGTTTTCCTGTTGGCATGGGAGAAAAGTACGTATTAGACTTGTATTTTGAATTTAATTTTACATTAAGGTACAATGATCGTCTTATATCAAAGTATTTTATATACTGTTCAATTCATTTGGCAAATTATGTCTTGTTAAATACAAAAAATGGATACATTGTTCAAACAGTTAAATAAAGAAATATTATTTAGGGATTTTAATTGAAGAGTAGCAAAAAAAATATACGACAAGCTAGTTGGAAAATGATAAATATATGTGGAGATATCCAATCAAATGCGTAATTTTACATAAGGTTAATTTTTACCTTCAAGATATTTTAAAATTGGATTATGTCACATTCTGTAGTTGTCTTAATGTTTTATTTTCATAACATTAAATTTTATACACGGAGCATCGTATTGTTGGTACATAGTGTACATTGAGATTGGAGTGTAGCTCTTATTTGTACCATAATTAATCTGTTAGTCATCGATATATCAAATTATGCCGTTTAAGTGTACCCATTTGAGCAACCCGTAAATATTTTTTCACGTTACTATAATCGACGCATCAGATTTCTATAGTCGATCAAGACGACAGGACAAACGGCAATCAAATTGGTCCTAGCAGAAAAAAAAAGCTAGAGAGCATTAACATAAATTAAGAGTTTCCAAGAAGATGACCTATTTTAGCGATCTGAAAAACTATTGCCAAGTTTCGCATAAGAACGACAATAGTAATCGAAAAGAGAAAAAAGAACAAACAGCAGCTGTAACAGATCCAAGAAAGCAGATCACCTAAGATAGAATTTCCATCGACTATCATCATCAAACTTTTACTTTCGATCCATTTAAAATTTTAAGGAAAAGACAACAAAAAATACAACATATATTATTTATGATCCAATCTTAGTTTTCAAACAATGATCATATTCAAATGGACACAACCAACAAGAGGTCCAAAATCATCATCGGCATACTTTATAATATCATCTTTCAACAATACACAAGCTGGTGGCTACAGGTGGCCTGAATTAAACAATATAAAGAAATAAAAATAAAAAAATCCAAAGTGGACTGGAGAAAGTCCACTATGGGACAGAGCTAGAAGTAAAGATACACGACGTAGATGCAAGGTGGAGAACATTAAGAACTGGGAAAGAAATAGAAGAGTAGAATGAAACGATCATATAAGCCGAACGACAACAAATAGAGTAGTGAAGACGGCAAGAGATGGTTCTGCAATAGGAAGACAATCAGAAGGAAGACCACGAAAACGATGGAACGAGAACACACTGGAGACACAATTAAAAACAAACAGAGTCATGACTACATCAAAAGAAGAAGAAGAACAATACACAAAAAACGGGAATAAAATAAAATATAACAACTATTGCAGCGTTACTTTAACGAATAAATTTAATATTCCATTTGTCAAATAATATTCAAAATACAATCGAAAATAAATATAGTTAAATATAAGCAGCAGATTGTTTTAGAGTGAACAGATCAGCAACTGACCATCTGTTAACATTAACACAAATTATTTAAAAAAAAGATTAGTCTTTTTTTTAAAGACGGGTGAGAAAAGTTTTCTCGCCCTTCTGAGAAATTTCTATCAAACTCTGTTTACAATAGCATTCCCCGTCTATGTCTAGATGCCTTTCACTCCTATTGAGAGCATGTATTGCGAATTTAATGAACCTCCTCCCACATAAAGACGTCAATATCTTCCATCATATGCTGTATTATCTGCAAATCCCTTTAATCCCGTTCATTCACTAATTGCCACAATACTAACTTCTTCCAATAAAAATGTCCAAAATCCTATTATAAAACCTTTACCTCCTGAATTAATTACTCCACTATTTATGTTATTAATTTCCATCTAACTAGTTCCTTTTCATAATTCAATTAGCTAACCATTTTAAACTGGTTTCCAAAAAGTCAATAGAGGATACCTGGCAAAACCTATCGCAAAAGAACAAATCAATTCTTCATGAACTCCAACCATTTATTGGTCATCTGTTACTGGACTTCTTAACTAGAAGAGAAGCATCGATTATTAGAAGACTCTTATTAGACGAATTAATCACAACAAACTTGGCTTCTTGGCTTCTATTTTCTTCGTTAATTGTTTCCACTTCTTCCGGTCGTTTGTTCTCTCTCGCCAATTCTGTACCCTGTACTCACTCCTATACCATTTAAATTACCTTTAACTGCTTTTAACCACTTTTTCCGTGGTCTTCCTCTCTTCATTTTACCCCCGCCTCCTTTAAGGCGGGGTTTCTCTGGCATTAGTGATGTGAACTAACCAGCTGATTCTATGTGCTTTGACTTTTTGTACAATTATGGGTTTTCCATACATCTCCATTACTTCTTTATTTGTTCTTCTTCGCCAGTTTTCCTCCGCCATCCTAATACCACCAAAAATCTTCCGCCACACCCTCCTTTCCCATATCTCGATTTTCATTTCATCTTTCTTATTGATGAAAATGACTTGTTTCATATTTTTGCTGCCCTGCATTTTTTGGTTTAGAATATTGTTTATTGAGCCGATTGCTCTACTTCCTTTTAATAGTCTCATTTCTATTTCTTTTTCTTCCTTCTTTTTATTCGTTATTGTTACACCCAAATACTCGAACTGGTTGACATTTTCAATTTTGTAATCCTTTCCTCTCGTTTTAAGTATGACGAATTAATTGTGTTCTGTTATCTCACCACGCATTTCCATATACTTTGTTTTCACTTCATTTATATACAACCCAAATTTTCTTGCTTTATCTTCAAAGTTCTTAAACATGTGTTCAAGTTCTTTTTTTGTTCTTACTAAGAGGACTACATCATCTGCGTACGCAATACATTGCTGTTTATAGTGGAAAATGGTACCCGTAGTTTGGATCTTACTTTCTCTCATTATTGCCTCTAAGACAAAGTTAAACAGATTAGTAGAAAGTGGATACCCTTGTCTTAATCCTCTTGTAACCGAAAACAGATTTGACATACTTCCTTTTATGACCTCTCTATTGTGTGTACATGTTAGGGACATTTTCAATAATTTTATTAACTTTTTTGATATTCCTAAATATTGTAGAGCTTTATACAACTTTCCCAATCGATAATGTCATATGCCTGTTTAAAATCAATAACGAGCATGTGGAGTCTTAGATTTTGTTCGTGACTGTTATTTTGTATCAATTTTAAGGTAAACATTTAGTCCACTGTCGATCTTCCTGCTCTAAACCCTCCTTGGTATTCACCTACTATGCCATTCTCGTATTTTTTCAACCTATTACGTATGATCTTTGCTAATATTTTGTACAACATCCAGTAGCACTATCTCTCTGTAATTTTCACAAAGGGTTCTGTCACCTTTTTTATGTATTGGGCAGATTACGGCATTATTCCATCTTTCTGGCATTTTCTCCTCTCCCCACACTCTCAGTGTCAAATTACATAGCTTTCTTTGCAGTGTGACCCCTCCTTAAATCATCATCATTGTCCTCTGACTGGCCCATTGCCTCATCTGTTTGCATATGTTCTTCATTATTTAGCACAAAAATATTATGTCCATGTGTTTAATTTCTTTGCAGTATTTTCCATGAGCAGTCCTTTTTTATTCCTACAAAAAATTGTTTGCGTGTTATTTGTTTGTCTGTTTTTCTTCACTTCTTGATAGAAATTTTTTATTTCTTTGCTATTGTAATGCATCTCTATTGTTTTTAATTTTCTTCCCAAATATTCTCTCTTTTTTGCCTGCAGATTCTTTTAGCTTCTTTCCTTTTCTTCTGATGTTCTGTAGTTGTTTCTTGAGTTATATTATTGCCTTTTTCCAACTTTGCCTTATTTTTTAGCATTTGTGCTCTATTATATTTCTCGTCTTCTTCTCTCTTCACTCCTGTCTTGCCTAAGCAAACATTAGCTGCTACTGTCATTGATGTTTCGATTTTACTCCATTCTTCTTCCAATGTATCAAATATCAAGTTGTCTTTCTCTAATCTTGCGTTAATCTCATTTTCTAATCTCTTTTCCACTTGTTGGTCCGTAAGTAAGGCCACGTTATACCTCTTTCTTTCATTCAAAACAATATACATTAGTTAATGTGATATAATTATTATTTGATTTCTTTATTTAATATAGCATATATATTAGTAGTTATTATATATCTAATGTTATATTTTCTGTACCAATGACCATAGTTGTCGAGTTACTATATTTAGATAAATAAAAATAAAATAAAAAAAAATTTAATATTTCCTACTACACTATGCACCATGGAACCTTAATATATACATGCTTTTCACACGGTAGATTCTTCATATCTTTCTTGTAGCCAACACACGCATGCTGCATCTACGTTATAAGTTCTACCTATTTATGAGATTGTTAGCTGTATCACTTTGCAATAAAGTAGAGCCTAGTTAGTCACATGCGGATTCATTGACAAGACTTCGAAGGTGGGTTTAATTATCCTGTAAAAAATCGTGAACGATGAATATTCTTTGGATATTTCTATAAATATAAATTTAAGTAAGGATACGATTTAGTATGCAATACTAGCAAGGCTCTAAAAGAAGGTAACATTAATTTGAGCGTAGAAATTATTTAGAAAAATTAACTTACCTCTAATAATACAAAAGGTTTTAAATAAATTAAAATAAAAATATAATTAAAATAGAGCAAAACATTATATTTCGTAAACATTTATGAATCGAAATAATAATCCAGGGAAGTAAATCTGGCTCAAAACTTTGAAGTTTTTTAGTTAATATATATTTTTATCATCAGCCCTAGTTGAGCCTAGAGCTTCACACCATCCCTCCATCAAGTACTTGGTCTACCCTATCCCTATTTCACATTGGTAATAGAGTTGATTCATCTGCCCTGAGAATTTTTAACTTCAAAAGTGTAAACAGATAGATTGATGCCCCTAAGACTGAGGTTAAGTATGTCAAAAACTGTCAAATTTGCATTGTCTACTGCCAATCATAATACTTGTAGGTTAAAGATTTTTATTTCAGAATTTTTTGAAAACCATTTTCGAATATTTTCTAGCTAAATATATTTCTTCCCGCAGTTTTTCTCTTAGTTAGTATGAAGAATATATTTTATCTTTGTATACTATTTCGAAGACTAACTTTCATGAAATTGAAAGTAAAAACGTTTTCATAATTTTAGAGGGATAACTTGATCATGAACATGAGACATCGGCTGCGAGTGGATAGATAAACTGATACCACAAAACTAAAAGATAGATTTTTTTAATTATTATTTTGATCAAATTATTTAACACTCCAAAATTCTGCAAATAGGTGTTTAAATTAGACAATTTTAGGCATGGAAAATTGATAAAAATTATTGAACAAGTAGGAATAGATGACAAAGACTTAAGAATGATACAAAATCTATTCTATCCAGAGCAAGCAAATGTTAGAATTGGCCTAGATATTTCTGAATCAATTGAAATGCATTGGATATGGGTGTATTTTGTCACCACTGAATATCATAAGATTATTAAGCTTAAATATTAAGGATCAAACAAATCCAGTAATGTTTAAAGCAGAGCTAAACCTTATCTTGAACCAACAGTACAAAGATCAGTTTAAAATACACACAACGCAAAAGTCTAAGGATATTTTAATAATTTGACAATACCAATGACAGAAATTTCATGACCATATAAATTTGCTTGTACTATAATTGTTGATACAGACACTCACTTCTTATCAACAAAAAATTGTAAAACTGATAGCAATACGTGTTTTAGAATGTTTTTTATAAGGGACAAAAAATCGACATTTTTATGTTTTGTTTGTTTTTTAATTTTAGTCACTTTATACCATTCTTGCTTAATAGGTGAGTTAAAGATATTGTCTTTTTACCATGCAACGACAACATTTAACGTTGGACGAGATGAATAGAGCTGTGAGCCTCCTTCAAGCTGGTATGCGACAAACTCAAGTTACTGACCAGCTGAGTGTCTCCCAAAGCGTCGTAAGTCGTTTGTGACGTCGGTTTAGAGACACTGGGTGTCCAGCCGAGCAACATCCAGGACGTGGTCGCTCTACAACCGTTGCTAAAGACCAATATTTAATTTTAAATGCCAGAAGGCAGCCAAAAATCACAGCAACCGAGTTGGTTAATGAATTACATCTTGCACATAATGTAACAATTAGCAGCAGTACTGTGAGGAATCGCCTCCATGAAGCCAATCTTCGTAGTCGGCGACTACTGAGATGTCTACTTCTATCTAGAGGTAATCGCGCTGCAAGATTAACCTGATTTCAAGAGTTTCAGAATTGGACTGACAATGACTGGGCCACAGTTTTGTTTGGTGACGAGTCTAGATATGGATTTCATCCAGATTCTCGTCGGATAAGAGTATGGAGATGACTCGGAAATGGAGAACGATTATGACATCTTCAAGAAGTGTATACATACAGAGGTAGTACATTAATGGTATGGGGCGGAATCATGATTGACGGAAGAACTAACCTCTTGTTCCCACGCGGCTTTCTCACAAGTCAGCAATATTTGGACACTATTCTTGAACCTGTTGTGCGGCCGTTTGCTGATGCTGTTGGAGAAAATTTTTACTTTATGCATGATAACGCTCGGCCACTTGTTGCGCATATTGTAACAAACTGGTTGGATAACGAGAGTATTGATGTATTGCCGTGGCCAGCACAATCACCGGACTTGAATCCCATTGAGCATGTATGGGACATGCTCCAACGAAGAATTACTCCACATATGGGCAATATCTACAATGAATTTCAATTAAAAGAGCTTCTGAGAGAACAATGAACACAACTACTTCAAGCAGACATTAACAATGTGATTCGGAGCATGAAGAGTAGATGTAGAGCTGTGATAAACCAACGTGGTGGCCATACTTTATTTTAAGTTTATATTTCGTATTTTTGACATTTTATGGTGGTATGTGAAAGATGGGTGATTTGCAATATATTTTTTTTGCTCCAATTTTCTGCTTTTTGCAATATATTTTTTTTTGTTCCAATTTTCTGTTTTTTGCAATTTATGGTTTTTGACATATTAAACAACAATTTAGACTACAAGTTTTGTATTTCTTTTTTTTAAGTTGATTACAGAAAAACAAAATACGTCTATTTATAAAAATATCCCTAGACTTTTGCGTTGTGTGTATTTTTCGATATATCAAAAACCGAACAGGAGTTGATGCAGCTATTGTTATGTCAGACGGTCCCTTTAAATTTGACCTTCTCACTTATTCTATAATGTACTTATCAGAAGTTTTTGCATTGCAAAGGCCTACAATATATTAATACCAAAAACATCTATAGTGTCGTTCTTTCCGACTGCCTCAGTGAAATTAAAGCCATGCAAAATGTTTACCCAAAATATCCCATAGTAAAAATGACATGTAAGAAGAGCTAGCGACAGCAGATGGATAAAAAGAATAACCGAATGGAGCCCCATAAGAAGAAGGAAAAGAGGACGACCCCGAAAATCCTGGAGGAACGAAGTAGACGACGCCATGAGTAAGAGAGGACTAAACGATGGAGAATGGAACAACAGAGAGAGAGAGATGGAAACGGTTGAGCGAGGGAAGGCAGTGAATACTGTAGAATCCCTAAATATATATATATATATATATATATATATATATATATATATATATATATATATATATATATATATATATATATAAATGATAAAATTGGAACTTCAGAAAACCCAATAGCACCAGAACAGTAAACTTTTTGTAGATACCTTCCCACATTTGTATCAAAGGCAATGAATTAGCAGATATAAGTGCTCGCGATACTCCCGATAACGACGAATCAGAGGTCGAATATCAGAGTCGAGTGTGGCAAATGATTTAAAAGCCTTTTTCAAAAATAAAGTGAAACCGGGAAAAGCAAAATTCCGTGTCAAAACTAAATTAAAATCTTAATTATTTGTAGCATTTCTCCATGGCAACTAACAGCAACAAGCATAAGATCCCAAGTAATCCTAACACGTCCCAGACTGGGCCATAGTAGGTATTCACACGCCCACGTATTCTTAAACAGCGAAGCTCCAAAGTGTTTAATTTGTGAAGTAGTAGACAGTATAGACCATGTTCTTTTTGACTGTACAAAACATACCTTGAAAAGACGTGTATATGACATCCTGAACGTCGCTAATATCCTTTGGGAGGATGCGGCAATTTTGCTTTAAATAAAAAATATCATTTGCATATTTTGTTTGCTATTCATGGTGATTTGGACAAACAGGCTAAATAAACAACATCCAATGTACTTTGATCAAATAAAAGGCAGATATCGAGCACAGTTTATTAATTAAATCTTGCCCAAGTACTTTCGCTTCCTAGAGCATTTTTGAAAAATTTTAAACTGTTTGTCCTTGTGTAGTGTAGTGTAATGTATAATTTTATGTTTATGACATTCTTTGATTGTTGGATAGGCCAAAATTGACGAAATAAGTCTAAAACGTTAATCGCATAAAAAATTTTATCTACCATCAACTTTTTTATCGAAGTTGATTAATTTTTCTTCAGTTAAAAAAACGTTTCTTAGCTTATTTCAGATGCCCCTAAAGTTGCTCTAGGAAGCGAAAGTACTTGGGCAAGATTTAATTGCCGATAACTGTGCCGATATCTGCCTTTTATTTGATCAAAGTTCATTTATTCGAGCATTCAACCTTATATCAACATCCGATGTGGCAGATATAGCTTCAACAACTATCTAATGTCCGCTACTATCTGTCAAAAGTCGGAAGTCCTTATTGCATTCCTGCTGCCAAGAAGACACTAGTGATTATTCAGTAAACGCTAAAATGTAAAGGACATCTTTATGCGCAACAATCGGTTCATATAAAGCTAATATGATAAGACATTATTTGAGTACGTCCGATAGACTGCTTTTAGTCTAGATCTAAAACCATGAAGTATGTCTATAACGAAACAAATGTTGAGAAACGATATAGAAAAATAGGACATGTAACAATGTTTGAAAAAGGTTGGTAGATATTAGTTTAGAATTAATGAAAATATTTTTTTTGTATGGCACTTTGCAAAAAGTAAATAAACAAATCGGACTTAACATACTTTTTGATTTTACGACCAATATAACTTGAAGTAAGACCTCGACAACAAATGAAACCCATTTTTATCAAAATAAAGTGCTATTAACAGTGGATTTTATTATGTTAAAACATTTGTTAACATCCTGTCAAACACGTCTTAATTATCTTAAACGATTAGGCAATTACAGTGGCACTTCAGAAGAACTGGAGCATAGCATAAAAAATTTAACAATAAAAACGGCAAGGCATCGTTTAAAGTCATTTTTATATCATTTTAATACCTTAGGAAATGTAATACAATACGTATTTAATAAAAATAACGAGTTGTTGTAAATGTTAGCAACAATATAACATTAATAAAAACTATCAACTGTTTAAAAAATCTGAACAGTTGGATTTACAGTAATATATTAGAAAAACGTTAACTAGAAAGAATTTTCCACTTCCTTAAGTGTTAAAATTCTAAATTAGCTTGCATGTAGCCCAGATGTAAAACCAAGAAGCATGTCTGGAATTATGAAATCGTAACAAGCCTTAGGAAACAATACCAAAAATATAGAAACTTCAAGTTTAAGTGCCATATATATTAGAAGAGTTAGTAATGATCACATAATTCCTGACTTCAATAATAACAGACGTGAATACTAATAAAAACAAAGTAAAAATTTAACTATTTACTATTTAATGAAATTAATATTAATTAAATAGAGGCAGGTAAAAACGAATCAGGTTCAGTGCTCAGTTTTAGAAGATTACAATAACCGATTGTATGGTTTATAGATCTTCTTCTAATGGAGGTCTCTAAACGGTTGGAGGTGTCTCTAAGTTCTTTTTCTTCTTCTTCTTCTTCTTCCTCTTTATAAGCAATTCTGCTTGTTTATTGGCGGATTAATACCTCTATGGAAAGTTATCACTCCATCTTTTGCGCGGTGATCCGATATTTCTTTTACCGAATGCTGACTTTTTTTTCTATTTTGTGTTTATTCGTGTAATTCTTCTCCAAAGAAATTTTCCAAAACACGCTCAATAATATCAAAGTGGGAGTTAACGTTAACGGAAAAATAATTACCAACTTACGATATGCAGACGACACTGTGATCATAGCAACGAGTATAGAAGATATACAACATCTTATCGAAAGCTTAAGTATTAATAGTGCAGAGATAAAAATTACTATAAACGCTAAAAAAACGAAGTACATGCTAATTACAACTTTGATCAATGAAACCAATGATTATACTGCAGAAATAAACAGGCGAATAGAGATTGCCAGATCAGCGTTTATACGAATGAAGCCACTCCTAACGTGCAAAAATCTAAATTTGGAGATCAGACTAAGTACCATTCGCTGTAATATATTTTCAATATTATTATATGGAGCTGAGACTTGGACATTAAAAAAAAAATTAAAAAGAATCGAGGCTTTCGAACTCTGGTTATACCGCAGAGTATTAAAAATATCATGGACTGATAGAATTACAAATAAGGAAGTACTGTAGAGGGTACGTAAAGAAACAGAACTAATCACCACTATACAAACCAGAAAACTGGAATACCTAGGCCACGTGATCAGGGGACCAAAATATGAAATTTTGAGACTCATAATATAGGGAAAGATTTAAGAAAGAAGATCTGTTGGCCGAAGGCAGAACTCATGGTTGAAGAATATACGTGATTGGTATCAATGTAGATCGATTGATTTGTTTAGAGCAGTAAGTTCAAAAAAAAAATAGTCACTATGATTGCCAACCTCCGTAGGGAGACGGCACTCTAAGAAGAAGTTGTTCCTTTCCATAGAGCTTTTTTAGGTAGTCAATCCACGTATCCTTTTCTATGTGTTTTGGTTCTATTAGTTTCTTTACCTCAATTCTTTGACCTCTTATGAAGCGCCCATATTTCCTTTTGCAGACCGTAAAAATCATGTTCCATTTCTTTCAAACAGCGTTCCCAGTGATCATTTTTTATTTTTCCTACTTCCTTGGCCGAGGTAAAGATATGACTTAATTTTTGCCCAGCTTTATTCTACTCCATCATTTTCTGGGATATATGTGTTTCTGATATTTTCGGTTATTCTTTTTTTAACTAGATATCTTGTGGAGTCACCCTGTAAGGTATCGACTGTTATCTTTGTGGTGTATAGTAGGATACTGTGTACATGGATAGGATTTTACCATGCGATATCGTAGAGTTAGATCCAGATCTCGGTTGATGATTGGTGAAATATTGTTTTATTTTTACAAATGCGTTTCTGGATGTTCTATTCTACGTTTGACTTCTTGTTCTGAGTCTCATGTATCTAGCATCTTAGATACACTCGCGATCATAAAATCCGGGTCACCTTGAAAATCACCGATATTTTATTTTTAACGAGCTTTATCGTAAATAATAATAATAACACAAATACAAAATAATGCACGTTTCGGATAATTGTTGCGGTTTCCTTTGTAACAAAGAATTCCAATAGTGCCGATTTCGCGGTAAAGTGCACACTTCCCAAAATTAACACTACCTGTAACTCCGCTTGTTTTAAATGTCTCGTTTGTACTTCGACTTTCTGTTCAAATGCAACGGACAAATGTTTATTATTGCCACCATTAGTGTTTATTAGTGCCATTATTAGTGTTTATTTTTTGACAAAAATGCCTTTGACTGTTGTTGAAACGGCACAAATTGTTGCACTTGTGGAAGACGGTCACACTCAACGGCAAGTCACAAGAACTGTTGGCGTAAGCCTTTCTACGGTTCAACGAGTGCTTCAACGCTTTCAGGAGGCAAGTTTGCTAACCAGGCGACCTGGCTTTGGACGAAGAAGAACGACCAAGGCACTAGATGACCGTTTCCTTGTGTTTCAGGTTTTACGAAACCGGACCTCAATTGCGGTTATGCATCAAAATCGTCTAGAGGAAGTACGAAATCGCAATTTTAGTGTTGCAACAGTCAGAAGAAGTGGCTAGAGGACCGCCACTTTGCCGGGTGCCTCGAGTTGCACGACTAGCTTTTGCTCGACAATACGCGCATTGTAGCAAAGTGTTATTCTCAGATGAATCCCGTTTCTGCCTAACTGGATCCGATGGACGTGTAAGAGTTTAAAGGAGAACCGGTGAACGATTTTCACAAGCTTGCATTGCTCCAAGAATGCCATTTGGTGGAGGCTCGGTCATGGCTTGGGAAGGTATATCTTCCGACTTCCATACAGAATTACTCTTCATCGAAAATTGGTCCCTAACTGCACGAAGGTACATTACGGAGATTCCGGAAGAACATGTTATGCCCAACATGGCAGGGCTTGGAGAAAACGCCGTTTTTATGCAGGACAACGTGCGACTGCACGTTGCCAGGATCAGTATGTAATACTTGGACGAAGTTGGAATTACGAGGGTACCCTGGACAGCTAGGTCTCCGGACCTGAATCCCATCGAACATCTCTGGGACGATTTGAAAAAACGTATTCAAACCCATATACCTCCTCCAAACAACGCACAGGAGCTTAATGATCTGTTAGTGAGAGAGTGGAATAACATACCACAACATGTAATCCGGAGAAAAATTGAGAGTATGCCCAGTCGTCTGCAACAGGTTATTAGAGCAAGGGGAGGCAATACACGATATTGGTCATTGAAATTTTACTGATTTTTTACCACGTTCTGTATTTTCCATCTTTTTTCGTATGTCTTATTTATCAACAATTTGATTTGTTTTCTGTTTTTTTCAATAAAAACATTAAAAAACCATTTTTTTTCTTTCAAAACAAACATTGATGACAAATAAAAAATACATTAGCCAAAAAAAGGTTATTACTGCACCAGAGGCAAAAATATTTAAGAAACTTGAAATTTCCATGATGACCCGGATTTTATGATCGCGAGTGTATTTAAACTTTTTAACTTGTTTAATTAGTTTGACATTTACTAATGTATTTATATTTGAAGTATTTCTTTTCGTGATTGCCTTTGTTTTGGTGTTGTTTTTCATTTTGTTATGAATTAATTTCAAAACTAATTTTAACATAACTAAAGTTCAATCTATATGGCCCATTTCGTTCCCAAAAAAATAAAATGTATGTCCTTTTATAAAGTAATTACATTTTTAATGTTGAATAAAAAGTAAACAAAAAATCATGGCAAACACTCAATTATCGAACACGCAAGTTTAAGATAGATGAGATGTCAAACTCGAAACAATAAAAAACTGTGTTAAATGGATAATACTCTTGAGGGCATTTTAATATATAAGTAATGCTACATAACTTTAAATTATAAAATTAACTAAATTAAAAATAGTAGTACGTGTAATGGATAAGAGTAAATTATTCGCACGCAACTGCCAAGTATCTATAAAAGTATTTCGTTTAAATATCTCAGCATAAATAAATTACAATAAAGAAGTAAAAAAATTAGAATATGGGACTTGTGAAATTTAATAAGAATATTATAAACAGGTGTGACGAGAAACTCATACAGCCGATCATCAAAACGCGGTTCGCTAATCGGTGTAAAGGTTAAAGATTTACCAGCACAGGAAGAACATTATGTATATATAAAAGAAAATACTCTTATATCTATACTTTTTTCTAAGCTCACTTTTATTCCTATATAAAAAAAGGTTCATCCACAGATTGCAACAATTAGGGCCGCTTGTTCGAACGCTAATCAAAACTTGATTGTAATCAAATATTTAATTAAAATCAAATAAGTCACAGCAGCTGTCAAAATTATTAAAAATTGCTTATTATTATTATTGATTTGTACATAAAAACATGAAATTAACACCAGAAAGAGTTTAATTATGGTTTATTTTAAATTAAAACGCAAAATAATAAAATTGAATAAAATAAATCAGTCAACATAACCTCAAAATGTGACGTATTTGATTTTAATTAAATATTTGACTACAATCAAGTTTTGATTAGCCTCCGAACAATCGGCCCTTATTGTACAATTAAGTAGCATTAATATGCTACTGAAGTAATTCTCTTAGCACAGATTCCCCAAGAACAATGCCGATTCGTTCCAGGTAGGAAAACAAAAGACACATTATTAATATCCACAAAAAAATTACATAACCACATTAAAAAATTCTTTATAAAATGTTTATTTTTTTAACAGAACCCTTTCGGGCTAAATCACAGAACGTTTTCGGAATGCAGTGCTGGTACTGCGTAGACATTTTTATAGCTATAAAATATATAGGTGAAAACCCCTTAGATAGATGTTTTCTAGGTTGGTAATAATTATGTAGGATGTTAAAATTTTAAGTAGATTCACTTAGAATCATTATTGTGCTTTGTTGACTATTGCAATGTTATCCTTCGATAACGTAAAATGGGATAAAATGTGGCATATACTTAAGAAAATGAGTACGCCAGAACATCGAATCTATTTATTACAAAAATGTATGTAAATAATACTGCTAATCGCCAAATAATACCGCTAAATAATATAATGGTTTGAATCGGAATCAGTTTAAAAGTGATGTTAGGAATGTTGGGTCATACAAGTACATTAGAGTTACAATTATTAAAGAGTGGCTAAGGAAAGGCTCTAGTGTGACTGAAATTAGATTGCACAAGGTAAGTAGGTGACAAAACAACCAAATTGCTTGCTGTGGAACACACAAATTAGAAGAGATACAAAAATCCAAATCAGAAGTCGAAAGCATCGAAAAATATGGAGCTGAGGTCTAGCAAATGACAGAATGACAGAAGTTAGTGACTATTTTTAAAAAAATCATATCTCCATTGTTTATAAACATTAAGAAGTAAAATTTGCACAAATTTTGAATGAAAATCTAAACTTTATATTGAAACTTATTGCTATAAAATTTATCTAATTTTTCGAAACGACGGTACTTTCGAAAGATCGACATAGGAAAGTGGAGAGGATATCTGTTTCAGCTCCGTTTTTTTTTCGGCATCGGAATTTCAGATTGCAACACGTAGGAAAAATTTACATTATGTCGGCTTCCTTTGCAGCTGCAAGCCTCTTTTTTTATTCCGGGGTAGCTCGTCGAAATATGAATAACTACATAGTTTTCACTGGCCGGAAAATATGGGAAAACTCGGAAAAATTGAGTCCATTTGAAATTCACCATAAGTACTTACTTTTTTTAATCTGCTTGAATAGTCTGTCGCAGTATTAATAATGATGACATAATTTTCACCCCCCATAAATCTCGGAAAATCCCGGAAAATCAACATATGTTTTTTTCATTTTATATCAATGATGTAATAATACTTATATATTTTAAAAATTAAATTTTAGGTAATTTTTTACGCATTATATTATTATATTCCTTATATTAATTATAATTGTTTGTATTTTTATAATTAACAATATTGATTTTTATTCTATTTTTCATACAAATATGATATACAATATTAATCTAATCGCCTTACTGCTTTGATAAAATAAGTCGATTTTTTCATCACTTGCCTTATAAATTTTACAATGTTTATTGAACTTTACTTTTTTTATTTTCTTTACATACATTGGTTTAAAAGTTAAAATTTGGTTCATTTATTCGACTTCACTGTCAGGTCTGAACCTTTTTGTTGCAGGCTGTTTGTCTTCACTTATTAAGTCAGTCTTTCCATACATTAACATATTAATGGACGATCTTATTGCTAAGGTGAGTCAAGGTAAGGTAGGAGAACAAGTAGGAAAATATGGGCTTGGAAACAGAAATGACAGAGGAGATCGATTAATTCAATTTTGCCAAAGTGAAGACTTCGTAATAACAAATACCTTTTTCAAATTACCTCCTCGACGGTTATATACATGGACATCTCCACAACATACCAAAGAAAAAATAGTGAGAAATCAAATAGACTACATTATGATAGCAAGGAGGTATCATAATGCTGTTAAATGTACTAAGACGTACCCAGGAGCTAATATAGGCTCAGATCATAACCCGGTTGTTACTGTGATAGAGGCGAGACCAAAAAAGATTAGAAGACCACATAGAAAGGCACTAGATTTAAATAAACTTAGAAACAAAAATATACGACAAGAAACAGGAGAAGAAATAAATGAAAACCTCCGTTCAGTGCAGCAACAAATTAACGATACAAACAACGTTAACCAAAAATTAAAGTACATAAATACAGCTATACAAACAGCAGGAAAGAAACATCTTACAAAAACAACAACAAAGAATAAGGGGTGGATGACACAAGATATACTAGTCTTGATGGAACAAAGAAGAAAGATGAAGAATTACCCAGACAAATACAAAGAAATAAATAAACACATAAAAAAGAGCATAAAAGAAGCCAAAGAGGAGTGGATTAAAGAACAATGTGAAGAAATGGAAACCTATGAGAAAAAGTACGATGCGTTCAATATGCACAAAAAAGTAAAAGAGATAAACATAATATTAAATTTTGCAGCGAGGAGCTAAAACAGTTGCCCCTCCACTTTCCTATGTCGATCTTTCGAAAGTAACTTCGTTTCGAAAGGTTTTAAGTTTCGAAAAATTGGATGAATTTTATAGCTATAAAATTCAATATAAAGGTTAGATTTTCATTCAAAATTTTTGCAAATTCTACTTTTTAATGTTTATAAACAATGGAGATATAATTAACAAAAAAATTGTCGCTAACTTCGTTCCTATTGTTCATAGAAGGTTTATTTTTTTGTGAAATGTGAGTTTTTTTAACAGCTATCTAATGGTTGTACGTACAAGTCTGTAGCTTGAAAAATATAGAAGTTATTACAATTGTTTATAAGTAAAAAACATACCCCTTTTTCAAACGTTTATTTTGTAAATAATTTCGATGAAAACTCAATACTCATTTAACTTCTGAGATAGTATAAGTCTTACAGAATCCTATAAAATTTCTTAAATGTGTCTAGCATCATTCATAGGGCAAGATCAATGGTTTAAATAATTAGTCCCAGGGATAAACAGATTGAATAACTTTTAAACTGTTTAACCGATCAGGGGGAAATTTCGCACAAATTTAAAGGACTGTAAGTCCTTAATGTTGAAATATATTAATAACATTTTATTTTGTTAATAAAAAAATTAATTAAATTTATACATTAGTGCAAAAAAACTGCTTTTTTGCAAATATCTCCGTAAATTATTGATCAATTTTGATTGAAAAAACGGGAAAATGAAGATATTCTTAATATAAAAAAAATGGTATAAATATTGCATATTTAAATTATAAGGGAAAAACTTATGGATAAACAATCAAATTCTGACCATAAATTATTGTTTAAAAAAACGCAAGGTAAAAATAGGAGTATCTTTTTATCTATTCGTCATCTAGTAACCCCCACCTATGTCTTAAAAGCTTCAGATATCTGCGAAACATTTTGCCGTGAAATCGATGATTTTTGTATAACCAGACTGGGCTATAATAAAACCTTACGAACTAGTTTACGAATAATTTTAAGTTGCTGCATGTGATACCTAATTATATATAAAAATACTTTAGTTGCTTTTCCCAAACGTACTGCAATTTCTTAGTTATTCGTTAAAAAACTCTTCCACCGAATAATATAATCAGATAATATTTCAGATGGATAGGCTTTTGTCAATTTACGGAACTTAAGGAAAGACGTTGTTGATTTAAGTTGCAAAGGGAGATGGTTGTATAATTTTTTTGCCGGATATAATATAGATTTCTTTACTAACTTAGTGGACGGGATCGGTAAATGGGCATCAAATGGTGAATTTCTTGTGGAGTAGTCATAATTACGTATTGCTGGAAAAACATGTAGGTATTTACAAATTAAGCGAACAGTTTCTAAAACATATAAAGAGGAAAAAGTTAAAATTCCGTGATTTTTATAGTGACTTCTCCAATGTGTTATTCTACTGAGGGAAAAAATACCGTATTGCTCTTTTTTGTAATTTACAAATATCATCAGATTGGACAGTTGTACTAGAACCTCAAAAAGAAAGGCCATTAGCATAACAAATCAATATGAAGGAACTATTTAAGGTTGCTATCTATAGAAATACCAAGCAATTTTACAGAATCAATAATACTGATCTAGCTGTTATTAAAAAGCAAGGGTTGAAAAGCTCCTTTATATACGTTATCTTATATACTTAATATATAACTTATATACGTTATGTCTGTCTTATATACGTTAAAAGAAAGTAAATTATAGTCGGACCAGGTTTTGATTTTAAGTAAAGTTGCGATATTAGAGTTTCTCCAGGTAATACTGGTATCATCTGCAAAAAAAATTAGTCATCGATATTTAAGTTAGTGATGCCATTTATAAAGATAGGGAGAAGTTGTGGACCCAATACCGAACCTTGTGATACTCCACATACAATGTGGACTAGATCTTTTGTGACTAGAGTCAGTATCATTTGCTCTAAATAGTTGTTTCCTATTCCTTAAGTAAGATTGGAACCAATTTAAAGAAATACCTCGAATTCCGTAGAAATTTAGTTATTATATCAAAATGGCGTGATTTAAGCAATCAAAAGCTTTTACATAGTCACAAAAAATACTGGCAGTGTGAAGATTGTTGTTTAGTGCTTGATAGACGTCATGTAAAAATTTAAGAAAAGTTTTATGGATAATCCATCAGTACTACAGGAAGATTTGCTTCTGATACTACTGATTATTTGGATCAGTTCAGATGTATCAACTGGTATTATAAATAATGAATTCAAGACGTTTTTTGAATTGGAGTGATATGAAATAGGATCTTGTTGTGACAAAATAGTTGATGTTATATTTTTACTCACATTAACGAAGTATATTCATTTAGATTTTTAGGGTTTGGAAGAAAAATTGTTTGAGCTGTGTTAGTTTTATTTCGAAGATCATTTATTATATATAACATTATTAGAGCTTCCCAGACGATTCGAATAGTACATTTTTTAGCTGTTTTGATAAGTTTTGGATAGATTCCTCTGTACTTAGAGATATATTCAGTTAAGTTTTTTGATATGCAGTAGTGAAAGCATTTTCTTGGCTGATATGCGGATACCTTCGGTAGTCCAGGGTTTGTGAGGCTTTGAATTAATTGTAATTAAAGGAAATGCCTTATTGAAAATACAGACAAGCCTATCTAAAAAAACACTAAAATTATAGTCCACATCCACAGAGGGAAAGTGCCACCCAGAAATCAAGCACAAATTTTGGAATTTTCGAAAGTTCTGAGCGGAAAATCCTTCTTAATCGTTGGGTTTTCGAGGATTGTTTGTTAAGATTATCAAACTGGGTATATACTATTTCATGATCAGATAGTTCAACGTCAGCATTAGCGTACAACAAGGGGTGAGAAATTTGAGACAATATAATCAATTATAGTAAATGTTGTTTTAGTAATTCTTGTAGGAGAATTATCGTGTATTGTGAAACCATATGATTTGAATATATTGACCAAGGATAAGTAATATTCAAGTCAACGCATAGAATCTTTCTGCTTTTATTGGGTAGGTCATCTAACAAATTTAACAGGTTCTAATAAAATAGTTCGGTGGAAAAATCAGGTGATCTATAAATACAAAAATGAAAAAAATGCAAAGATTTTTTCAACAGAAGGTCATATTTTTTTATAGGAGAGAAATCAATATTTGAAGAAAGAATTAGGGTGCCACCATGAGCTGAACTTGGACGATCATACCTAGCAATTATTGTGGTATATTTTTGTACAAAAAAGACTCGTTAACTTCAAGCCGGTGCTCGGAAACCGCAACTATCAGAAGAAATCCTAATTCCTATAGAAACAAAAATAATTCATCTGTTTTATATCTTATAGAACGAATATTAATCAGAACCATGCTAAAGTTGTGTTTGCAAACCATTGTTTTGTTTTATAAATTCATCTTAGCAGTTCATAATTTCATCTAATTGTCTTGTACTGAGAAGGCCTTAGTGATAGTTGTAAATGAAGTAATGAAATAATGAAATATATAAACAATCGGATAATAGGGTCATTCGGCTTTGTTAAAGTACAAAGGGTTGTACGCCACTGCCGTATTCTTCCACCCATGTACAGTATGCCGAAAGAAAGAAACAACGAAAGAAAGAAGTGTAGTTTGACTCGCAACAACATAGCATCAATCATTGCGGGATATTCAAAAAAAGTGATAGTGTGCTATGTATGGGAGAGAAACGGTGGGCCCACGGCATGCTACGTTCAACTGTTTAAAGCGCTTTTGCCAGTCTCTTGTTTGTAGCGCGAACGGTCGAGTGCGTTCTGTGTTCGTTGTTTCGGTGTTCAGGTGGTTCAGGCTTCGTAGTGTTTTGTTTCTGCGATTCTCTTATTCGATGACGTCTATTCAAATCGAAGTAAAGTAACGTGAAATAGGACTTTTGTGTGTGGTGAGCAGTTTATTAAAGCTACATAAAAAAGGATTTATTTTACTGAAGTGTAGGATAACAATAACTAAGGTAAATATGAGATTTGATAGCGAGGTTCATTATTTTCTTAAATTGGCAAGAAAAAACAACGGAAAAGTGTATGTGCCGTAATATACCTACACATAGAAGGACAGATGACCTTTTGGAATGTCACAACCGTTAAATCAGAGTGAAAGAGTACTACCTAATAATTGTTATGGTACAACTTGTTACATAAAATCGTGTCCAAATACGTACATTGCCACTTTTGGTTAAAGACACGAAGGATTTACAGGGTACCGGCTTTTTGAATTAGTTACATGATGGAATAATACTCTTAATTTACCTTAGTGTTAAGAATATTAGAGTTCCATTTAATGATTTGTCAAATCATTCAAAATAATGCGTTGTATTTGATTTGGGCTGTCATCTAAAAGTTCTGGTAGATGATTATTTTTTTCTATATAGATAATATTCCAATATCTATTTATATTATGAGTATAAGTCTCTTCTGTTCCTCTCCAAGTATTGCTATTTTCTGTAAATTTTTTTCCCAACACTATCCCAAACAATAGCAATAATCTTCTTAATATTACACCTTGGGTCCTTGGGTTTGTCTAGCACTATCTATTCTTATCTACTCACTTCTCCTCCTTCTTTCCCATCGTATATCCTGGTTGTTATAGAGATATTATATTTTATTTCGTTATTTGGTAATATGTCTCTTAGTATTTTCCTACTTACAGAACCTCTTCAATGGTTCTCGGCGCTCGCGTTTTTTTTCTTCAAATTTCACTGTTCACTACTATAACTAATATTACAATAAAACTATCAAACCAAACTACAAAAACATAAAACATTTAGTATCAACCGTGTTCCTGTTTTTTCGAGTTTTCTAAATAGGCAAAGTAATTGTTCAATGATTAGTAAAAATATAGTATTTTAGTAGTATTCTTTTTTTTGCAGACTTTCCTCAAACTTATCCATAATGATAAAATAAATAGTAATGGGCTCAGTGCATCACCTTGTCTGATACCACGGTGTAGTTTAATTCGTTTTGTAAATACATCGTTTACCCTCGCTTTAATTTAGTTTTCTCTGTAAAAACTCGTGATTGTTCAATTGAGTTTTATTGATATTTTTTTTTTTACTTTTATGTTGACTTCATTTTTCTTATTCTATAGGTATATTTCTCATTACATCTATAAGTTTCTGTTTGGTTTCAGATTTTTATATTCATCAAACAAAACTTTTTTACGTTCCACATAAATGTCGCGATTCATGGCTTTGGTAAATCGGGTTTTTTATGCTTATTATCTTAATATTGATGCTGTTTCTTGTTTCTTTGTATTTTTTATCTCGTTTACATTTCTTCTCTTTGTTACGCAGGTTACTTAAAAAAAAAATTTTAAATGTTTTTTATGTAGCTATTTCGCATTTAATCCTCCAGATATTCTGTGTTTTAAAAATATTTGGCTTTTTTCGTGATTAGTGCTATTCTAATTAGAAATTTTTCCAGGAGTAATTTGTGATGATTCTATATTGGGCGATGTTAGGTCTCTTACTTTGGGAATTTGTTTTGGTATTATTTACCTAGTTGTTATTATTTATTCTTAAAGTAATATGAAAATTGCTCATTGGAATGATAATTGGAAGATGGGCATTCCCAATCTATAATTAGAAATAGGCTCTGGATTCATGTGACGAGTCCAGAACGGAGCGAATCATTGAAAGAGCCAGCTTTCTGTAACTGCTCCCGAAATGTATACCTTAGACTAGACACATCATTAATACCAACTTAACAACTGCTTACAACCTGTTTTTGGTCATTTATTTAATTTACATTCGATTATAGTATTTTTGGCATCTAATAAAACACTAAAATGTACAGAAATGATACAAGAAAACATATTCTTAATATTCGTCAAATTATCGAAAAATCTCGAGAGTTTAGCATAGAAACATATTTAATGCTTTGTTGACTATTCCAAGGCATTCGATGTCGTAAAATGGGATAAAATGTGGCATATACTTAGAGAAATGGGTACATCAGAACATCTAATCTATTTATGGGCGTAGGAAATTTCGACACTAAGCAGGTAGCGACTAAAATTTAATGGCAATTTTCGACACCAGCCCCAATTCCCGTTTTTATCTTACAGGTATATTCCACACCAAATAAATATAGCTGCGACATAAATAAAATACCATAATTAATTAATTAATTTATTTTAATAAAAGTAATGTGCATTTTATTTTTTTATAACTGTAATAATATCTAAATATAATACAACTAGTACCTAATTTTTGTACATTTTACCGTTAATATACTTGTATACAATGATTTATTTGCTATTATAGGAATTATAAGATACAGCTTTTATAAAATCTAACCTACGTATTTGTTGGGATCGTAGTTTATCCATCATTTTCTCCAAAAATGCCAATTTAGCCTTAACAGTAGTATCTTTGATTTTTGCTGGTATATGTAAACTATTTATTTTGACATAAGTGTCTACTTGAAATTCTTTTAACTTTTCAATAAAAATAAAAATAGAAGGATGTGTTGAATAAAAAGAAGAATTAAATCTCGAATGAAAGGATTCACAGGCATTTGTGGTCCTCGCAATAGACGGATTCTGATTAGACCATATGTGTGGTGGAAATTGAGCGCTATCGAAAATGTAATTTTCCAGTAAATAATCTGCATATATATCAAGTGTTGCGTTTATAGGTTTATATGACATTAAATCATAAAGAAAGCATTCTTCAACTTCTATTGGATTTAAATAAGTTAAACCAAACGTATGCCTTAACCATTTTCCAATTTCTGAATTTGTATCCTTATATTCT
The DNA here is from genome assembly GCF_040954645.1 of Diabrotica undecimpunctata. Lineage (NCBI taxonomy): Eukaryota > Metazoa > Arthropoda > Insecta > Coleoptera > Chrysomelidae > Diabrotica > Diabrotica undecimpunctata. The sequence continues at coordinate 207,885,471 of NC_092803.1, read as the reverse complement.
TGTACCAAACCCAAAGATTGAATTTTTTTAAACCAGTTTTGGTGTAAGTGAAAACGGCATCCACTAATTTTTGCATTGGGCCACATATACAATAAAGCACAGTGAATTGCTTTTTCAAGTAAATAAATATTTCAGTTGGCTCTGATGATAATTGAAATGTTTCAAAAATCTTAGACCTTAATAAAGAAAATAAATTTTTGTATGCCATTGACAATTTGTCCTTTAACAAACAGTATGCTAAAGGAACATAATGTCCATTTTCCAAGCCATGTATAGTAAATAATTGTAGAAAATATTTGGTACTGTATGAAAATGTACCATCCATATACAAAGTTTTTAATTTATACAACAAACGAATATTTGTCTCGCATGAAAATGCAATTACATTTAATTCAGGATGATTTAAAAACAAAAAACTTTCATTGCGACAGGTTTTAGGAGAATAATTACTAACCGCGTTATGGACTTCTGATATGCTTCTTGGTAACGGACCTGGTAACAGTTTACGACGACAGTTGTAAATGTTCTTTCTTATGCTAGCTATGTCAGGAACCGTCAGCAAATTGGCATCACACTCAGCAACAGCAGTTCTTGTAATTTTGGCAGGCTTTTCCAATATGTCCTCTTGGGCTTTTCTTTTACATGCATTGGTTACCATCTTTACTTCAAGCTTTTTTGGATCGGCTTCATGATTATGTACCAAATCACTTCTTGTGATGGTGAGGTCCTTACAGCCTATTGTAAACACTTTTGCGGAACACTTAGTGTTTCTTTGGATGCAGCGCCAAAATATCTCGCCGCTTTTTAACACTTTCTGTTTCGAGAACGAATGATGCTCCACCACTAATAAATCTCGACCATGGGAACTTGTTATCAAACTCATTTTTTAAATATCCGTATACGTGCACAAGTCAACGTCAAACAAGAAATAAATTACAACTGAAATAATTTAGTCACAAGTACACAAGTGCCACGCCCCCCGCCGTGACAATAAATATTGGGAAAACCCGCTTGTCCTGCTTGGGTGCAAATGTCCATCGCCGCTAATTACCTACCTACTTGCTTTACGCCGCGGTGTCGAAATTTCCTATAATAAAATTTGACCCTTCGATTACCCCAGGTACAAAGACAATTTGGTGTCGAAAGTTCGCCCGCCGCTATTTATTACAAAAACTATATGTAAATAATACTGCTAATGTAAGAGTTAATAATGTGGTTTCAAAAAACTTCAAATAAAAATCTGGAGTTCGACAGGGATGCATAATATCCCCTATTCTATTTAATATATATATAGTGAACATAATATGCATTAAGTTTTTGAGGAAGGGCAAGGTGGAGCAACGATAGGAGGAAGAAAAATCAAAAACTTACGTTATACTGATGGCACTGTTATATTGGCGTCATAACCAGAAGAACTGGAAAAAATTATGAATAGGCTAAGCACGTTAAGTACGGAATATGGTTTGAAAATAAATATACAGAAAACCAAAGTGATGATCATTGATAGAATCAGACACAACCAGGCAGAGATAAGAATCATGGAAGGTTACGAAGTGGTCAGGCAATTTAATTTCTTAGGCTCCGTTATTACTAACAGTGGAGGATGCAAAAACGAGATCTATCTACGCTTCCCAATGGCCAGATTGGCAACAACCAAACTAACAAAAATTTGGAAGAACACTGACATCCCAAGAAACCAAAAATTGATTGATATTTCCTATCGCCACCTATGCTTCAGAAACAATAAAAAAATCCGATTCAAAGCGTATAATGGCGTTTTAAATGTGGGTCTACCGTCGAATGTTGCACATACCATGGACCGCCCATCGCACAAATAATTCAATTGTAGCAGAACTTTATATAAAAACTAGATTCATCACAACTATCAACTAAAATGTACTGAGATATTTTGGACAGATAGACTAGAAGAAGAGAAGGCATGGAGCGAACGATAGTTGAAGGTAACGTAGCGGGTAAAAAATCCAGAGGAAGATCTCCAGTACGATGATCGGACCAAATAAAGGAGATGACTGATTACTCATTCTCCGAAGCAAAAGAACACGTACAGGAGAGGGATAATTGGACACAAATAGTCAAAAAAATTACATGACGCCACTACATCCTTACGGTGTAATATGTCTATTATTACAGAACCAGGTGTAAAGGTCCGACAGTAAACGATTAAATTTGGACTCCAAAGACGTTTCAGATCCGTTAATTATGGCATTTATATAATCCGTAAATATTGTAGAATAAACATCTGAGTTAACCGAGACAACATCGTTGACGTCAATAAGAAATATAATTGTTCCTAAAATTGAGCTATATTAATATAGGTGAATATGAATCTGACTTCTCGGCAAATCTGTCATATCTGTTGACGTGCAGTTAAATAAGATGTTAACCAATTTAATGCAGTCCTTGAATACCCATATTTTTTAATTATTTAAATTAAAATTTCGTGATTGACACAGTCGAAGGTCTTGCCGAGATTACAAAATATCCTACCAGGACTTTCTCCTGCATCTAATAAACTTGTGAGAGTATCATCAAAGGAATGAATTGCTGTATGGTTAGATTTTTTAGACGGGAAACCATGTTGGTTACTAAAAATCATATTATTTATCTGTAAAAATGAATTAAGCCTTTGTAAACAGCTGTATTCAAAGATTTTTAAAAATACCGAAGAAATTGTTATTGGACGGTAATTATTCACTTGTTTAGTGTTACCTTTTTTATGAATTGATAGCGCCTTTCCAGTTTAGTTGCCATTTGAAAATGATAAATTAACTAAATATGTTAATGGCGATATTAAAAAAGAAACAAACTTTTTTAGTAAAAACCCAAGGATTTCATCAAAGCCTTGAGATTTTTAGTTTTTTCGTTTTTGATTGAATAATTCGTTTGATTCTAATGTAGTGTACGAAAGAAGACGAAATTGGTCATGCAAATCAGTGTTTTTACAATTATATGTACTATCAGCTTTTTTGGGATGGTCACAATTGCTTCTAATGGAGCATTTTTATAAAATAAGCATAAAATATTGGCTATTTCTATTGAATCTGTAATTATGTTATCCCAGTTTGATAGCGTTATATTACTTTCATGTTTTTTACATTTTGCAAAATAAGATATAATTTTACAAGCAGTTTCAGAACGATTATCAGATGTGTTTATTATATTTTGGTAGTGGCATTTTATGGTTAAATTAAAAAGCTTTTGATGATCTCTTATTTATGTTTATAGTAATCTCGCAACTCTTCTCTTTAATATAATAATGGACGAAATAACACAAGCAGTACGTAAAGGTCATGGTTACAGAATGGGGAAGAAAGAAGAGAGAAGACGAGCTCCAAAGATTAACACACATCTTCAATACAACAGCCAAGAAATACAATATGATAATATCAGCAGAAAAAACCAAATGTATGACAACATCTAAATACCCACTACGATGTATAATCGAAATTGATAGGAAAATAAAAATAGCAGGAAGCAAGGTTTAGATATCTGGGAATAGATATAACTAGTTAGAACAAACAACTAAGACAAGACACAAAAATAAGAATCTATAAAGCACCAATTAGACCTATATTAACAAACACGGCGGAGATAAGACTTGACACATCTAAAACGAGACGACTACTAGAAACAATGGAGATGAAACTACTCCGACGAATAGCATGTTGGATAGGGAAATAAGCGAAGACATAAGAAGAGCATGCAATATAGAAGAATAGCACGAGATAAGTCACCAAATGGACGAAGAAGTATTGGTAGACCAAGAAAAAGATGGTGCGATAATTTAAACAATTTAGGAGGATAATAATGAAGAAGAAACAGGCTTTAAGCCTACATACAAGAAGGAAGAAAAAGAAGACACAACCCAGGAAATGCTCTAGATAATGCAATCAAATTTTTCAGTTTCTTGACTTGATTGTTTCACGTCATTATTATAGTTTATTTTTATAAACGAGAGAGTAATTAGCATAATTTTAACTGGTAGCTCCGACCACTCCATGGGCGTGCTCAAGATTAATTGAAAAATTACTTTGAATAATTGTAAAAAATAAATGAATTATTTCAGTGTTATAAAGTGTTATGTGTATGTAAACAAAAGTGAACTCTTTTATCACACACTATATTAGAACTGACTGGCCTACATTAAAAAGGGTTTTAAAAAATTCACATTTTTTTTAATTTTTAAAAATTACAAAAGAGAAAAAGAGTTTTTAAAACCGTCTAAGGTATGTTAAATAGATGAATAAAAATATTAATATAAAACTTACAGCTACTTGTTACAAATCCAAATCAGATTCAGAAGATGAACTTTCAGAACCAAGATTTATAATAACTGGCTCGATCATTTTATCAGTAATATTGTCCAGCTTCCATATTTTTTCCTCTTCGTTAATAGTGTGATTTACCGCCTTTTCCCAGTTTTCAGGTTTTACATTATTTACGGCCTCCAAAAACATCTGTTTAACATCATGAATTTTAAAAGTGGTATTTTTTCTTGAAACTTTACTCTTTATCTGTGCCCATACCAGTTCAATCGGGTTTAATTCACAATGATATGGTGGGGATCTAAGTACTGTCATTCCACGATTTTTGGCAATTTCATCAATTTCGTATTTTTTAAATTTTTATTTATGAAGGGCACACAACGAATAAAGTTCCTTTCTTATAGATCCGGGATGGTACGTAATATTTTTTGAACTCAGCCAATTCTGCAAGTTTTTTTTTAACCACTTGGTTGTGGGCAGTCCTTCTATAAGTCTGGAGTGATAATTTGCATTATCCATTACTATTACACAGTTCTTAGGAAGAAGATCTATCATTTGTTCGAACCATTCTTGAAAGACATCAGCGTTCATGTCTTCATGGTAGTCACCGGTACGAGTTGATTCAAAAGTTAATAAACCACCTTCAACAAAACCGTCTAAACTGCCAATGTGTACTATTATCAGCCTGCGTCCCTTTCCTGATGGTGGGTTTAAACCAGTAGATAAGTTATTTACAAAAGCGTGCCTTTGACTTGTAACAGTTTCATCCTGCCAAAATTTATTTGGTGTATGACCCTCGTTGATCCATGTTTCATCAAGATAAAATATTTTTCTTTTTTGGTTTCTCATTTCCTTTATGGTTCTTAGAAAATGTCTTCTCCATATGACAATATCGCTTCTTTCTAATAAACTAGACTTTCTGGGATTCTTTTTCCAGCGGAAGCCTATTTCTTTTAAAAGTTACCATTACGTACTTCGACTCATTTCTGGGTAATCCTTATCATCTAGAACTGAGACAAGAACTTTATCCAATGTTGGAAATTCTTGTCTAAAGAAGAATTCATGCACTTTCCGTCGAAGTCCTTCTTTAAAATGATATTCTATTTAAAATTTTGGTTTCCCTGGAGCATTACGTGGCATTTGAAAACTACCACATTTCTCTTCTTTAATAACTCTGTAAATCGTAGATTTCCCAACACCAAGTGTACTGCTAACTAACTCAACGGTCTCATCAACACTTTCACATAAACGTTTGTCTGTAAATGATTTAAAACAAATAAATATTAATGTTTTTTCATTAACTGTTAGAGGACCAATTTTTCGGCGTTTACACGGCACTTCCAAATTTTCCATAACACTAGTATACACAGCAAACTGCACCTTGCAACTGAAGTACCTACTTTTAGTGAACTGTTAAGAATTTTGAATACGCCACTTGGACCTTCCTGTATACAAAATGGAAAAACCCACTATCACATTTTCTGTGGAATAAGTTTAGAAGGTAATTATCTAGTCAATTACTGTCGTAGATTCCTGGAATTAAAGAATTAAATGTTTGATTGTTGAAACCCTTACTTCGTGGAATGCACTCATTTCAGATAAAATAAAACGTTTTATTTTATCTAAAGAATTAAACTTTATTTTGCAAATAGGCAAAGAATTAAACTTTATTTTGCAAATAGATAAAATAAAACGTTTTATTTTATCTAAAGAATTAAACTTTATTTTGCAAATAGGTAGGTACTTATTAAACTTTTATTGGTTATATATAACCAATAAAATAAACATCTTACATTTCTTTCAAATTCATTAGTACCTGTTAACCTCCATCACTCCGACACTGGCAACCTTATTTAGGGATTAGTAAACCTCACAACTATTGTATTCTATTCTGCTCCAACCTTTATACCTGGTGGTCATACTCAATTTAAAATTGTTTTCCTATATACTTCTGTAAACTTGTTGACAAATATCTGTTTTTCATTGAGTCACCCGTATCAAGAGTTTAGGGATTTGCATACATAATTTATTGTTTTATTACTCTCTCATACATAAAAATACACTATAACCTATTTATTACTATTAGCTTTAAATTTTTTATTTGTAATAGGAAAGTTTATGTCAAAATGATACATAAAAATATAAAAAAAGTATTAAAAGCAATATTTTAGTAAGTCAACATCCCTGTTTTCTTGATCATTTTTTAACTTTTTACATACTTAGGTATGTTAAAGAAAAAAACAGAAAACTTAAATTCTTAATTTCTGTTTTTCTGTTGGTTTTATTTTATTCCGCCGACAAGGCTCCAAATAAAAAAGAAATAATACAAATCTGGATAGGTGAGAAATTACTAGAGCAGAAAAACTGCTATAACGAATTATTTGAATAACGACTTAAATTATTTTAAAATAAAAACACAATTTTATTGTTTTATAACACTTTAAACATCAATTGCGACTTTTTTTAACAATAAGCGTTATGCAATTCTATAAAATAATTAGAGTAGATAATTAACAGTTGGCTGTTATAACATAAAAAAGAGGAAGTGTAAAAATTTTAGTAGCGCGACCTTAATTTTTCATTAATCGGTAGCAGAATAAAAAAAGTGTTTTTTACATTCATAAACGAGTTTTGTAAAGCTGCACGAATTTCTGGATTTAATTGATAAAATTAAATTTTAAGCCAAAATTCGACTTCGATTTTTTAAAATAGCATCTTTTTAGGATAATAAACTGATTCCAAAATTTATAAGATAGATGCTTTATTTGTAGAACAATTTCGCCCTTGGATTCAAATTATGCCTTAATTTCAGCAATAAGTTCCTCATTTAATCCGGTTTTCTGGAACACTCTTTATGGTTTATAAATACAGAGGGTAAGATCTAAAGGCGCGTTTTCACGGGTCGATCTAGATTGAACGATTTAGGTCGATTATGAAATCGAAAGCAAATTGAATATGTAAACCATAAATCGACTTGGCCGTTCGGTGGAGTGAGTCGATTCAACGGAAATAGAAAGACTGTCTACTTTTGACGGGCGATTGTCGCCGAATCGATGTCGAACGACTGGAATCGAATGTGTAAACACCTGGTCGAACGGAAACACAACGTACCGAAAGCCGAGTAAAGTACTTCTAGCGTGTATAAAGTTGTTTTTAGTACGACAAGCTGTAATTTTGGGAGAAAATGACTGAAAAATGGTCAGATGCAGACATGGCAAGATTTTTGGATGCTTATCAAAGCTATAATGTAGTATGGAATCCACAAACCGAGCTTTATCGCAATCTACAGGCGAGGCAAGAGGCATTGCAAGCAATTCTACAACATATGAATAAACCCAATATATTAGAACAACATACAATCGTGAATTGATCAAAGTATTGAAATCACTAAAGAGTGGCCCTGGACTTGACGACTTATATGTACCGGTTCTAATTTGGCTTAAACATACTGATAGTTTTCTGTGAAGAGTAACGATGGGAGGCGGAAAAAGCCAATCAAACACGGTAGGTAGATAATATTTTTTTTTATTTTTAAAAACATTCATTGTGTTATAGTAGTCCTTAATAAATCATTTACACATAGCTGTCTCCAGTGGCTAGAAATCGAAGAGCTATTTGCAATTTTAGCCCTGCTGGTAATGCTTCACGCATATTTATATCGTTTTTTTGACTTGTCTCAGCAGTTTTTTCTAAAAGTTCTCTAAAGTGAGCATTATCCAATCTTAGATGATTTCTATAAGCCTCTGGATCTTCCACAACAATTTCTTAAAGCAGGATTTGTGATGCACCATGGGTATTTCGTCTCACAATCCACGGTCGGGTCCACAACGTTCGTTTTTTTTTCTTTTTGTTTGATTTAGCGATTTCTTCCCAAATTGCACAACAAATTAATTGCACACCTACATTAATCATTTCAGGTGACGCCATTTTGTACCACAATTAATTCAACATTCATATCCTGTCGTGTAAACCTTTTTGCTTTCCACACAGATCGAATTATGCTCGAAAGATCCAAATCGTTCAACCTAGATCGACCAGTGAAAACGCGCTTTTAAGGCGCGTTTTCACGGGTCGATCTAGGTTGAACGATTTGGATCGTTCGACCATAATTCGATCTGTGTGGAAAGCAAAAAGGTTTACACGACAGGCGATAAATGTTGAATTAATTGTGGTACAAAACGGCATCACTTGAAATGATTAATGTAGATGTGCAATTAATTTGTTGCGCAATTTGTATGTTGTAATATTTTTTATTTTATTTTTCAAGTAATTTTCAGACATATTCGGTTTATTCATATGTTGTAGAATTGCTCGCAATGCTACTCGCCTCGCTTGTAGATTGCTATAAAGCTCAGTTTGTGGATTCCATAATACATCATAGTTTTATTAAGCATCCAAAAATCTTGCCATGTCTGCATCTGACCATTTTCACTCATTTTTTCCCAAAATTACAGCTTGTCGCACTAAAAACAACAACTGTATACACGCTAGAAGTACTCTACTCGGCTTTCTGCACGTTGTGTTTTCGTTCGACGAGATGTTTACACATTCGATTCCAGTCGTTCGTCATCGATTCGGCGACAATCGCCCATCAAAAGTAGACAGTCTTTCTACTTCCGTCGAATCGACTCACTCCGCCGAACGGCCAAGTCGATTTATGGTTTACATATTCAATTTGCTTTCGATTTCATAATCGACCTAAATCGTTCAATCCAGATCGACCCGTGAAAACGCGCCTTTAGGAACACAGTGAATTGTTGAATTGTCATACACTCATTTTCTTAATAAAAGAACACTTTTTTCTTCTTTATTTTTAGCTGTTTTTTTCTTACATATTTTCTTCCTTTCCTTGCTCAACATAATCGGTCAATAAAATATACTGCGCAGCCCAAAAATATTGGGATGTTCGTGATTGTGGCGTCCTTGGGCGCTTTCGACAACTTTCACCTGCTGCTGTTAACTCAGCTGACTGCTGATTTAACTCAGTTGAGTGCTGAATCGATAATATTATCCACTGTTACATATCGAAACTTCTACTTGTTGCGCTAAAACAGTCGCAAACCAGAATTTCTGTAGCCACTTTAAACGTAGCGTTTTCAATGACGTTTCTGTTAAACGGTGAAATACATTGTCTGTTTAAATGGTTCACCCACTGCTTCTTTTACAACAAAAATTGAAATTTTTTTCAATTTTCGTTTTAAAAAATGCAAAGTTAACAACAGTTGACAGTTGAAAATTTAGTTTGGTGACATAGATTGTATGCTAGGTCCCATTTAATGTCATTTTATTCTTCTTCATTCCGGGATTTAAGCCATTGTTGTCTGTTCCTACATGAAAATTCGCTGCAATTTCTTCAACTGCAGACAACTTTATTGTCTGTTATCAATTTCTATCCTTAAGCACGTTATGCCTATTTATAAATATCTGTTAAGTCTAAATAACGTGTTCGTGATTTTTAATTTGTTGTTAGTATCAAAATTTCTCAATTCATTTCCAAATGTTCAAGTGTTATAGACGAATTTTGAGGTTCTTCTGGTTAGTTAGGATTACAAATATCGAAGTCGATAATGGCAAAACCAAAAATGCATTTTTTTCAATTAAAACTAATTCTTCAATGAATGGGAGCTTAAAGAAAATAACGCATACATACATATTTTTCTCTTGGTCTAAATAAAAACGCTGTTGAACTAAGTCTTCCCTAATTATAATGCTGTTTATGGAGAAAAAATTCAAGGACGTTAAAACTTGGCACAAAAGTCTCTATTAGTATAAGGGAAATCTGTATTAAATTTTAAGTACACAGATCTGTTGGTCATATTCTTATATTTTTTTCTTTACGGAAACTACTATCTACCTAGTCTTACAAATTGATACACAAGTTCCTATTGATATATAAAAAAACCTTACTGACTTTGGATTCAATATAGTCCTCTTCTCATATTCATACACTTTTTCTTGAAGCTTAAGGTTAAGCTTGTTAATTATTTTATCCAAGTTTGCCCATAAAGCTCCTGGAATCAGATCCTACAGCATATAAAACAGTGACAAATGAGATAATGATTTATTCTTTATTCCGAACTTTTGGGAAACCCTCGTAATATCCAAAACGAATGCGGAAAACGTTATGACTAAAGCGATCCATGACTAAATCATGTTGCACCTACCTGATACGAAGAAAAAGATATTAATTCACAGGTGTTATATTACTTAATTTTATAAATACTACGCATATTTATTTACTAGAAGAAAGAAGAAATTTTTATTTTATGCAAAACACGAGATTGAATTACTGTTAAACTGATTTGTATAACACGATATTTTTATATATTGGATTATACTAGAGGGTCAAGGGTATGATATAGTATATGCGGGAACTAGCGGAACAGTTTTTTTATGTAAATAATAATTATATCCTATATTATGTCACGTATTACACAAATGAATGGAAATAAATATTTTCGAAATGTCGGTTATTTAAATTTGTGCAGTCCCTCTCTTCTCCCTGCGATTAATACATGGAAAACTGCAAAAGATATAGAAAAACTAATGAACTACATGAACTATGAAATCCTTTGTCTCTAACCCAATTGTTTAAATTCCTTTCTTACCGTGGCCTAGTGTTGTATGTAAAAAAAAATGCCTTGATGGGCCCCTAGGCGAGAAGAGAGTGACCCTGTTTACCTGTTTACTGTTTTGTATATTTATGTTATTATAAAATCAGACAATCTTTTTTTTACCATGTTGAGTCTGGCTGAATGGCTAAAAGTCTATGCCAAAAAAAAAACTATGAAACCAGTACTTTTAGCTCGGAACAAATAGGAAATAACAGAGTTTATGAGATAAAAAAATTGTTTAATATATTAAGGCAATGACATGCCTGGAACCCCAGAAACGTTACAGAGTCTATAGGCTGACGAGCGACGATATTGTTATATTTATAAAAAGCCTAAGACCTGACCAAACCACTTAAAAACAATAAAATAAGCTCGACAAAAGAATTGTGGTGCATTTAACGGAAAATAGTCGTAAAGGACAAGAAGCCCCTAGCTATAGTGTTCTAGAAAATGCCACAACTAAATAACTAGGCCGAAATATCGTTGAAATTGAAATAGAAATAGTCAAACAAAGCCAAGTATGTAGAAACGCCACCGAATTACCGATATTTATGGCACATGTCAACATTCAGTAGATAAGTTGCATTAGAGAAACAAAAAGTAAATTCTTAAAAGCGCTTCAAAGCAAAAATGAGATTAGTCAACACCGTTGTCCTACCCTCAGCAGCATGGGGGCATACATGTAAAACAAACAAAAAGATACACGCAAGGCTAAACAAGAGCAAAAGGATAGCTGCTAGAACGCTCCAATACGTGTCCAACAGGTTTATGTATAGGGAAACAATACAACAGAAAATACTGCAAATGATGCTCGGGAAGGCACAGACGTTATACAGCGATACACCACTCAAAGCTTATTCTGAGAGAACTAACACGCTACGAGAAAAACATCAGACGGAAACATTTCAGCCTCAAAATAAAACACTATAAACTCTTTTGGACAACAATCCAAGGTGGAGATCAATACAGGGTGCGACAGATAAACGGCTAATTAGAAATATCTTGAGAACTAATGGTAATTAAATCATGAAAATTGGAATAAAGAGGTTTTGAAGAGTGACCTATTTAATGAAAATACTATTTGCTACTTCCGGTTATACTGGAAGTTGCTTATTACTTCGTTTTTTTAATGGTACATCCTGTATATTTTTTAATTTTAGAAATATTTACGTTATTCTCAACATTTTTTGTAAATACTTCCCTATACCGTTTATTTGTCGCACCCTGTATATCTCCGGGCGTCAAATTTTGATCTGGGCCTCTACACAGCCCTAATAAACATAGACTACACACACATAGAACATATAGTGATGACATATAGAAGATGGTAATAAGAGCCGCTAAGATTGGACAACGACTAGAAGAAAGCGAAAACTATATTGGTGAATTCGGCTATGGTGTTAGAAATGAGAGAGGAGAAACCCTGGTTAACTTCCTACATAGCAACAAATATTTCGTAATGAACACAGTTTATAAGAAAAAACCGCAAAGAAAGTGGACGTGGTTATCACCAGACGGAAAAACAAGGAACGAAATCGATTACATCATGTGTAACAAGAAAGGTATCGTAGAAGATGTAACAGTAATAAATAATGTCTCTCTGGGTAGTGATCACAGAATGGTTAGAGCTAAACTAAGGATTAAGTATAGCAAACGTAGAATTAACTTTAATAACACGATACAAATAGACACAGAAAAGCTAAAAGTCGATAAAGAAAAATATGCTAGCAAATTAAAAACCGCCCAAGCACTGAATCTAGAACAACTCAGCGTTAATAAAATTAACTCAGTTATAACAAAAGAACTATTGAATGCTAGCAGAATGCAGAAGTAGCAACCCGCCATAACAACAAAAAATCCAAAATAAGTGCAGAATCGAAGAATATGCTGAAACAACGAAAAGAGCTCCTGTCACTAAACAAAAAAAAATACCACAGAATACAAAGAACTTAATCGAGCCATACGAAAACAGATAAAAGACGATATTAAAAAGCATTAACAAGAACATGTAGAAAGAGTGATAGAGAAAAATCAAAGTCTGAAATATATCAAACCGAAATTAGGAAAGAAAAATATTATAACTATGAAAAATCAACAAGGCCAACTAGAAACAAGCAAAGCTCAGATATCAAACATAGTTGAAAACTTCTATACTGAGTTATACCGCTCAAAAAACGATCCCCCCGACTCTTCAAAGCAAAATCTGAAAAGACAAATAACAAACGTAAATTCTGAAGTAATGCCCGAAATAAGCGAACTAGAAATAGAAAATGCAATTAAAGAATTGAAAAGAAATAAAGCACCGGGTAGTGATGGAATTCTGGCAGAAATGTTGAAAGAAGGAGGAGAAGAAGTCATCAGGTACCTAAAAATACTTTTTAATAAATGCCTATTTGAAGGAAACATACCAAGGGAATGGAATACTGCTAACACAATATTAATACACAAAAAAGGGGACAATACAGATCTGAAAAATTATCGTCCAATATCACTACTATCACAACTTTATAAAACATTCACAAAAATAATTACAAATAGATTGACAACAAAGTTCTATGTATATCAACCAGTAGAGCAAGCCGGATTTAGAAAAGGGTTCAGTACATGTGACCATCTTCACACAGTAAAGGTCCTAATAGAAAAAGTTAACGAATACAATTTATCAATCTGTTTAGCATTTATAGACTACGAGAAAGCTTTTGACAGCATAGAATTATGGGCTATTGAGGAAGCACTGGTCAACAGCAGAATAGATTCTAGATATAGGATATTAATACATAATATATACCAATACGCTGAAATGGTAGTCACGATGGATAACGGAATGAAAACGAGGCCAATAAAAATCAACCGAGGAGTAAGACAGGGAGACACCATATCTCCAAAACTATTTACTGCCGCACTTGAAGACATCTTTAAATCACTAAATTGGGAAACGAAGGGACTGTCGATAAACGGAAAGTATTTAAACCATCTAAGATATGCAGATGACGTAGTACTAATAGCCAACAGCTGGAAAGAACTGAAGACGATGATCAATGAGCTTCATACGGAATCCATAAAAAAAGGACTGAAAATGAATCTGAGTAAAACTAAGCTAATGTCGAATAAAGATAATCAACCGAGGATAAACATCCAAGAAACAAAAGTGAAACATGTAGAAGAATACATATATCTGGGTCAGAATATCAAGGTAAACAAAGAAAACCAAACTACCGAAATAAGCAGACGAGTAAGAATTGGATGGGTCGCATTTGGAAAACTCTCATACATACTGAAAGACAAAAAGATACCCCAAAACCTTCGAACCAAAGTGTTCGATTCTTGTATCCTTCCCGTTCTCACTTACGGAGCTCAAACCTGGACATTCACAAAAAAGAACATGGACAAGATTCGAAAAACTCAGCGAGCCATGGAACGACAGATGCTTGGTATCTCACTAATAGATCGGCAAACGAACGAAGCAATCCGGAACAAAACAAAAATAAAGGACGCCGCGAAACAAGCAGCTAAATTAAAATGGAAATGGGCTGGACACAACGAACGTCTCGAAGATGGTAGATGGAACAAAGAAGTCGGAAACTGGCGACCGTACGATGCGAAGAGACCAAGAGGAAGACCTCAAATGCGCTGGAGCGACGATATCAAAAGAGTCGCAGGACCAATGTGGAAACGCCTAGCACACAACAGGGATGAATGGCGAGAAATGGGAGAGGCCTTTATTCGACAATTCGGATAGAAAAAGGGCTAAAAAAAAATAAGAGCCAAGCGCTTAACGCTACTTCGAAAATCAAGCGGCTTCAATGCAAAAATAGTACAACCAGAAATTGATCCATATTTCGAGGGACAGGGATTGGTGGTGTGCTTGGGGATTGTGGAGGACTATTTTAAAACACAAGTTCTCGGAAATATACTCCTACAGCCTGGTCTAGTATTCACGGTCTCACAATATCTCTTCAAGAACGAGCAAAACTACCCAAATGCTATGAAATCTTAAACATAGTATTATAGAAAGCCAAAGTTTAGAAGATTTAGCGTACGAGAAAAGGAAAGTATACCTACAAGACTGTAGCAATAACACAAATAACATCTACAAATAACACAAAGATACAAGATAAACAGCTTACAGAGAGACAGGACACGATTCATCTAAGAAAAATTCAGACAATCCTAAATGGAAAAAAACTTATAAAGATAAGTTTTAAAAAGAAATATAAAAATTTATACAAAATTAAAAGAGAACGATACCTGATATAAAGCATACCTAAGAGCTATAAATATTAAACAAGTAGTAGAACGAACTAATGATGTAGAGGTGCAACTGTCAAGTCAAGCATCAACCAAGTCTTTATTCAAGAACACTGCGTTGATTTGATCACCAGTAGCAGACCTAAGATGGACGAAGGACTACTTTCTGACAGGTAAATGCTAAGAAGAAGACGACAGGACTACCATTAAAAACATGATTACGACCAGCATGAATAAGACCAACACAAGAACTACCAACATAGACAAATAATTAAAGAAAATGCAGTAGAAAACTCTAAACTATGGACATACATAAAATGCTTACACGTATTTAAAAGACAAAATAATACAGCAGATGTCGAAACCTGCAACCGCAGCAATTGGACACTTTAAAAGAAGAAAAAGAACAACCACTTTGTTCAATAGAGTCAAAGTCAGTGTGTAACAATTGTATTTAAAAATATTGAGAATTAACCATTGTCCAAATGTTTATTTATAGGTGCTGGTATTATCTTGTATTTCGAAATAGGTTAAATATAAAATATTGGTGTGTATGCAAATCAAATTACTGTACCTGTGATGTTGAATTAATACTTCTGCTTCTTCCAGAGTGCACTGGTTCATGGATAGCTTCTCTTTAAACTTGGGTGGTGGTTTTATACAAAATTGGAGTGTTTATCGCGTTGGTTTGTACAAGACTAAGTGTGTGTGGACCGAAGTAGCTTCACCTCCCTTAAGTATAAAATACTTAATACAAAATTAAAATACGTCGGGAGCGACTGGACTTAAAATGCTTAGAGCAAGTCCTTCGTAATCATAATAAACTATTATGAAGAATTATTGAGATGCAAGTAAGTGAAAAGAGGAGGAGAAAAATACTTAAGAGGATAGATCATATATACATATATTATATAAAAATATAAATAATAATAAATTATATAAAAGGGCGAACAATTTTCTCACTTTAACTTTAACCATACATTTTTCTGACATTTTATTCACTTTGATCTTTTTCATTATCCACCCTCTAAATTTTATTCTAAGCAATTTCCAACAAGAGCCCCTAACGCTAATGAGAGTCTTTGAAAAGTGTGATTATACTTTTTCCATTTCTTAATAAAAGTTTCCATTATTGGGCGTCTTTTCCATTTATCTTTTGTACTATCGTCAAAATTCTCTTACAAAAGTAAATTAAGACGGTAGAAAAATCCAAGTTTTATTTCATTCCGGAAATCGCGCGGCTACCAATCAAGGTTCTATAGTAATCTACAGGTTGCACTAAATAAAAACAACAATATAAAGTTATACAGGGTGGTCCTTAAGTAATTGTACAAAAAGAAACAGTAGATTCTACACTTTAAAATATTACGATTTAAGCTAAATTGCTTTAATAAAATGTTGATATTAAGAAAGATACAGGGTGTTAAAGTGCAAATTAAAAATTTTATTTTTGGCTATAACTTTCATGTTTGTAAACATTTATGCACAAAAATTTACAACTGGGTACTTTTAAATATAAGAAATTATAATTTGATGCACACTTTGATGTAGCGGATAGAGGGCGCCACATATGCCACATATGTGGCATAAATTTGCACTTAACTTTTTTGCTCTTTGAGTGAACTGTATTTGTGATACAAAATATTAAAGATACATTATTTCAACAAAAAAAAGGTATACCTGTTAATAACTTTTAAACTTAATAGTTTTCGAGATAATCGCATTTTACAAATCAGCTGCATATTTCTGAGTTAAGGCAATTACCTCAGGCAACGAAGAAAAAATAGACAAAAACATTAATAAATCTAAATTTTGGTATAAAATACCAATAACTAAAGTTAGTAGTTAACGAAATATTAAATAAAATAAATATATCAGCAGGATAATTAATAATAGGATATGACAAAAAACAGAATAATAGGATTTTACATCAAACATTTTATATTTTATGTTAAATTAAAGTCGTAATCAAAACATTTTGTTTACAAACCAAATTAAGAAATAGTTAAACTAAATTACTAAACTTTTTGTTAAAGTAAGTGTTCGATATGTCTACCATTTTCATTAATTCATTTGTCAATATATTCCATAAAAATCATCTCATATTAAATAGCATCATTGGTTCTAAAGAAACTGTTGCAGTATTTATTTCTTCCCATATTTGGTTGCAAATGTTCATGGCATTCTTATAGACACGTTCTTTTAATACGCCCCATACACCAAAATCAAGCGGATTAAATTCTGGGCTACGTGGTGGCTATAATGTATAATGGACGAATCTATATCCAAATCTTATAGTATATTATGTCGCAAAGGTTAAATAATGTATTAAACTGTGATGTATCTCATTCATTGGTTACTTATATACACTCATATAAGCTTACGAGTAACTATAATTACTTTTGAACAAATGGACTATTATGATAATGATGATAATATTATGAACTAACGAACTAATATTATGCTGAACTAAATTGCCTGTTTGTTTACTATATTTATAACAATATCGGTTATTAGGCCAACGATGATGTTTTTGTAAAAATGCTGAGTCTTTAAGGTAAGATTTGTAGCAAAAGTATTATGAAACAAGACACGTGTGTTATTTCATACCTGTGATTTAGTTACCATTTGTCATAATAAAAATGGGTAAACAACAATTTACGTAATGAATAATAAGTATTATTTTGGGTTTTTTTATAAATTAAATAATTATATCAATATCTCACCACATTGCCAAGGAATATGACTGCCACGTCCAATCCAACGTTCAGAAAAGGTATATTTAACTATGTTCTCAACGCCTTCTCTCTAGAATGTGGTGGTGTACCATCTTACATAAACCATATATTTTGGTTTTTCAGCATTTTACAATAGGGAAAAAGTAATACAACGCCAGTAGGTATATAAATTTAAGAAACGATAGAAAAGGGAAATTGTATACATGATGACGGCCAGCGTCTGAATACGGACACGGCACCTAAAGAAGAAGATGAATAATATTTTCTCCAATAACACATTTAGCAGCCATAACAAAAATTTTGTAATGTTACATTATCATCTTTGAGTTATTTTAATAAGAATAAACTATGAAATATGCTTATCTACAGGTATTGAGTGCTTTACCGCACAAATATCACAACTAAGAATTATGAGGCAGCTGACTTATAAAATGCGATTATCTCAAAAACGGTTAAATTTTGAGGTTACTAACAAGTATACCTTTTCTTTGTAAAAATAATGTATGTTTAATATTTTTTAACACAAATAGAGGTAACTTTAAGAGCAAAAAAGTTAAGCGCAAATCTATGCCACACCTGTGGCATATGTGGCGCCATCTATCAGTAACATTAATTTATGTATAAAATTATAATTTATCCTACTTAAAAGCGTCCAATTATAAATTTTTGTCCAAAAATATTTACAAACGTAAAAGTTATAGCGAAAAATAGAATTTTAAATTTCCACTTTAACACCCTGTATCTTTCTTAATATCAACATTTTATTAAAGCAAGTTGGCTTAAATCGTAATATTTTAAAGTGCAGAATCTATGGTTTCTGTTTGTACAATTACTTTAGGACCACCCTGTATATTAAGAAAATACGAGTCTATAAAAATATTATAGACTCAAAATTACAAAGAAAAATAGTTTTAAAATGTACATAAAAGAATGTTTGCCATACTATTGATACTATGGTTCCATACTAATTCATTTCGACATAAGGTCTTGGCGTTTACATATACTTTTTGGTTTCGCTTGAATCCTTTTTGATTGGTAGCTGAGAAGTGTTATCCAGAAGGTAGAAGCATATCGAAAGCGGATAAGCAGGCGCCAGGAAGCAAAAATAAAGGTATGTGGAGAAATATGGTGAGATAATTAAAAATCAACCAAAGTTGGAACTGTTGCCAGATGCAATGCAACCTAAATATGATTTCGAAAAGCCGTTTATCTTTCCATGATTATAGTAAACGGAATAAAGAAGGTTTTAAAAACGATGAAGGAGTTGGAGCTGGAGTAAATGGAGGAAAAGAAGGAAGCCTTAGTAAAAGTCTAGGTTTAGTCCCTCTTCTATCTTCCAAGTGATAGTTTAGCTATAAAGATGTACCTGCAGGAACTAATAAAGAATTGTGGGACATATTTATAAAAATTATATCGAATGGACAGGCTACACTAAAGACACTGGAATCGTTTCAAGTTAGTTTGGAACTGTTTTAGAATCTAATTTTGATCGGAAAAAATAACAAAGTAAGCAAGTAGGCGCCTGAACATACCGGTATTGAAGGGAACTAAAAAAGCGAAACTACTAGATAGGCGAGATCCAGAGAAAAGATCCAAAGATTTACTTAATATGAGTAGGAATGATCTACGAGCTATCGTCGTTATTCTTGTACAAAACTGAGACAAGAACGCATCGATTTAAAATCTTATCTAGTTTGAACAGTCCTCACACAAAATGACTTATATCTAAATTATGAGAATCATAGAAAAAAAAATGTAAGAATAAAATAATTTTAAAACAATGATGTTACAAAATATTGCTCCCCTTTAATATTGATACCTCGTATTGGTAGGTGCAGCTTATATTCGACACGCATGACTAAAACAATTGCCAAAATATTTTTAATTCCCATTAAAAACACATCTTGCATCACAAGTGATCATTATTTATGAATTTCATTGGAAGTTGTTAATTTGAAAGAGCAAAAACTTTTTAATTACAGTTCAACAAACAGTTTTGGCATTCAAATAGTCACACCTTTTAATGCAAAACAATTCTCGATATTTGAAACCGCGAAGGTGGTGCGAACAAAAATTCAATTTCGCAAACCACATATATTTATTGTGGTTGATGTTTTGAAGATGTGGTTGACGATAGTCGGTCTTTAATCTTGGGTTTTTCAACCTTTAAGGGTTCTTGAGAATTTTGAGGACCCCTTTCCGCAAAGTGGAAATTTTAATTGTAATTTTGTAACAAATAACAAGAAAAAAAGGGAAACTAAACTTAATATAAACATACGCACCTTCAGCAGAGAAGAAAGATCAAGAAATAGATCTTACGAACAAATCAAAAAAGCTATCATCAAATTACTAAAATAAGAGGTGTTAAAATAATAATGGGGGACTTAAACGACAAAGTAGGAAAAGAAAACTCGATTAAACTAGTAAGAAATTTCGGGTTATAGTTTATTTTTATGAACGAGAGAGTAATTAGCATAATTTTAACTGGTAGCTCCGACCACTCCATGGGCGTGCTCAAGATTAATTGAAAAATTACTTTGAATAATTGTAAAAAATAAATGAAATATTTCAGTGTTATAAAGTGTTATGTGTATGTAAACAAAAGTGACCTCTTTTATCACACACTATATTAGAACTGACTGGCCTACATTAAAAAGGGTTTTAAAAAATTCACATTTTTTTTAATTTTTAAAAATTACAAAAGAGAAAAAGAGTTTTTAAAACCGTCTAAGGTATGTTAAATAGATGAATAAAAATATTAATATAAAACTTACAGCTACTTGTTACAAATCCAAATCAGATTCAGAAGATGAACTTTCAGAACCAAGATTTATAATAACTGGCTCGATCATTTTATCAGTAATATTGTCCACATTTTTTCCTTTTCTTTAATAGTGTGATTTACTGCCTTTTCCCAGTTTTCAGGTTTTACATTATTTACGGCCTCAAAAAACAACTGTTTAACATCATGAATTTTAAAAGTGGTATTTTTTCTTGAAACTTCACTCTTTATCTGTGCCCATACCAGTTCAATCGGGTTTAATTCACAATGATATAGTGGGGATCTAACTACTGTCATTCCACGATTTTTGGCAATTTCATAAATTTCGTATTTTTTAAATTTTTCTTTATGAAGGGCACACAACGAATAAAGTTCCTTTCTTATAGATCCGGGATGGTACGTAATATTTTTTGAACTCAGCCAATTCTGCAAGTCTTTTTTTAACCACTTGGTTGTGGGCAGTCCTTCTATAAGTCTGGAGTGATAACTTGCATTATCCATTACTATTACACAGTTCTTAGGAAGAAGATCTATCATTTTTTCAAACCATTCTTGAAAGATATCAGCGTTCATGTCTTCATGGTAGTCACCGGTACGAGTTGATTCAAAAGTTAATAAACCACCTTCAACAAAACCGTCTGAACTGCCAATGTGTACTATTATCAGCCTGCGTCCCTTTCCTGATGGTGGGTTTAAACCAGTAGATAAGTTATTTACAAAAGCGTGCCTTTGACTTGTAACAGTTTCATCCTGCCAAAATTTATTTGGTGTATGACCCTCGTTGATCCATGTTTCATCAAGATAAAATATTTTTCTTTTTTGGTTTCTCATTTCCTTTATGGTTCTTAGAAAATGTCTTCTCCATATGACAATATCGCTTCTTTCTAATAAAATAGACTTTCTGGGATTCTTTTTCCAGCGGAAGCCTATTTCTTTTAAAAGTTTCCATAACGTACTTCGACTCATTTCTGGGTAATCCTTATCATCTCGAACTGAGACAAGAACTTTATCCAATGTTGGAAATTCTTGTCTAAAGAAGAATTCATGCACTTTCCGTCGAAGTCCTTCTTTAAAATGATATTCTATTTGAAATTTTGGTTTCCCTGGAGCATTACGTGGCATTTGAACCGTGGCTACCACATTTCTCTTCTTTAATAACTCTGTAAATCGTAGATTTCCCAACACCAAGTGTACTGCTAACTAACTCAACGGTCTCATCAACACTTTCACATAAACGTTTGTCTGTAAATGATTTAAAACAATTAAATATTAATGTTTTTTCATTAACTGTTAGAGGACCAATTTTTCGGCGTTTACACGGCACTTCCAAATTTTCCATAACACTAGTATACACAATAAACTGCACCTTGCAACTGAAGTACCTACTTTTAGTGAACTGTTAAGAATTTTGAATACGCCACTTGGACCTTCCTACAAAATGGAAAAACCCACTATCACATTTTCTGTGGAATAAGTTTAGAAGGTAATTATCTAGTCAATTACTGTCGTAGATTCCTGGAATTAAATGTTTGATTGTTGAAACCCTTACTTCGTGGAATGCACTCATTTCAGATAAAATAAAACGTTTTATTTTATCTAAAGAATTAAACTTTATTTTGCAAATAGGTAGGTACCTATTAGGCAGGTACTTATTAAACTTTTATTGGTTATATATAACCAATAAAATAAACATCTTACATTTCTTGCAAATTCATTAGTACCTGTTAACCTCCATCACTCCGACACTGGCAACCTTATTTAGGGATTAGTAACCCTCACAACTATTGTATTCTATTCTGCTCCAACCTTTATACCTGGTGGTCATACTCAATTTAAAATTGTTTTCCTATATACTTCTGTAAACTTGTTGACAAATATCTGTTTTTCATTGAGTCACCCGTATCAACAGTTTAGGGATTTGCATACATAATTTATTGTTTTATTACTCTCTTATACATAAAAATACACTATAGACGAGACAAAAACAAGAGAGGTGATAGATTAGTACAGATCCGTGAAGCATACAGCTCAACCATAAATATGAATTATATTAAGAAATGTTTGTATAATTAAAGAGCTTATTGAAAATTGGAAATTGCCGAAACGTTAAAACAATTATTAAGTGTTTTATTTGTAACAGACAGACAATCCCAGGAATTAAAAAATTTCTGTATCTACAATAGAATACACACATACACACACATATAAAGTTTTAGGAGACATTCGTTGGACTTTCCGAGTTTGAATTTGTATCAGCCCAAGTGTCTGATGAGGCTGGGATAGGCCGAAATGATTCATAACACTTTATTGATACCGATTCGAGTACGGGAAGTTTAACGAATTTGTCATCCTAGGCCATATATTAGGCCATTTAATTCAACAAAGCGATAGAAACTTTTGCTAGAAGATTTATTCTTTTATACTATATTTCGCATAGCCCAGAGGACAGGAAACGATATTATTATATCGTTTTCGTTCACGGCCGCAAAAGCCGGTGGCGCCTCTGTACGCTAACCACTGCGGTGGTGAAGCTTTAGGAGACATTCGTTGGACTTTCCCAGTTTGAATTTGTATCAGCCCAAGTCTCTGATGAGGCTGGGATAGGCCAAAATGATTCATTACACCTTATTGATACCAATTCGAGTTTAACGAATTTGTCCTCGTAGGTCATATATTTGGCCATTTAATTCAACAAAGCGATAGCAGCTTTTGCTAGATTTAATCTTTTATACATATAATACATGCATATATATATATATATATATATATATATATATATATATATATATATATATATATATATGTGAAATTTTATAAAACACTGTTGTAAATTTTCGTAAACTTAAATAATAAACAAACAGTTATTGGTATTTGTGTCACACTTCTATATTTGAGAAATACTCACCCTGACCTCTCCAACGGTCTCGCCTGGAACAATAACAAAATAGTTATAAATCATACTTCGGAAAGCACAAATTATAGACATGAATATGTATAATGATTTTAACAGCACAAACGGCTATTATTAAATTGACTTACGTGACCTTGATGCAAAGGTTTGAAAAATAAAAGCCAAAACATTGACTGGTATAACTGGGTTAATATTAAATTAACTATTGTATTTTATAATGGTATTTTTTTAATTTGCATTATAAAAGAGGCTCACTTTAAGGTAAAAATATTGCTTTTAGGTCATAAATGGTAAAAAACGCTCTAAAAAGGTCAATTTTAATTAGATATGTATATTACCAAAAATTCAGTCATATCTTTACTTGTTCGAATGCTATTATGGCGGAAAAGTAATTCTTCATTAACAACTATGGAAAACAGATATTTAAACTTACCAGTTTGCTTAGCAACATAAAGAGACAATTTTATGATTCCTGTATTACAAGCTTAAAATACATTTTCACGGTGCAAACTACTTTTCTTATAATATTAATTAAAACTCTACATCAATTACTGAGAAAGGCAATCGTAAAACTAAAAAACCGCCTCATTCAGACTACAATATGTGCCAATAAGGCGGAAAACAGCTGAACCAATCATAGTTTCGACAATAGAGTCCGCAATAGAGTCAACGAAATGAATCGAACCAGGAATATCATCAACGATATCCGCAACAAATACCTACATCGGGAACTGTTGAAGGAAACACTTAAACAATATAACAATAAATAAATGAAGAAGATTCTCGAGGGTACACGAGGCTTAAACATACCAATTTTTTCGAACGTGGCACGTTCTCATCAGTTCCTAATTCTCCTGTTTCTATACTATCTTTTGCAAGTTTGTCCATGGAGTAAAATAATTTTTGCAAAAGATATTAACAATTTATTCCATTTTAATTGTTTATTAGTTGATAAATGTACCAAAAAACTTTTACCACAGCTCATTTTAACGGTGTTTCAATATGCCCACCGATTGTTTTTTCGGTTTTTTGATTAATCTTAATCGTTTTAACTAATTGTCTTGATAATTTCTTATTTACGTGGTCTAAAATATTTATTTTACGATTATTGGTATAGACAGTTTTCGGTAGTGCTGATAACAGCAACGAATCGGACTATTTATAAACAGTCCTAGAAAAAATTGTACCGCCTTGTTTAGACTTTGCTAATGATCACATTGGTAGAGTACGGTGGGCGGATCAATTAAGTGTATCTAGAGTACCGCCTAAATGATAATTATTTTCAATTCTTGGTATGTAGTTTTTAAAATACATTTCTTATAACATGGATCTATAAGACGTTTATATCAAAGGATATTGAATCAAAAATTATAGAAATTCGAGTTCAAAAACAATAAAGTTAGAAGCTTTGAGAGAAGATACATAAAGAATCGATCAGCACAAGGTGTCAATAAACGAAGACAAAATACCCAGTCTAATTGTATCTAAAGATGTACGTCACACAAGAAATATCATTTGTATCTCTTCAATATCACAAAACCCCACAATCACAAACCAGGGATCAGAATTAACGCCAGAAATAACTCCCTACGAAATCAAAACGGCACTTTTAGAAATGAAAAATAAAAAATCCCCTGGCGATGACAGAGTAGTGTTCGAAGAGATCAAACTAGGTGGAAATAAAATTAACCTTAAATCAAACTCAAACTAGGTGGAAAATATTTGTGAGCATGTGCTATTTTTGGTTAGATCTGAAATAGTTTCCAACTTCAATGGTTTATTTGCAATCGGACTTATTATATCGGATTATTCTTTCAAATTATCAACTCTTAGTGGGTTGCAACCATTAACCTACCACGGAGTGCAGGTAGGCCAATGATCAGTTTGCAAATTTTTCTGGGTCTATTTTTTTAATTCCAGCTTTTATTGCGGCGATGAGTTTATACTATCTACGAGGGTATTTATGATAATGAGTTGAAATAAAAAGAAATGAGAACATAAACAGAAAACACAAAGAAATAATAAAAATTTATAAACTAAGGGAAGAAACAACTAGAATAAGATACTCAGAAGGACTAGAGAAAGAGATGGATAATGAACATGAAATAACAGAAACAATAGAAGAAGAATGGGGAAAATTTAAAAATGCGATGATAAAAACAGCTAAATCAATATGTGGAACCACAAAAAATAACAACAGAGGAAAACGAACATCTTGGTGGAACGATGAAGTGAAAAGAGAAATAAAAGAAAAGAAGAAATTATGGAAAGAATACATCCAAGACAAAACACAACAAAAATATGAAAATTATAAGAGACAAAGAACAAAAGTTAAAGAGATAGTTAAGAAAGAGAAAAAGAAAAGTTGGGAAAAATTCGGGGAAAAAATGGAAGAAAACAGCACAGAAAACGTAAAATTATTTTACAGAACACTGAAAAACCTAAGAAGCAACAAAGAAACGAAACTGAAACAAATAATGAACAAGGAAGGAACAATAATAAACGACGATAAGACAATAATGGAAAGATGGAGGGAACATTTTCAGCTGATACTGAATGGAAATCAAGCGAATACAATGGAGAAGGAAAGCCACAACAGGAGAGTATCCATGAGAAACACGGAAAATCCAGAAACTATAGAAAAAGAAGAACTGGAAGAAGCAATAAGAAAGATAAAGATTGGAAAAGCACCAGGAAGCGATGAAGTAGCACCAGAAATGATGAAATATATAGGAGTAAAAGCAAAAGAAAAATTGTTATACATATATAACCTAATATGGAAGAGAAAAGTAATACCCAGAGAATGGACAAATGCAGTAATTATACCTATATACAAGAAAGGAAACACAAGAGACTGTAGGAACTATAGAGGTATATCACTACTATGTGTAGCAGCAAAAGTATACGAAACCATAATAGAAAGGAAAATTAGAAAAGAAATAGAACATAAATTAGAGGATGTACAAAGTGGATTCAGGAAAGGACACAACACACAAGACCATATATGCAACATGCAACAAGTAATAGAAAAAGCCTTAAAGAAAAATAAAGAAATACATCTGAGCTTTATAGACATGGAAAAAGCATTCGACTCAGTCAAAAGAAAAGATATATGGCAAAGCCTAAAGAAGAAACAAGTAAGTGAAGAACTGATAGAAGCAACAAAGAGTATATACATGAAAACAACAAATACAGTAAGAATGTTAAATATACAGTCAGAACCATTTGAAACAACCCAAGGAGTTAGACAAGGGGGAAGTCTCAGCCCAGTACTATTCATAAATGTAATAGATGAGATAGTGAAAGAATGTAAGAAAACATTCAAGAAATACTGCATCGGTTGGAACAGAATGCAAATGATAAATGCTGAGATGTGTATATTTGCAGACGACATAGTATTAATTGCGGAAACTGCAGAAAAACTGAAATACAACTTAGAGAAATGGAACCTAGAAGCAAGCAAATACAACTTAAACGTAAACAAAGAGAAGACTCAAATAATGAAAATATCAAGGAAACAAGGGACGGAAGATCAAATAGAAGTAATGATAGACCAACAAAAAATAATACAGACAAATTCATACAAATACTTAGGAACAGTAATCAACAACAAAGGAGACATCGAGGATGATCTTAACAACAGAATGGAAAACACAGGAAAACTATTCCAAGCACTAAATAGAGGATTCCTTAATAAGAAAGAAATATCAACAAAGACCAAGATGACAATATACAAAACAATATATAGACCTACAGTGACATATGGAGCAGAAAATTGGATATTAAACAAAAGACATCAGAGCAGAATTCAGGCAGCAGAGATGAAATACCTCAGAAGAACGATAGGAGTAAAAAGAACTGATAGAATCAGAAATGAAGAAATAAGAGAAAGACTCAAAATCAAACCGATACTCGACTCAATCAAAGAGAAAAAATTGGCATGGTTCGGATATCTAACCCGGATGGACAATAATAGACAAGTTAAAAGAGTGTGGGACGCCAAACCAATAGGGAAGAACAGAAGAGGAAGACCCATTAAAGAATGGAACAGTGACATCTCGCAGATACTACAGAGTAAGGGTAAGACTTGGCAGGAAGCAACACAGATGGCATCCAATAGGAAGGAATGGAGAAAGTTCGTTAAGAGCTAGGACACCTCAGAAGACTGTCAAATAGTGTAATGTAATGAATTGTATTTTAAACGGCCCAACACCGAAAGGTACAAATGGGTCTACTGATTAAGTAAGTAAGTAAGAGTTGAGATGAGTTTACATGTACCCATTAGGAAATAGACGCAGATTTGTTGTATTGTATGCTGAGCCTGTAGCGGCAATTTATTCAAGAGTCCCAGGAATTTTTACATGAGTAATCCATCGTCAAACCGTTATGCCAGTCCACGAAAGTTTAACTGTTTGATAAAATATATTAGTGCTACTATATAAACCGAATTTGTTAATTATTGAGTGTACTTTAAATAAAGTTACATTAAAGTTACAAAGCAATTGTGCAAACATTAGATACAACCTATAATGGCAGTTGAAAATGCTTTGTTTAACGAAGTTTTTAATTATTGGTCGTGTCAGTAGTAATATGTAAAACTTTTTGAAATTCAAATATCAGTATAATAGTTTAGGTACATGAAAAAAATAACCGTATTAAACAACGGCTTGTAAGTAGATCAATAGAAGTGTTGTGGTTAATACGTGACCAGCAAAATCACTCTGCTGAAAACCAAAGATGATGTGTGGTAGAAATACAATAAAACCAAGCTATTGCGTAATAAAATAGTGGTAAATTACTCTTCCTGATTTAAAATATAGATTTGCATTCGTAACTTTTTATAAATTCGCATATATCGTGCCTTTTTATCTGATAAATATCCTTAATTATACTGCGGTATCAATTTTGTGTCGTAATGATCCTAATAATATATATTTAAGTATACATCGTCCTTGGTTTTAAAATTGATCAAATCCTAACAATCATCGATAAAGAAGATTAATTATTTATGGCACACAAAAATATTTTAATAAAAAGAACGTGAACAGGCGTTTGTTGTGTTTTAGTGCATTTTAACGAGCGTCCTTTCGGTTTGTATTGTAGTATTTATTTAATTAGTGAATTTTCATCCATTTTGTTTATTTGTTTAAATTTTCTTCTTTTTCTTCTTCCTTTTATATAGACATGACTCTGTCTGTCTATATAAAAGTACTGATCGTCTTCCTATTGGGGAACCGTCTCTTGCCGTCTTTACTACCCTATTTGTTGTCATTCGGCTTATATGATCGTTACATTCTACTCTTCTATTTCTTAACCAGTTCTTGATTACACTTCTAGCTCTGTCCCATAGTGTCTGGATTACCATCAATTTTTCTAAGTGTTTACATCTCTGCTGTTTCTAACATTCTTTTTGTCCTCTCTGTGTCAGGTCTTGTTTCTTCCGCATATGTCATTATTGGTCTGATGACTGTTTTGTAAATTCGGCCTTTCGTTTCTCTCCCGATATTTTTATTTCTCCATATTGTTTTATTTAGGCAACCAGCGGCTCTGTTGGCTTTATTCACTTGATCTTCCACTTGTTTACGTACGTGTTTAAATTTTGTTCTGCATTATTTTATTAATACAGTGGTAGCTAAAGAAGACCACAAAAACGACATCAAAGCAAACCCTAACCTAAAATAACAAAAGACAGAGAAGATCGGAGAACTCTTGGGGAGACCTTTGTCAGGCTTAGATACAAACAGCTTGAAGAACAATAAGATTATTTTAGTTTATTTTGAGCTTGCTAAAAACTACAAGATGATTTTAAGAATACATTTATTCCATCCATCCATACATTCATTTTATGCAGTTATTATGAAATTATTTACCATTCTAGCGACCTCTATACGAAAACAAAATGGAGTCAAAAGTATTCTCATCGATGGTGATTTAGTTAAAGGGGTACGTCCTTCTAACATGGAAAGATTCTCAGCTCATTTTAATTTTCATATTAGGAGAAGAAACAGAATTATTATTATATTAAATTATTACCAATTTCCTTTAGAATTCTAGAAAAATTGTTGATTATAAAAGTTTAGCTAATTCGTACAAACCCACGTGGTATTTACGTAGCGGGTAGATACCGGTAGATGATAGATCTACTTCAGGGATGCGTCTCTGCCTACGTTAGACATAATTATATCTACTGGTACCTGAGATTATGTTTTAGACCCCTTCTTTTACGTAATTATCAAAGTTTCGCATCCTACTCTGATGTCAAGCAGTCTAAGGGAAATGATCCTAAATCAATCTATTAGTGGAAACTGGAAATTTAAATCTTCTTTAAACTGCGATGGAGAAAGCAATGGAAAATTTGAAAATTGAAATACAGACAAGGCCTCAGTAGAATTTTGATAGTAAGAAGTCTTTTTTAAGCTGGAACATTAAATAATTTAGAAAAGGAAATAACTGGACTGAAAATCCATATTCTCGGAATAGAGGAGGCTAGGTCCCTTGTAGGAAGGTTGTAAAGCTAGAAAGATGATGACCCCAAAAATTAAAATAAATATAGTGCAAAATTATGCATCTACAACTCAGAGTTAAGACAAAGATATCGAAGACTTTTACGGTCATATCGAACAAGTATTAAAACATGTTAAAAACATAAAATACTTATTTTAATGAGTGGTTTCAATGCCAAAAGTAGACAAAGAAAATGCGAAGATTTGATTGGAGAACATGGAATATTGGTCGAATCTGTCCAAGAAAAAGAAATGTTTATAACAAGCACATTATACAAGCTTTCACCAATAGATGAAATACGTCTACAGAGGGTAAAATCGTAAGAAACCAGATAAATTATGTGGTTATAAATACACTTAAGAAGATACAGAAATTCTATCAAATTTGCAAAGACGTATCTAGGTGCTGAAGTAGCTTTTGACCACTACTGACTTCATGTTAACTTTAAAACAATCTAAACAGAGCCAAAATAGACAACCATCGTTCTCTCCACGCTAAGAAACAGGGAAACAAAATTTAACTTTAATCCTTTTAATAGGGTTAAACTGAAGTTATTAATGGTAGTAGATTTTCAACTGGCCACCATGCAATATATATGTAAACCACAGATGGAATATCTGAATATAAATTGCCTTTATTTTATTTTCACTTTGAATAAAAAAATGTACACCATACCATACGTAACCTACAATTTCCAATTAATACATGTTAACAAATTCGTAACAAAACATGTATTACAAAAATGACACATTAATATTTATTAACAAAAAATTACTTGCAATAAATATAACATTATTCAAATGTATTCTACGATTCGACACACAAAATTAAGAAGGTGTTTCCTATAACATTGTCCATTGTATGCTAAGTTCGTCTTTAGCTAGCGAAGATATAAATTGAAAATTTAAAATTTCTCTGTATCCAGTGGTGTCACAAACAAGATCTTAATCGATCTTAAATCCAGCTTCAATAATTTTCCATGTAAATTGTATAAAACAAACTTGTACAAAAACTAACTAAGCATTATTGAAAAATTTGTCCACATTAAAAAAAATAAGATGAGTTGAGATTATATTCTGGTGACATTTGAATGATACACCAATTATACTGGAATCTCCATATAGAAATATGGAAAACTACAAAGGTGTTTATCAACACCCTTTGACGAGACGTATCGGGCCTACCCTCCGTATATGTCAAATAAACATAGAAGGAATTAGTAGATCAAAATCCGAATTTCTTTAAAAACTACTAATCGAAAATAACGTTGACGTCATAACCATTCAAGAAACTCACGCACCATCGGAAACCGAGCTTCTTAAGAGGGGTAAAATTCCGGGATATAGCATGATTGGAGCCACTTACAGCAATGTTTATGGCACTGCAACTTACGTGCATAACATTATACAAAATGCTAAGATGACGGACTGCAGCTGCGAAAATAATGTGTCCATAGTCTCTACAGAAGTGAATGGCGTAATCATAAAAAACATCTACAAACCACCATTAACTAAATGGCCAGGAGATGTAATAAAAGCTGTAGACAACCAACCTACAGTTTACATTGGGGACTTTAACAGTCACCACAACAAATGGAGATATGAAAACAATGATGAAAATGGGGAGAATCTACTGAAGTGGAACGAAGAAAATAATATTCACCTTATCCATAGTCTAAAAGATAAAACTACCTTCTTTTCTAGAAGATGGCGCAAAGGCTACAACCCTGATCTATGCTGGGTTTTCACTAACTCACAGATGCAACCACTTCCAAGCTCTCGAACTGTACTTCCCAGTTTCCCTCACAGCCAACATCGACCTGTCATAATCGAACTAGGCATACAAATTCCTATCGTTGAATCCACGCCGAGACCCCGTTGGAATTTTAACAAAGGAAATTGGCCCGAATTCACCAAAGAGCTGGACACCTGCATTCGCTTCATTGACCCAAAGGCCAACAATTATCACCGTTTTTTAGGAATGGTTATCTCTATCGCTAAAAAACATATCCCCCGAGGTTTCCGAAAGGAGTACATCCCAGGCTGGACGGAAGAAAGCCAAAAACTATATGACGAATTTTTGAAATCAGAAGATCCCGAAATTGGTGACAACTTACTGAAGTTACTGGACTCAACAAGACTTAATAAATGGAAGTCTACCGTAGAACATATTGATTTCTCACGTTCCAGTTGAAAAGCATGGGGACTGATCCGCAAACTGGGCGAAGCAAGAAGAGCGCAACATTTAAACAAATCAACAATTGAGCCAAATAAAATAGCCAATAGAATAAACGAGAACTCTTGAGCTCCATCTGAGAAAACTCATACATCTACCGTAAAAAGAGCTCTTAAACAACTTAAAGCAAATACTCCCGCAACATCAGAATACTCACGTGCCTTCTCATTGGATGAAATAAACGAAGCGCTTAATCAAACTAAAACAGGAAAAGCAGCAGGCTTCGGTGGAATGTATCCTGAGTTTATAGTCCACACTGGTACAAAAACACGACAGTGGCTCAAAAAATTCTTTAGCGACATTGTGAATACAGCTGTGCTACCTCCAGAATTCAAAAGAACAAAAATTATCGCAATACAGAAGCCTGGCAAAGACAACAAGCTGCCTGAAAGTTACCGGCCTATTGCCTTACTCAGTTGCTGTTATAAATTACTAGAACGGCTTTTATATAACCGAATATGTGACACCATTGAGGATGCGATACCAATTGAACAAGCTGGATTTAGAAGAGGACGAAGTTGCTGTGACCAAGTGCTATCCTTAACTACATTTATTGAAGCTGGCTTTGAAAGACGCGAAAAATCTGCCATAACATTTATAGATCTCACGGCTGCGTATGACACTGTGTGGAGAGGGGGCCTTATTTATAAGCTGATGAAAATCATACCTTGCATCAAAACTTGTCAGCTGATAAACAATCTACTGACTAACAGACTGTTTCAGGTATATATGAATGATGCACAGAGTAACGTTAGAAAACTTAACAACGGCTTACCTCAAGGCTCAGTGCTAGCTCCTTTATTATTTAACCTTTATACAGCAGATATACCTGAAACAAAATCAAGAAAATTTGCTTATGCTGACGACCTGGCCATTGGCTTCCAAGATAATAGTAAAGAAGCAGGAGAACGAGCTCTAAACGAGGACTTAACTACACTAAGTAAATATTTTAAGAACTGGCGCTTACATCCTAACACAAGCAAAACTGAAACCTGTCTCTTTCACCTGTCGAATCAACTTGCGGGCGATACTCTCAATGTAACTCTAAATGATACAGCTATCAAACATAACAACAACCCCAAATATCTAGGCGTCACACTTGATAGAACACTTACCTTCAAAAGTCATCTTACAAACACAGCCGGTAAACTAAGAACAAGAAATAACTTAATATCAAAACTTGCCGGAACAACTTGGGGTGCTTCTGCAGATACTCTTCGGACCTCTGCTCTAGCTTTGGTTTTTTCAGTGGCAGAATATTGTGCACCAGTATGGCTAAATAGTGCACATACAAGCAAAATCGATGTCCAACTTAACCAAACCATGAGAATAATCACTGGAACAATAAAACCAACGCCAGTAAGATGGCTGCCTACTCTGAGCAATATTGCTCCACCAGATCTACGCCGTACAGCTGCATTAGTGAGAGAGTACCAGAAAATTGTAGCCAACGTACAATTACCAATACATCAAGATATCCCAGACATCTCAAAAGAGCACCAGCGACTGAGATCTAGAAATCCTCCAATACGATCTGCCCGAAAAATTGGTAATTCCTATGAGATACATAGGCAATGGACAACAAGATGGATGCCAACAGTAGAATCGGACTATATTAAGATATCCACCCCAACTCAGGGTTTCATCGGATCAAATCTGCCCCGGTCCACTTGGGCAAGGCTTAATCGTATACGTACCGGATATGGTAAATGTGCTGATTCGCTGTTCAGGTGGGGTCGTGCAGAAAGTACACAGTGCGATTGCGGACAACCTAGACAGACCATAAGCCATTGTGTTTCAGACTGCTTGAATCAGGACTTTGCGGAATGTTCCCCAGAAGCAATTGAATGGCTATGTAAATTGGACATTAATATTTAGTGTCATTCATTCTGTCATCTTTAGCGTTTAAATAATATATTTAATATATATGTATATATTATTGTATTTGTATATTTATCGTACTGTGAAAGTCCATACGCTAAATAAAACTGGAATCAAGAAACAAATTTAAAGATCGCCAATGAACTGCGTACAGAATAAATTCTTGTTCCACTTCTGCACAAAATTTATGTGTAAAAGATTTTAGTTTGAACAACAAAACAAAAAGTGTATTCGTAGCAATGATTTAAGATACACTGACGATACCTCTACAATAGTTTCCTGTTGGATTCCTCTTAAGTTATGGAGGATGAAATAAAACTATTTATGTAATATTTAATGTATCTTAATCACTTATTCGTAAGGTAGATACAGACGAAGTAGTTTAGTTCAAATAAACCTTACACTTTGCTTAAAACAGATGAAAATTAAAAAGTATACAAATTAAAAAAAATCAAAAGATTTCTCCGTTTTCTCGACCTGGTGAGTATATGCCCTCGGCGGTGGCAAGGACTCCTTAGAGTTTGCTTAGCTCTGTTGTTGGAGCTAGTTATTGTGCAGAATATGTATCTTTTGCCAAGGAAGCCGACTCTGCCCTTTATTAATGGTAGATTCGCAACTTGGTAAATTAATGCTGACGAAAAGTATGCACGTTTCCTACAGTTTTTGTGAAGATTTTCCTTTGTATTGTCACAAAGGTGTTAGTTAGCGATTGTTTAGTGACGCGTAGACACAGGCCTTGTATTCGATTATAAGCCCAAACAAAAGTCTTGTAGGTATGCCAGAAAGTTTTATTTGAGATATTTATATAATTTCGCTTTAATATGTTGCAACGCTTCTTTTGCTTAGTACGGTGCGCTAAAATGTGGTGGGATTTTATTCGCAGGTTAGTTGTGTGTTTGATTTCTTTATTTTTGTACAATTGGTTCTCGTGTAATTTGGTGTTCAGGCATCATTTATTGTATTTAATTTTTTAGGATGTTGTTCAGTTTCTTTTTTTTTGCTGATTGTACTTTTTGTCCTATTTTCAATGATAGCTAGCATTGTTGCTAGATTTAAGCCTACTTTATGTCCTGTGCTTATGAATGATGTGCTAAGGATGACGCCTTTCCTTTCGATGGCATTTCGATGTGCTTCTTATCTTACCTGTATTCTTCGATTGGTCTGCACGATGTACGATTTGTGCGCCTGCGGCTACAATCAGTGATACTTGTACACGTGCAAAAATCATTTACTACTAGGTACAAAAAGCTTTTCCATATAAAATGAATTACAAAATATTAATGAATAAAAGTTTTTTACTTAAATGGAGCATTTTGAATACTTCATTCAAAAATGGAGACAATTAATGAGTCTGACCAAATCTACACTCCAGCCAATCAGTTTTATTGAAAGTGCTACATTAACATATAATATACATGAATACAAAATAAACAGGTTTAGGTATATATGAAAGAAGAAGTTGATGCCAGCACCTTATTTATCTATTACCACTTTTCGGAACATTTTTTACCAACGTTATCACAGGTAATTCTGTTAAAAACAATTTCATTTTATTTCTCGCCGCCATAAAATGTACGCTACCATCAATTGCACCTTTTCCAGCTTAACTTCCTTAATGCAAGCACTACGAAAAGTTTTACAATGCCATTCCTACGAAACTTTATAGATTTTCTAACGGCACCGAGAGCAATTAAGCCACCGTTGTTTAATTTTCGTTTTATCTGAATATTTGATTACCGCGAATTAAAGAAACGTTAAATGCACTGACGATAAACACCGAAAATAGTCGAAAAGTGATTAAATGATCTGAATACGGTTAATTACTGATTCAATTACATCATTTATATTTAAATGAGTGGATGACTGGTTAAGCAACTCCTCGGTCTGTTATAAACGACGCCTTTACTAAAATAATTTGTTATTATATACGATAATATCGTATTTAATACACAAGATATTATCATACGTTCATAGAACATTGCTTTCTGATGGAAAAAATTATTACTCCGGAAAAGCAGAAGCTCGAT
Organism: Diabrotica undecimpunctata; assembly: GCF_040954645.1. Lineage (NCBI taxonomy): Eukaryota > Metazoa > Arthropoda > Insecta > Coleoptera > Chrysomelidae > Diabrotica > Diabrotica undecimpunctata. The sequence goes on along the minus strand of NC_092803.1, from coordinate 207,849,245 downwards.
AAGTTATATTTGAAGTATTCTCCGTCAAGAAAAAATAGTTAAGGGCTGGTATGTTGACTTTAAACAAGACTTAATTGCTTTTCTCTGTATTTAACTTAATATACTTTTCTATACAAACACTTTTCGGTGTACTATTTCATTGATTAATCTAACACTTCCTGCAGTGTTTTCGTCCAATTGTTAAGCACATTACGAAACGCCCGTTTGAGCGAAAAATAATGTGAGAAAATCCATATTTAACAACGCTTATCTCCAAGGTACATGTATTGAATAGTTCCAACGTATTTAATCAATGGGAAAATAAAAACGTTCCACGCATTAATTAGAAAAGTACTTACAGAGTGTACTACTAGTACTAGTAGCTGCCTCTTTAATATTCACGAGCAGCAGTTACGTGAGATACATATATGCATTTTAATTCCTAGTAAGTACATGTATGAAGAGACTTCATGATGAAAATGTTGGTACTTTGATAGCAGCCGCCGTGGTTTTTAATTTATAGGCTAGTTTTTGAACTAATATTTCATTAAGGTACTATTTCTTTTTAGAAATTACCCTTATTTTTCTAGCCGATGAATCCCGTGTTGATTACAATCTGCATATAAAGAGACTCGAGGCATATTCCAAGCTAAAAAATGATTACTTGAAAAAAACAACATATGATAGTGGTATTCTTGTCCTGGAATTTGATTACGCACAAAATTTAACGTTGCTAAAGCTCAGTATAATAAAATAGTTCTATAAAAGACATTTATGGATATACGTAATCAATATAGACGTTCATAATGATGGATTAGGTATTATATTGGATTAGGTCATATTAGGCTGTGCTACGTCCCCTACTCTGTTTAAAATATTCTTGGAAAAGACACTCAAACCATGGAGAAGAAAGTGCGAAGGAATGGGCATACCAGTAAGAGACGAATACCTATACACCTTAAGTTTTGCCGACGATCAAGTAGTCATCACACAAGATGAAGAAGATCTCAGCTTTATGCTCAGAAAACTAGAAGAAGAATATAAAAACAACGGAATGGAAATAAACTTAGAGAAAACCGAATACCTAACAACAGAAAACAAGGATATGAGAAACCTAGAGATAGACGAGGGAAGACAAATAAATGGAACAGATAAATTCAAGTATCTAGGAACCATAATATCGAACCAGGGAACAACAGAAGAAGATATAAACAACAGACTGAGACAAACAAGAAACTGTATAAGACAACTAAACTCAGTGTTGTGGGATAAGAACATTACGATAAAGACAAAAAAGAGAATATATAACACCCTGACAAGAAGTATCCTGACATATGGGTCCGAAAACTGGACAATAAACAAGAGAAATAGAGGTAGAATAAGAGCAGTAGAAATGGAGTTCCTGAGGAGAAGCTGTAGACTTACAAAAAGAGACAGAATTGAAAACGCAGAGATTAAGCGGAGAATGGGAGTGCAATCAGACATAATCGACTATATAGAGGAGAAGAGACTATCCTGGTACGGCCACGTCAGAAGAGCGGACAGAGGACGCTGGATAAACAAAATCACAGAATGGAGCCCGATTGGAAGAAGAAAGAGAGGAAGACCCCGAAGGTCATTCAGAGATGAAATCGACGAGGCTATGGAGAAAAGAACCCTGCGAGATGGACTGCGATGGACCTGCGACTGGAATGACAGGGAAAATTGGAGAAAACGGTTGAGTGAAGGAAGACAGTGAAAACTGTGGAAATCCTTAGTAGTAGTAGTATAATGATGGATTATCATATGTATATTCCTTCATGAATCTTAATGTAAAAAGGGAGCAAGTAGTATTGCTTTATTCATCTTTGACTGTATTCACAATAAATTAACAGATTATCCTAATACCAAGCGTATTGTTCTTCTATCAGATGCACTCCTTCAGTAAGTGCGACAGAAATTTTTGGGTTATAAGACAGGCCTTAAAATGAGTTCAAGATGCCGAGGAACCCAAAGTCTACCTAGAAAAAATCGTACAGTAGAGACAAACTCCTTCTCCTTTTTGCCGCAAACATAACTCCTCTATAATATGTGACTGGGATGCAGCACGTCTTCTTTATTTTTTAAAGAAGCCTGTGAATAAAGATTGTGAGTTTAAAATATAACAGTATCGCGTGCTAAAGTATAAAGCTTGTGGGACACTGGCTGCTTCTAAAACCTACTTTGAAATGTTTACCCCTTTGAAATATTCAAAAACATTACCATTTGATCATACTCTTACACCTTTGCCTCGGGTTTCTATTAATCAGTCTAAAATAAAAGACGTGAGAGATTTGTTTAAGTATTTAACAGAAGAAAGTAGACACTTTTATTTCAAGAAAGCACACCGGCTGAAAAGGACAATGAGAATAGTGATGATGACTCAGATGGTGAGGAAATTTAGTATAAAATTATATTAATAGTGTGAACAAAATAAAAGTTTTCTTGTTATACAAAGATCTTGATTATTATTTTGAACCTTTGTATAGTATAATATACACTCGCGATCATAAAATCCGGGTCATCTTGAAAATTTCAAGTTTCTTAAATATTTTTGCCTCTGGTGCAGTAATAACCTTTTTTTGGCTAATGTATTTTTTATTTGTCATCGATTTTTGTTTTGAAAGAAAAAAAATGGTTTTTTATTGTATTTATTGAAAAAAACAGAAAATAAGTCAAATTGTTGATAAATAAGACATACGAAAAAAGATGGAAAATACAGAACGTGGTAAAAAATCAGTGAAATTTTAATGACCAATATCGTGTATTGCCTCCTCTTGCTCTAATAACCTCTTGCAGATGACGGGGCATACTCTCAATTTTTCTCCGGATTACATGTTGTGGTATGTTATTCCACTCTCTCACTAACAGATCCTTAAGCTCCTGTGCGTTGTTAGGAGGAGGTGTATGGGTTTGAATACGTTTTTTCAAATCGTCCCAGATGTTCGATGGGATTCAGGTCCGGAGACCTAGCTGGCCAGGCTACCCTCGTAATTCTAACTTCGTCCTAGCATTACATACTGATCCCGGCAACGTGCAATCGCACGTTGTCCTGCATAAAAACGGCGTTTTCTCCAAGCCCTGTCATGTTGGGCATAACATGTTCTTTCGGAATCTCCGTAATGTACCTTCGTGCAGTTAGGGACCCATTTTCGATGAAGGGTAATTCTATGTGGAAGTCGGAAGATATACCTCCCCAAGCCATGGCCGAGCGTCCACCAAATGGCATTCTTGGAGCAATGCAAGCTTGTGAAAATCGTTCACCGGTTCTCCTCCAAACTCTTACACGTCCATCGGATCCAGTTAGGCAGAAACTGGATTCATCTGAGAATAACACTTTGCTACAATCGTTAATTTCCCAATGCGCGTATTGTTGAGCAAAAGCTAGTCGTGCAACTCAAGGCACCCGGCGAAGTGGCGGTCCTCTAGCCATTACCCGAGAAGATAGTCAAGAAGAACGAAGTCTTCTTCTGACTGTTGCAACACTAAAATTGCGATTTCGTACTTCCTCTAGACGATTTTGATGCATAACCGCTGTTAAGGTCCGGTTTCGTAAAGACTGAAACACAAGGAAACGGTCATCTAGTGCCGTCGTCGTTCTCCTTCGTCCAGAGCCAGGTCGCCTGGTTAGCAAACTTGCCTCCTGAAAGCGTTGAAGCACACGTTGAACCGTAGAAAGGCTTACGCCAACAGTTCTTGTGAGTTGCCGTTGAGTGTGACCGTCTTCCACAAGTGCAACAATTTGTGCCGTTTCAACAGTCAAAGGCATTTTTATCAATAAATAAACACAAATAATGGCACTAATAAACACTAATGGTGGCAATAATAAACGTTTATCCGTTGCATTTGAACAGAAAGTCGAAGCACAAATGAGACATTTAAAACAAGCGGAGTTACAGGTAGCGTTCATTTTGGGAAGTGTGCACTTTACTGCGAAATCGACACTATTGGAATTCTTTGTTACAAAAAAAATATTTAATCTGCCAAATTTGTTCTCCAGACGAAAGGCTTATGTAAACTTGTTTTAATACTCTTCATGTGCAAAAAAAAGAATGTAAAAAGAAAAAAAAACATATTTTATAAAGGTGTTCTCTATTATTTTATCAATGGCTCGCAAATCATATTTAGCTACACCTAATTTTGCTATCTTTTTTTTAATAACCAATTTTTGACAGTTTTAAAGTAGTTTTAACCGATTTTACTTTAGATGCCTCAAGTTCGTTTTGTACGGGGAACTAGTCAATTCAATTGAGTCCTGGGTGCGGCAAACTTTTGATGATTTTGATTTCTTTATAGGTAACGGCGAAATATCCTGAACTGAAATAGTATTTATGGAAGTTGATGCTGCTCTCTTCGTTCGTTCTGCCAATGGAATATTATCTTCTTCAGAAGAGAATGCCTCCTGTTGGGATTCATGGTTAGAGTTTAATGCACTATCAAACATTATTGAAGCTGAAATCAGTTTCTTTCAAAACATTTTCGTCTATAGGCCAAGTGCCAATAGCCCGAAAAGCGTTTTGTGCATTTCTCACTGTTGCAGCAACTCCAATTATCTCGAAAACCTGAAAACGTTTGACCCACGTTATACCACAACCATTTTTGAAAGCCTTGTCCATAAACATTTTGAAAGGCTCTGAAGAATCCAACATCCAACAGTTGAAGTCTGTGTGTAGTGTGACTTGGTAACTGTAATAACCTAATTCCATTATCACTGGCAATTTGTAGAGCTTTTAAGTTTTTACTGTATAACTGAGGCCTCAGGGATTGGCTAACTATTTCAATGAAATGATTGAGCCATGCCACAAAAAGATCGCTACTGATATATCCAGTATCGCCAATAATGACAATTTTATCTTAAAAATTATTATGGATGGTACAAACTGCCCTGCTGCACTAGCACAACAAACCACAGTAGTATTTACCCTCTTCTATTCACTAGGAATGCTCCCAATTTGATATTTTCGCTTCTTGACTAATATTTTCTGACATTGACGTTGTTGAAGATTTATTAAAAAATAAATCTATCTAAAACTAAATGGGACTGGTTTAATTTATAATACGGTTCATTGGACCGGTCCAATTTACAAGTGAATTGCTGGTCCAATTTAGGAAATCTTGTTTTAAAGCTTAACAATATCAAATTTGAAGGTTAGGTCACGAAAACAATCCCTAAGCCTTTTTAATGAATCTTGAGAAATAAATGTTGTGATTACTTACTTGAACGGTAAGTAGTAGTATCTTTGAGAAAACACTAATATTTTATCAACCGTTGTTTACAGCTGCCCATGTGTTTAAACTCTAACACTACGGGATGTAGTTCTAGTTGGTATTATCGGATAGCACCACTTGTTGTCGGTTCGCTCAAATCTGCAAAGGGCCAATTTAGGAGCCGAGCCGGTTCAATATAGGCGCCCCTGACCTATACCATTTATAAAGGATTTTTAAATAAAACTTTTGTGATTCATAGTGTACAGCCAACTACAGGAATATCATTTTCCTTGTCAACCTTGGATAATATATTATATTATCCGGAAAGATGAAAATTTCGAAGAGTAATGAAGTAGATGTTTTTTCTGTAATTTGGAGGGTAATTACTGTATTTTCTGTTTTTTTTTTTTGAAATGGCCAAATCACACACCAAATCATTAAATTTGGCTTAACTAAACGTCTGAGAAGCTGAAGATGTTTCGTCATATGATGAGGAATCCTAATCTCATTTATTGAAACCCTCTTTGGAATCTTAATATCAATGTAGTCAAGTCAATATCAAGATGAGAAAAACCTTGATATATTGAAACTGCAGACCATAGGGGCCCCAATGGCAAACATTTTTTTTTTGTGTAGTGAAATTTCAAATTAAGCACGCCTAACAAAGAGTGCAGTGAATTATTGTGTAGCGGTCACGTATCTACTTAAGTCTTTATAAGTTTTCTTTATAATTTGCTGCAATTTCATATAAAATCGACATTTAATATTATTTCGTCATTAGTTGTAGTTTTTAGAGCTTTTTAAAACTATTACAAATACATTGTTTTCAATGTGTGTTCTTAAATATTTCTATACATGCAAAAGCGGATAATATTGTCCTTCTCGACCTTTTACCATTCATGCAATGCCAATACTTCACAACTAAATCTCCCAGTCATTCACGACAAAATTTGTTTTCTTATTTGTTACGGATCTCACACAAACTAACTACATTGTTATTGGATGGAGGCTTGTTATTGTGGGTCGATAAAAAACTCGTCTAAATGAATGGTCTGTCTGAATACCTGGGAATATATTATGATTTCTTCACGTGCCAAATTTCGTCAGACAAATTAGGACCTATTGTTAAATCTGAATTAGTCTCAATCGGTTTTTTATATTTGGCGAGAATCAATCGATTTTTTATTGCTTTGCCAATATGTATTTCTACATCGGTACAGGTACGGATTACTATTTATTTAAATTTTTTTAATGTAGCTAATGTTTGTTGAGCATACACATTTTGAATGATAGATATCTTTTAATGATGATAGAGGAGTAAATTATCTATATGTAGTCCTGGAAATTTGACAGTATTAATATTATCTGTATAACATCATCAAACAAACATTCTAACAGTATAACATAACCATATGTAATGCACTGCCTAAGTGTCTTGTTTGGTCTGCCTCTCATACTACTTCCAGGAATTTGCAATTTTTTGTATAACTTATTTTCACATTACATAATTCACTGCATAATTTAACCCCTTTTTCACCACCTGCATTCCTCTTTTTTTTAACTAGTAACATTTAGTTTTGTACATCATAGTTGGTGTTATGCCAGTTGTATACGCACCAAAGAGTGTTACCGTGTAGTTTATTTAAGTTAACTAATCCAACAATAACGAGAAAATGATACCACCCACTGAGAAATCATTAACGAACAACAATGGATGCAACACTATGAGAGTTTGTGGTATAACCTTAGCAGTATAAGAGGATCTATACTGCTAGGGGTGGTATACAGATGTAAGGAGAATAATAATAAGGCGAATGTTATGGCAGTGCAATCTTGCACGTTATCGGTTAACAAATGAAATTTTTAGAGCACTAGTAAACATAATATAAAGAATATTCTAATGATGACCGCGTCATTCAAGTAAATAATTCTGTCCTCTTTACCTAAATCTACGGTATATATTAAAGTCTTAAAAAAAACTGACTTTAAAGTGTATTTAATACTGCAACATTTTTTTCCACTCTGCATACCATAAACATTTGCTTCTTCTTCTTCACACGTCATATCAGAGTTATCTGACGTTGGAGATCACCATTGTCAAGGCTTCTCGATCTTCTGCCACATGGAATAATTGTCCTGCATTTGAGTCCATTCATGAATGTTTTTTAACCAACAAACCTGTTTTCTTCCTACACCTATTAGGCCTTCTATTTTGCCTTTAAGGATCAGTTGTAGTATTCTATATCGATTTCCCCTCAATGTATGTCCCTAAAAATTTACCGAGAGGTTGTAATTTGGGTTTTACAGATCTTAGATAGAGAAACACTTAGAATTTCGTCTCTAAATCTTCCACGAGAATTAACTTAATCTAGTTGTTTATTTACATTGACAAATGACACCAACGAAATCAGATAGACCGACTGGGAAAATTTTACCGGTTACATATAGTATTATTCAATACATATAGTATTGAATATATGGGTGGAATAATTTAACCAGGCACTTATAGAGGAAGAAGAAGAAAACGTGGAAGACAAAAGAGATGAGGTAATGGGAGCAGATGAGAGGGAAGAGGAACCACCAAAGATTCTTAAAGTTAAAGATGCAGTTAAAAAACTAGCCAGAAATAAATCACCCGGAATAGATAATCTCCCAGATGAACTATATATCGAAGGTGGCATATATGGCTGCTGTAATCCGTCCAGGTTTATTGTACGTTACAACACTATAAAAAGGCATTAAAGGAACTGCAGATACCAAAGAAACTAAAGAAGATATCAGAAATGACATTAGAACATTTCAACTGCACAGGAACAAACTGCCACCTGAAGACTGACAACTTCAAATCGGAACAAATGGGAATAACGCGATCATGATGATAATATGATTTCCATAATTATAAGACACATTAAAATAACATTTTTAAACTGTACTACGATTTTATTTAGATTGTACATTTTATGATTACCTCATCATCCTGCTGTATTTTTTCGCGATAATATTTATTGTTTATTATTACACGTAATGAGATGTAATGATGCAATTCCATGGTTTAATTGGAACAATAGATTTAGCCCGCTAATTGTGTCCTCGGTATTATTAGATCATCCGCCTGCAGGTTCTCATATCGTGTATACTTAAACAACTTTAAAAGCAATTAAATTGATAACTACACCGAACAAGTATCTGCGTGTGGTTTAATTTTGTATTAATTTGTAATAGAAAGTACTTGCTGGCTTATTAAAAGAACTAGATGATTAATTTATCGACACAATTTATTCTAAAAAGAATAAGAAATTTTAGAAGCACAGAATAGCAATAGATTTAGCTGATTAAAAAAACCTAGTTCATTACACATTTTCCATAATTAGTCAATATAATATGCTGGCCCATAAATATGACATTGACCTCATTACTACTGGGTTTCTAATCGGAACACATATTTCTTAAGATTTTCTTTTCCTTTAAGTGATGTATAAATCGGTGTAGATTTGCAACAATTTCGGCGAGCATTCTAAAGGGTGTATGTGAATTGAGTCGTGTCGAATCAAGGATTTGCTTTACCCGGAAATACTTCCTACATCCAAGACTTGTATCCAAGACAGATATGTGCTTGCTCTGTGTCTTTCTCATCTTGAATAATGTTAACAGTTTTCTGTTTTTTTTTATTCTTCTCAAAACTTCGTCATTGATGACGAGATATTCACACGAGATGTAAGTACACGTCGGCATATCTAAATTTCGAAGGCATCACGAAGATCCATTGTACTAATACTCCCTATATACACCATTAGCACCATTCTAAAGTGTCACACTTTATTTTACTCCCCGTATGGCGAGTTTTTTTTAGTTTTAGTTTCAGACAAATAAAAAATCAAATAAAAGAAAAAATATATAAAGCGTCCGTAGTAGAATACAACATTACATATACAGTTTGGGTACTTATTATATATTTTAAATACCTTTGTAGTAGTAAATCACTTTTGACGTGACAACGTCTTAAATTAGGTTGTGGCTCGGAGTCATTTAAGAAAAAGTGTAACGCCCGCTCACGTCTGTTACAGTAACTCACCGAACGAGAGAGAGGCCCGCCGGACCGGCGAATGCCTTGCGTCTCTCTCCCACTCAAACATGATCGGTCCGCTGCGCGCGGCACTAGAGAATTAGGCGCGTTGAATCGCTAAAGTTGAAAATCGTTGAAAGTATCGTCAGCTGTGTCTGTAGTGAAAAGTGGAGTGCTTACAGTGTCCTATTTTAGGGGGAACCACCAGTATCAGATATAATTTTAGGAAATTACCTAGGGACCTATATTCTTTTATAATATTGCTATGGATTTATCCATTTAATATTGAGCAATGATTGTAAACATTCTTTATAGTTTAAACTTCAATGAAAATTATTAACTGTGTCTAAAGACATATATGATATGAGGTATTTTACCCAAGAGTATTAAGTATAATGAATATACATAAAAACATAATTTTGTTTTCTTAGGATTTAACATTTTGTCAGCACATTATCTCAAATTCACACTTAAATCAATATGTTTTTACTATTAGGTCTGTTGAATGTTTGTTCTTTACACAAAATTTAGTCTATACTTCATATTTATTAAAGGCGGTAAAATATACATTACAATTCAGTTGTTTATAAACCACTTTCAAAGCATAAAGAACCTTTTAAGCTTTGTTTATATTATTTTGTGTATATTAATTGAGTTAATTGAAGTAGCCCACTTTGATACAAAAATACAGTCAATTTATGGATATTTCAAGGTGACAATCTAAAAAAAGCTGATTTCCTCCCATGCATTTTATTAGAAACACTTGAAATTTAAAAAAAATTTAAAAATCGTAAGATGTAAGACCTTAATCGTGAGATCGTGAGATTTGTCTTCAATTCGTGAGTAGATTCGTCATTTACAACAACTACAACAATAAAGGTAAATACTTACTTACTTACTTACTTACTTAGTCCTAAGCCTTTCTACCGTTAGGTGTAAGGCGTAAATGTAGCCTAAAGGTAAATAATTGTACACTAATATTTCATTATCGTAAACTATGATTGATTGATTAATTGTTAGATTGACACAAAAGTTGAGAAACTGAGTTTATAGCGGCAATTCCTTGTTCCTATTGTGCAATTTAATAATATTCATATCAATAAATATTCTACCGAGAAAAAGACGTTGTCACGTAAAATCTTCGCCCGTAAAACCGACTTTACAGGCAACCGATTTTTTTAACCAAAGGATAACTAATTCCAAGACCTGCTCTAATTACGATGGTTCTGTATTATGTATTAATGTTCTGTATCTGGAGCCTATTTGACTTTTCTCTAGTGCCTCTCCGAATGCATACAGTTCTACGTTATTGAAAGCTTTTGCATGGTTAATTAAAGATAGACAAAGTGAAAGATTGTAGGCTGAGGCATTGATGTCTTTTTTTCTATATTCTTCTCAACATTGATTTAGCTTCAGTATTTTAGTAATCAAAGTTTTTTTACGTCTTTATATTTAGAGCAATCGAAACCCATTTTTTCCTAGTGATAAGTTAAATATCGTCTTGCAATCTCTTCTGGCGTCTTTCCACGCTTGTTTGGATTTCTGTAAAAACGATAAACCAACAATGTATGTGTCCACTTATCTGAAAAGTGTGGATCATAGATTTTCAAAGTGGTCTATATACACTGGCGGGAAAAAATTTAGAAGTAACCAGTTTACAGTTAAAAGAAAGTGGGGACTATTGTTAAAAAATTGACAAAAAAATTAATAAAACTAAGAATTATTGAAAAAAAATCTTCATCAATAGCATGTATTTTCTCCTCTTACATTAATGACAGCTTGTATCTGAAGAGACATACTTTTAATTAAATTACGGATCACATTCTGGTCGATGTGATCTCATTCTTGCAAGAGGAATAACAATGGCTGTCTTTAGGTACTCTGAAAATATACCTTTTTCAAAGGAATCATTAATAAGTGATACTAGGACTTCCAACACATTTTTTGGAAGGATTTAAGAAAATTTTTATGAATAGTCCATCAGTACTACAGAAAAATTTGCTTTTAATACTACTGAGTGTTTGGATCAGTTTAGATTTATCAACTTGTCTTATAAAGAATGAATTCGAGACCTTTTTTGAATTGGGGAGATAGGAAATAGTTGATGTTATATTTTTACTCATATTAACGAAGTATTTATTTAGATTTTCAGGATTGGGAAGAGAAAATGTTTAAGCTGTGTTAGTTTTATTTAGAAGATCGTTTATTATGGACCAAGTTTCTTTTGCAACATTTTTAAAGCTTCTCAGATGATTTTGATAGTAAATTTTTTAGCTGTTTTGATAAGTTTTAGATAGATGATGAAATTCCTGGGTTTCTACTAAAAAGGTTATTCTTTTATAATATCGCCAATAACACATTTAGTTAATTTATTGTTTTCAATTATTGTTTTTAATTAATCAGCGAAGAAAATATCGAAATATTTGTCTTTTTATTCAATCGCATTTATGATACAGGTAAAATACCCCAAGATTGGCTGGAGTCAATATTCATCCATACCAAAAAAGCCAAACCCACAACACTGCAATGAGTTCCGTCTGATAAGCCTTATGAGTCATGCAGTAAAAGTCCTACTAAAAATCGTACATAATCGTATCTATAGAAAGTGCGAAACAATCATCGGAGACGATCAGTTTGGATTCAGAGCCGGCATGGGAACGAGAGAAGCCCTGTTCAATTTACTCGTTCTCGCCCAAAAATGCTACGATCAACAGAAAGATATATTTATATGCTTTATAGACTTCGAAAAAGCATTTGATAAAGTAAGACACGACCTACTATTAGAACGTTTGCAAGAAGTCGTTTTAGATGGAAAAGACATCAAATTCTTAAAAAACTTGTACTGGAACCAAAACGTCAGAGTTAGGATCGAAGGTTCCACTTCCGCAGAAGTAGAAATTAGGAGGAGAGTTAGACAAGGATGTGTTCTGTCGCCTCTGCTGTTTAATCTTTACTCCGAGTTTCTATTTAAAGAAGCATTGGAGGATTCCAAGGATGGAGTCAAGGTGAATGGCGTAAATATCAACAGTATCAGATACGCCGATGATACAGTGTTAATTGCGGATTCCGACGTAGGTCTACAACGACTCATCGACAAGACCAACTCGACCTGTGAGCAATTATGAATGAAAATAAACATTAAAAAAACCAAAGTGATGTCACATTTTAGAACAGGTCAATAGATTTAAGTACATGGGATGTTGGATCGATAGCAGCCTAAATCCTGATCTAGAAATAAAATCAAGAATAGAACAGGCCAGAAAATCTTTCGAAAAAATAAAAAAACTGCTTTGTGATTCTCGAATAAAACTCGAAATTCGACTACGTTTATCAAAATGCTACGTCTGGTCGACTCTTCTATATGCAGTTGAAACGTGGATCCTTAAAACATCAACCGTAAATAAATTGGAGGCCTTTGAAATGTGGATATACCGGAGAATACTCAAAATTTCATGGACATCGCATACCTCAAACAAAGAAGTGCTGCATAGAATAGGCAAGGAAAGGGAACTTTTTAACACAGTAAAAGTTAGAAAAACGTCAAACCTAGGCCACATACTGAGAAATAATAAGTACCAATATGCCCAACTTATAGTGAAAGGAAAAATCGAGGGAAAGAGAGGCCTAGGAAGGAAAAGACTATCGTGGCTCAGAAACATCCGACAATGGACAGGGCTAAATTTTGAACAGCTAATAAGAACAGCTGAAGATAGAGAAGATTTTAAAATTGTAGTAGCCAACCTCCATTGAGGAGAGGGCACTTTAAGAAGAAGAAGATTGTTTTCAAATGGCGATTTTCCAAATTACATAAAAATTAGAAAGGTGCTACCAATTTATAAAAAAGTGAGAGTAAAAAAGTGGTTTCTGTCCGATAACAATTCCTTAGGTATTTTAAAAAATCTTTGAATGCAGCTATTTACAAAGACTTCATTTTTACTTATAAATAATGTAATTGTTAGTAACCCACACGGTTTTGGTCAGTGTAAAAATCTACCCATATACAGACTATGTTTGTCAAAAAGAAAATATAGTGTTTATTTATTTATTTAAAGTGAAATTCAGAAAGGAGTATCAACAATTCCGACTTCAGTAAGTTATATCTTTTCCTTATCCCGCGTTATGGACTGTCGTAAAAGGTTTTTGATAGCCGTTCCATTTTCCTACGTAGTGGAAAAAGGTTTTAGCTCGGTTACCAATCTGCTTAAGAAAAAAAAAATCGGTTGCCTGTAAAGTCGGTTTTACGGGCGAAGATTTTACGTGACAACGTCTTTTTCTCGGTAGAATATTTATTGATATGAATATTATTAAATTGCACAATAGACATAATATATATTATTATGTCTATTGTATGTATAGTTATGTATTATGTATATAGTATTATATAGAATATATATATTTCAAAATTTATTCATACCTTTATTGTTGTAGTTGTTGTAAATGACGAATCTAAGCACTCCACATTTTCACTACAGACACAGCTGACGATACTTTAACCACACGTGTGAACTTGTATTATGACGCTTTCTCGGTTTTCCAACGCCAAGAACGCTCGAGAAAGACAGAGACACAAGCACGCACCGATTCAACGCGCCTAATTCTCTAGTGCTGCGCGCGCAGCGGACCGATCATGTTTGAGTGGGAGAGAGACGCAAGGCATTCGCCGGTCCGGCGGGCCTCTCTCTCGTTCGGTGACTCATCGTAACAGACGTGAGCGGGCGTTACACTTTTTCATGAGTGACTCCGAGCCACAACCTAATTTAAGACGTTGTCACGTCAAAAAAGAAATAGATTTGCAAATCGTTGAACATAGATAAGACTTTACCTTACGAATTTACAACCACTCATTAAATATTTGGTATGAGACCATCAAGCTCATCCTTCTTATTCAGTTATAGTAAGTATTAATAATTGTATATAAATTTATCTGTCGATGTATTTTCAATAAAATATTAATTTAACTTGTATGTTTTCATTTTTCAATCGGTGACGAAACAAAACATAAAATAAATAAATGGATACTTATTCATATAAGGAAAGCAATGTATCAGCTAACCAAAAAGCATTTCAAAATCGTTATGAATTATTTTTCTTAAATAGACTTCAAAATCGAATAAATTTCAAAAGCCATGTTCATAATAAAATACTTAATTTAATTGTTTAAATAAAATCGTCCTCAATATTTTCATCTTATGCAACAGGTGTTATAATAATAGCCAATATCGATAGCTGGTTGAAGCATACGGCACTCCAACAAACAATCTCGTGAGATACAACTGTTGCAGAAGTTTACAGTTAACGGCTATTATAAATGCTATATAGGTTAATAGGATTCGTTTAATTTATTAAGTGTAATATTAATAGTCATTACATTACTACTTTTATAATGCAAACAATTATTTCAGAATATTGTTTTTACCACAAGTAATTTATTTAAATATACAGGGTGTCCCATAATTAATTGGACATTAGCTAATGGGTGATAGATGACATCAAAATAAAGCGTTTGAGCTCAAATTGCTTAGGAAAATTGTTGCTAGTTTTCGTTCTACAGGGAAATTCATTAATATTTTTTTATATTATTTTTATGGATATATTGAAAACTATTTAACCGATTTAAGTGAAATTTGGTATCTTGCTATTATTAAGTATGCTTAATAAGAAAATGATATTAGTTTTTCCATTGACACTAGGTGGCGCCACCTACTGTAACATTGGTTCATTAATGGGGCCATAATTTTTTTGTCCGCCCTGTATAAACATTCTAGGAAAAAAACATGAAATAACATTCAATTCTACACAAAAAAGGTATTCTTGTTTCAAATCAAAAAAGTACACCGTTTTCGAAATAAACGTATTTTGTTAATGATGCATGTCTCTATTTAATTTTTTGCAAAACAAGTATGCTTTGAACTTAATGACAACGTCAAGACGTAACTACGAATTTATTTATTATTAGTTGTCAAAGGTAACCACGAATATATTTATTATTAGTTGTCAAAGTGCAGGGCGAGTCATTATTTGTCAAAGTGCTATTAAGTTTTTTATAAACCACTTAAGATAAAGGAAAAATGCCACGTCATAGTGAATTTTCTAATGTAGAAATGCGCGATATAATCTGTTTGTATGCCCAGGAAAATTTTTGTTCTCGTAAAGCAGCTGAACTCTATTTCGAACTTTATCCCAATAGAAGGCAATCAAACCATAAAACTATTAAATCATTGTTCGACAGATTAGGCGAAACAGGGTCATTTCATCCCAAAAATAGGAATGCTGGAAGACCGAGAGTAATTGATGCGGATATGGAGGATGAAATTGTTGTGCGTGTTGCAGAAGATCCAGAAACCAGTAAAAGGCTTGTTTCTGCGGCCACTGGTATAAGCAAATCTACGGTGTCAAGAATAGTACGGACAGAAAATCTGTATCCGTATAGTTTTACTCCAGTACAGAATCTTTTACCACAGGATTTTCCAGCAAGGCTCCGATTTAGTCAGTTTAGGATGGGGCGGCATTTAGACGATCCAATGTTTTATAATAAAATTTTATTTACCGATGAAGCCACATTTACTAGAAGGGGCGTATTTAACTGGCGCAATAGCCATACCTACGCGACAGAAAATCCTCATGCATTTCAAGAACATCATTTTCAACACGAGTTTTCCATAAATATCTGGTGTGGCATATTTGGGGATTGTATTGTAGGACCATTCGAATTACCAACTAGGCTTGACGGAGTAACGTATCTAAATTTTTTGAGAAAAGATTTACCAACTCTTTTAGAAGACATACCTCTAAATTTGAGACGGAACTCTTGGTACATGCATGATGGTGCACCACCACATTATAGCCTAGAAGTTAGAAATTATCTAGATGAAATTTATCCTCAAAGGTGGATTGGTAGAGGTAGTGTATACCCATGGCCAGCACACAGTCCCGAACTAAATCCCCTAGACTTTCACTTGTGGGGCTACCTAAAGTCACTTGTTTATAAAAAATAAATAACCGTCACGAGTTATGGCAAAATATTGTAGAGGGAGTTAACGTAATTAGGGCCCAAAGAAACTCATTATTTAAAATAAGACAAAACTTACACAAAAGATTTAGATTATGTAGTTTATCTAATGGTGCACATTTTGAACACTTATTGTAATTTTTTTTCGTTTCGTTTTGAATTATTCACTTTGTTAATTGTTTTATATTCACTTCATTGTTTAATTTAATTTCTGATTTTTTTAAAATTTGTTACTGGATCAATGGTTTAATAAAAATAATTGTTTCAATCATATGCATTTTGTTTGCAAAAATTATCTACTACTAATACATTTAATATTCACTTTTATTTAAGACCTGTTGAATAAAGTTTGAATTTACATAAGTTTTTGTAAAATTTTTTTATTTTATGCACGTCTCTAAAAAATACGTTTATTTCGAAAACGGTGTACTTTTTTGATTTGAAACAAGAATACCTTTTTTGTGTAGAATTGAATGTTATTTTATGTTTTTTTCCTAGAATGTTTATACAGGGCGGGAAAAAAAATTATGGTCTAATTAATGAACCAATGTTAACCAATGAACCTAGTGACATCGGTAAAACTAATATCATTTTCATATTAAGCATACTAAATAATAGTAAGATACCAAATTTTACTTAAATCGGTTGAATAGTTTTCAATATATCCCTAAAAATAATATAAAAAAATATTAATGAATCACCCTGTAGAACGAAAACTAGCAACATTTTGCCTAAGCAATTTAAGCTCAAACGCTTTATTTTGATGTCAGCTATCACCCATTAGCTAATGTCCAATTAATTATGGGACACCCTGTATTGACTAAGAAAATTGCTTCTGAATTGTTATTAAATTTACTTATATTTCGAACCATCTAAAAAATCTTAACTGTTAAATATATTAAATGACAATTCTGGATGGATTAGCCGCTTTCATTAATCATTTAATATTTTTTTATGCAAGAAGCACGATAGAAAATCTTCGCTGTAAAAAGAAAGAAGCAATTTATTGGGGGAGGCGATAATTTAAAAGAAATTCGAAAACTGAGTAGATAAGACACTAATTTTTTTATTTTTAATGAAACATGGATTAAGGAAGGACTTTTGTAGGAATAGTTGAACCAGATAAACAAATAAGGTTCGACTATTGTATTAAAATTCTAACTGGTATAATGTCGTTTGATTAATACAAATATTGAAGGAGATACAAGATTTGTTGATCACAGTTTGTTATGGAGAACTCACTTTTGAAGTTTTCGACGATTATATTTTTACGATACATACGTATACGATACGTGTTATATCTACAGAATGAACTAGAAGTGATTTACTTTTTACTCGGTGAATGTTTCTACCTAAATAGCACTATTTCTTTTTCACTTTTAGCTTTCTTCTTTTTTATATAGTCTGTTTGGACTCTCTAATATTGGTAATCGTTCTGGCGAATTTGTTTTGATAGTGCGCAAGTCGAAAGATTTAATCGACACTACAAATACCCGTCTCATTCCCAGACACAATGCTTGTTGTCAACCAACTATCCTTCGTCCTTCTATCTTGCTTTTATTATTAAAGATAACATACACTACTGGACGCCTCGTGATTTAATTTGACGCCTCGCCAAAATGTGATTTAAATAGGACATTTTTCGACTTTTATAAAACATAAAAATCAATACGTCTCGGTCTAACTCATAAAACAACAAATTTAAGTTAGAAAACGACTTTATAGAACAATGTACAGCAACAGTCAGAAGAAAGAGAAGAATAAAATACAACCTAACTTTTATCCGAAAGTTTAACTAAATTACGAAAGGATATGGCGAAAATATTTTTCTCACATAACCAAACGTGCCAATAAAAAACTTTGAGAAGTTTCAACGACTGCGGAATAATACTAATAAAATAAACCCACACTTTGACGGCTAAGGAAAATATACATAAAAATAAATTTATTTCAATTTTACGAGTGCACTATAAATGTAAAAAATCCATGGCGGAGATAAAAAATCATAATATACTAGGGCGGTGCCTTTTTTAAGTTTGGAAATAAAAAGAAATCATACGGGGCCAAATTTCGAGAATATGGTGGATGGGACAACAGTTGGTAGCCCATTTCAGTTCAACCAATTTCGCCATGCAACGGCGTAGGTATACGCCTGTCCGTTGTCATGTTAAAAGAGCACTTTTTCTTCGCTAAATGGGGTCATTTTTTCTGCAATTCGGCCCAATAATTCGGCGTAGTAGAGGCCTGTGACCGTTTTGCCCTTTTGAATCCCAGAAAATGGTAGCCATTACTTTTCCAGCCGACAGGCAGTCTTCTCCTCCTTTGGAGCACGTTCGCCGAGTTCCGCCACTGTTTTAACTGTTTCTTGGTCCCTGGTGTATACCAATGAATTCATGGTTCGTCAATGGCTACGAAATGATGTAGAAATTTCTTCGTATTATGCTTAAATAGCGTCAAGCACTGCTGGAAGTGGTCTCACGGTTAAGCTTGTTGTGTGGAATGAGTAAACGTGGCAAAATTTCAAGCAGGATATGACATACTCGGCCTTTGAGATTCCCACTGCATGAGTTATCCCACGTACCTTCAGTCGGCGGTCTGCCAATATGAGATCGTAGATTTTTGTCACGGTATCCTCCATGGTAGTAGATTTCGAGGCACCTGAGCGTGGCTTATCAACCATGTTGAAATTCCTTAAACCAATTTTTGAGGGTTGCCATCGAAGAAAAAGAGTCGACGACACAGCATCTAAGCGCTCTTTGATTTCTCTGCGTGATTTCGTTTGCAAAAACAAGAAACGAAGTCTTTTTCTATTTTTCTAAAATCCGCGGACACGCCCGCCTTCATACGCGATCGAAACAAAACTATGAGTTCGATTTGACTGAAATTTTGGCAATAGCTGTCTACGAAAAAGTATTACACGACAGTAGATCTTTCTTGAGATAGTGGCACCATCGAGCTGTAAGGCTAAGTACTTATCGAACCGCCTACGTATAATCAATAATTCAGAAAGGGTTGCGAGGTTTGTACACTTAAACCTAAAGCTAGACCCAATTCGGTCGTCGGGTTCAGACATCATGACATCTTTTGAATTTTTTGTGATTTGTTTCCAACTTTCTTTGTCTTCTGCAATTCTAAAGCAATGGTTTAGTTGGGCTTTTACTTCTTCTGTAATGTGATTTACGTATCTTGTTGGTGCTCTTCCTCTAGCTCTCGCTGATTGCACCGTTCCCTACAGTGTCAGCTTCTCCAGACCATCTCTACGTAACACATGACTTTGGTAAACAGTAATTTTTTTCGGTAACAATATTTCGAGGTCTTTTTATAAGGTTCATATCTCTAAGAATCGAGTCAAATGCGTCTATAGTGCGTTTATCAACTTGCTCAACCCATATAAAAAATGAAAAATTGTTTTAAAAAAAACATTGTTTTTACAAAGAGAAACAGGCTAAATAAACATAAAATTTTTTACTTATATACTTATCTACTGTTTACATACTACTTAAGAATGCTTCTTCTAATAAATCAATTATACAAAGAAATTATACAAGATTATACAAAAAATGTGAATGGGACATCAGTGACTCCCAGTTCGGGTTTAGGCAAGGTTTAGGAACACGAGAAGTAATAGTAGCAATACAGGTGCTGGTCCAAAAGTGTTACGATCAGAAGAAGGATGTGTTCCTATGCTTTTTAGATTACCAAAAAGCTTTTGATCGTGTCCAACACCACAAGTTAATGCAGATCCTCAAGAAAGTTGATATAGACCAAAAAGATATAAGATGCATTGAAAACTTGTACTGGCATCAAACGGCACAGTTAAAAATAGACAATTCTATATCCAAACCCATACATATAAGAAGGGGCGTTCGACAGGGATGTGTGCTTTCCCCTCTTTTATTAAACATTTATTCGGAAGCCATATTTCAAGAGTCTTTGGAGGATGCAAAGATGGGAATCAAAGTGAATGTAGTATTGATCAACAATATACGATATGCTGATGATGGTGTCTTAATTTGTGACAACATAGTCAATCTTCAACAACTTATATCGTCACTATAATCGGAGAATACAGTAAGCGAATGGAATTAGAGATTAATACCAAAAAAACCAAATTTGTGATCCTCTCCAGAAACTTAGATGCACTTGAAAACTCCACCATAACACTGAATACTAAGTCCATTGAAAGAGTGAGTAAATTTAAATACCTGGGATCGTGACTTTTTGAAGACTGGGCATCGGACAGGGAAGTAAAATGTCGGATTGAGCAAGCTCGACAAGCTTTCGTAAAATTCAAGAAGGTACTGACTTGTTCAGAGTTCGATCTTCAACTGAGACTAAGGTTTACTAAGTGCTACGTGTGGTCAGTGCTGCTATATGGCGTAGAGGGCTGGACACTCAAGACGAGGGATATAAACAGATTAGATGCTTTCGAAATGTGGCTCTATCGCCGTATCCTAAAAATAACATGGAGAGCGAAAATCACAAATATAGATGTCCTTAAAAGAATAAACCAAGAACGCCAACTTTTTGAAACCATTAAGAAAAGGAAAACGGCGTATCTAGGTCACATCATACGAAATGAAAAATACCAGTTCCTCCAACTTATAATCGAGGGTAAAATTGAAGGCAAGAGAGGAATGGGACGCAAGAAAATGTCCTGGCTCCGAAACATAAGGCAATGGACAGGGATTAACGACATACAATCTGTAATACATATTGCAAGAAATAGAGATCCATTAGTGGATTTGCATCTAAAGAAGAAGAAGAATAAATCAATGAAAGTTTAAGGTGCCAAAACATAACTAAGACCTGGAATGAAGAAGAAGGATAAGAAGATGTACACAACCGAAATGCAAAGACCACCGAACAATTAAAGCCATGTCTAAAAGCTGAAAGTATTTTACATAAAATTTTACTTCTTCTTCTTTACGTGCCATCTCCGTAACAGAAATTGGAAATCATCATGGCTATTCTGATCTGAATAGTTCGATGAATAGGTTGAGTAGATTAAATAGGAAAATTTCACTGGATCACGGTAAACTGAGTAAAATAGACAAAACATAAGAAAAAGTAAAAAATTTAAAAGTAAAATTACAGCTTTGTTAGAACATGCAATAATGTGGTTTTGTTGAAGCAACGTGAACCGAACTTTATAATTTTTGAAAATAGAATGTGTTGACAGTTTGCGTTAAATAGAATGAATAATTTTGAATATGCCGTTACCACATTCAAAAAAACTCATTAAAATGTGATTTTTTTGGTTTTCTTCATCAAGCAAAAAGACAAAAGACAGGAAAGACTAATCGTTATGAGAAGGAGACCAAAAAAGTGGCCTCTGATGGCGGACATATCCGGAAATGCGAATGCGCCAAATTTAAATTTCATGACACTTCACAATAATCATACAGTGGTGTAGGTGTTCTAATTTATCTATTTATTTGTTATATTACATAATATTAATACATAATACACTTTTTTTAACACTAGAACATAATAAAGTTTTAATTAAATAATAACAATAATAGTCTAAAATGTGAAACAATTGTTAAAAAACTTCAATAGAAAATACAAATAATTTTTCATCTGACAGTTGGGACAAACAATAACATCAGCAATAACATAACCCAACTAAATTTGATTTCTTAAACAAGGAAAGAGTCTCTCTTTCCTTGTTTAATGTGGCCTCTCAAGATGGCACTTCCTGTCTAACAATATTTTTGCCCCCCACTACCTTTACATTCCCTCTTTTGTCTTTTTGCTCGATGGTTTTCTTCCAACTTCTAGATCTTACGTTTTATTTATATTTATTTTCACACCCCATTTTGTAAACTTTTTGATTACTTTTCTAGTCGGCGTTCACTGTTGGATATCATTATCTGGTCATTTCAAAACAACAAGATTAATAAACATTTTTAAACTTAAAGTTGCGCCCAAATTAAATTTCCGCTTTGCCAAGATAATTTATAAATACAATCTTTTGTTTTGTTATTCCTTGTTCATTTTTTTTTTGCTCGACTAAACCTAAAAAAGATTTAAATCTTCTTAAAGAACTTTTCTATTAAATAAATAGTGTCTAATATATTAACCTGATGTTATCTTTTTTTCAGGTTGGTATCACTGAAGTATTAGAGTAGCAGGTGTATCAACATTGCAATTGGTACGTAAAAAATAATACATATTTTTAGTATAATTCAAAGTTCAAATAAAATTATTTGACTTCTACTACTATTCTACAAAACCAGATATAAATAATAAATAAGAAAATTATGATAAACTGCAACAAACTTATAGACTATGTCTTAATGACGATGTTAAGATGATTATTGAGGACATAAATGCTAAGGTAAGATACAGTGTATATCAAGACTGTAACAATAGAACCAGAATTGTAAATTTTACATCTTTGACTATGTCCATTAGCAGTACACATTTCCAACATAAGTATATACGTAAATAACGTGGACGTCCCAAGATAAAAAGACCCAAAATTAAATAGACCACGTATTGTTTGATTTAAGACTTAGGTCAAACATATTAGACTGCAGAAGCTATGAAGGCGCTTACATCGACTCAGATCCTTTTCTCGTAGTCGGAAATCTTAGCATGCTAAATTTCTTTGGAATTTCTTTAATTTAAAACTTATGACGAGACTGTATTTTCAGTTAACTCTGTCTAGATATTAATCATCTATCTCCTTAGCCATTCCCAATGAAGCTCACAACCTGAGCAACGTTGCCTTCGTTAAGTATTGGTGGATGAGAAGCTTTTTATTATTAACTTTTGTCAGCTATTTCTTTACCGAACAACGTTGATAAATTAAAGTGTGTTGACGTTATAAAATGATTTTAAATATGCTTAGATTGTAAACTAACAGAAACCACCAGTACCGAAGTAGGCTCCACTGAACTTAACATAAACTAAAATTCACTCTTCAAGAGACAACAGAGGAAATGTTGGGTAAGGTATTTAAAGGATAGCAAAACAATAGGTTTGATGAAAAATGCAAAGAGGTAACCAAAGGAAAAAATAACGCGTATCTCAGATTGATCATCAGGAGAACTAGAAGCAATGTTGAAAAATCATCATCATCATCAACCTGTAGGCGTAAACTGCTGTAAATAGGTCTCCCTCAGCTCTTTTCATCCAGAAGACGATGCCATCTGCAAATCTTAAATTACTGAGCTTTTCTCCATTTATATTAATACCATGCTCATTCAGATATGCCTTCTTACAAGTATGTTCTAAAAACGTCGTGAATAGCTTTGGAAAGACTGTGTCTCCTTGCCGTACTCTTCGCCGTATACAGAATTTATTGGTTTCTTGTTCAGATAGTCGTAAGCTAACTGTGGCATTTTGGTAGATATTTAATTATGTTAGTATAGCGATGGTCTATTCGGCATTCTGTCAATGCTTTTAACATTTTCTGATAGCTTATGGCATCGAATGCTTCCTCCTAGTCAATGCCAATGGTTTGTTGTATTCTGCAACTTATGTTGAAAAATATCGAATAAAAAATAAAAAGATTCAACAGAGACCACAAACACAGAACATTCAAAAAACGTTAACACTAAAAGAAAAATTCAAGACTCAAAGACTCAAGCAAATCAGATTAAGTCTCAGAATGGAGATTTTTTGAACAAAAAAGTAAAAGTACTGAAAATGTGACAGGAAGGAATACTTTAGTACGTTACTTAATGAAAAAAATAGGAAATGAGTATGAGAACCCCATAGAGCTCAAGCACGAAAAGAATGAACTAACAATCACCGAAAAAGTAAATAAAATAATTCACTCTATAGCTAAAAAAAAATCACCTGGATAAGCCAACCTCTTAGAAAAAATATTTAAATTTGCAACCCTTTTCCATAAGCTACTGACACAGGTATTGCAAAAATGCACTCTACGTGAAGAATGGAATACAGCGGAGTTAATGAGCAGCGGCTATGGAGAAAGCAATATCATCAGGCATAAACTGCTCAAGATGGGTGGGCTACATGATGCAAATGGATAAAAGTAACACTGCACTAAAATAACTGTGCTAAACAAGCCGGTTGTGAGGAGGAGGAGGGGACGAACTCAACTCGGATATTTGGACGATGTAGAGGAAGACTAGAGAGAGACAGATTGGAGTAAGAATATGGAGAAGACACGTACAGACCAAGACTCTCGATGGTCTGCACTAACTTCTAATAGGTTGAGATAGCAAGTTATGAGACCTGATAAGAAAAATGAAAGACCAGATATAAAAAAGGATTACGATAATATAAGAGCAGTTGTGTGGAACTCTTTAATATAACTGCTACAGTTATTCATAGGTTCACATTTTTACACATATTCAATCTGAAAAATATTATCTTCTTCTTCGAAGTTCCTTGTCCTATCGGAGGTAGGCTATCATCATATCTATCCGTACCTTATTGGCGGCAGCTCTGAAAAGATCTGAACTGCAACTATACCACTCTCCTAGGTTTCTTAGCCAGGAAATTCTGAGTCTTAATATCTCTAATAAATAGATATCCTTAATATCTAAAATATTATAAAAAATATAAAATATTTACCGCAAAACAGGCCAGAGGAAATTAGTTTTAACATTATACAAATTGTTTTTGACCTCTTCACATCTCTGACCATTTTATTTTTTATTTTTTACCGTTGAGATAAACTATATACATATAAATATACCTTCGTAATGTATTTACTCTTCTGGTAAATCAACTCAGAATCTCAAACAAAAATCAAAATCCAACATCCTGTACAAGGTTCAGTAAATTAACTAGATATCACAAATCAACGAATCGTTGCTCGCTTATGATAATAGTAAGGCATTACACGGTACTTATTATAATAAATATAATTAAAAATAAAAGAGAAATGCTTCTTTGAATGCATATCTTACAAAACTAGGTCGAATTTATAGGTGGAAATAAATACTTTACCATAGAGAATCCATCATATCTATAATAGATTGAAAGTGAGTATCAAAAGAATGAACTGGTGAAAGTACTTATTCCAGTAATAGTTATAATAAGCGACAATATACATCAGTTAATATACAAAGAATAGAAAGGGTTCAATATATTGTTCTAAAGCTAAGAAAATTTTCAAAATCTCTTATTTTTGGTTAGTATACGTTTTCATGTCACAAATTATCATTATCATTTTATTACTATGTGATAAATCATGTGATTTGGCATCCCTAATGATATTTCTTATCTCAATCTTAATTAATTCATTCATTTATGTTAATAAAAACATGAAATTGTTCATTACAAAACTACAAGATTATATAAATTTAAATGCTTACAAAATAAAAATTAAACAAAAAAAAAATATACAAAACCATGGATACCAACACCGTTACTTAAATCAATAAATGAAAAAAATAATTTATTCAAGTCGTTAAAAACTCATCCCCATGATAAAAATGTACGGAACATGTATAAAATAAATAAAAATAATGTTGCAAAATGTAAACAAGCTAAAAAAGCTTATGCAGAAGGGTTAATAAATGCTAATAAAAATATGTCAAAAAAACTTATGGATATATGTAAATATAACTATGTGGAAAAACAGCTTCAAAAACAAACACACAATTGATAAAAACACAAAATGATAAAATATTAACTAATAAAACAGACGTATTAAATGAATTTGTAGACTACCATACCGATTTGGGAAAACGATATGCAGAAATGATTCCTAAGTCAAGTAAATTTCGAGAAAATATATTGGAAATAAATAATACTATGTACCTATTTCCAAAAACTGAAAATAAGGTTGCAGAATTAATGAAACCTTTAAAAAATAAAAAGTCAGCAGGACATGATAATATTAGATCTTAAACTTAAAAAAAATAACAAAAGAGATTTCAAAACCCTTTTTTTCAGATATTTTAAAAAATGGAACTATTAAACTGCTGGCGAAGAAATATATTGTCAAAATGGGCCTGTCATCCTAATCTCAAACATAAGCAAATTATCAGAAAAAATAATTAAAATAAGATTTACAATTTTTTTTAACGAATTCAATATACTATCTTTATGTCAGTATTTGTCTTAAGAAGGAAAATCCACTGAATATGCAATCTTTGCTCTAACAGTTAACATCTACAAAGCTCTAGATAATGAGAGACCAGCTCTTTGTATGTTTCTAGATTTATCAAGGCACTTGACACTGTTTCACATACAATACACTTAAGAAATATGATATTAGAGGACTTGCATATACTATCCTCAAACGACTTTCTGATATTCCATCTGTTTTTGCTACACTATGTATAGGAAGTAAAGGAAGATAAGTATCATTGATTTACAGTAAGAGAAAAGTATATGAAGATAAGTATCATTAATTTACATGCGCTCACTGAAGATAAAGACTTGGAAACCAAAACCATCACCCGATGGAAAAATAAACAATCAGATAGATCATGTGCTAATGTAAAGCAAACATGATAAGGCAATAATCGATTGCAGGAGTTACAGAGGGGCAAATGACCATACACTAATAATAGCAAAACTAAAACAAGAACTACCAATAATACCAAAACCTGTTAGAGATAGATTAAATTACCAATTAGAGCGCCTTCAGTAGAAGCAAGTTGTAAACAAACTAGAGGAAGAAATAAATAAAAAAGTAGAGAATCCAGTCAAAGAGGTTATATATCAAGAGTGAAACATTAGATCATACAGACAACCATGGTAGAAGCAGCGGAAAAGTGTATAGGAAGAGAGCATATAAAAAGACGGCAAGACTGGTTTGATGAAGAATGTAGGAATGTTATGGCAAGAAGAAAAAGGGCAAAACTACAAAGAGATAAAAAAAATACCCAAAATGCGATGGAAAACTATGTGCTGAGAAGAACGGGAATGAAAAAAGAAAATTCGCAGAAAAAAGAAAAGAGAACAGCTAGAATAGCGATTGAAAAACATAGAAGAAGCCTACATAAACAAAGAGGTAAAGAATTTCTACCAAGAAGGTAAGAAATTCAGAGAAACTACAATGAATAATCCACAGTATTGCAGAAACAAAGAAGGGTTACTTCTAGTAGAAAAAGGTGGCGAAAGATTGAAGAAAAGGATATTTCACTTGACACTAATAATTTTATCAAAAGGAAGAAATGCCGTAACAATAAAATAGCGCTTTTATTTGTCCTATCTATAAAGAAGGAGATAAAAAACGGAGTGCGAAAACTATAGAGGTATAGCACTATTAGAAGTAGTCTATAAAATTCTTGCAAAAATTATTAGGAAAAGATTAATAAAATATAATAACAAAGTGATTGGAGAATACCAGGTAGGTTTTAGATCAGGAAGAACAACTACTAATTAAATAAGTATGTTAAAATTTAATACAAAATAATAGCTACGAACAAAACTTAGGATAGGACTACATATGTTATTCATCGATTTTAAACAAGCATATGACTCCCTAAATTGAACGATGCCATATAAGGCCATAAGAACATTAGAAATACCAGAAAAGCTTATAAAGCTAGTGAGAATGACGCTTAGGAACACGATGAATAGGAAGGAAGCTTTTCAAGACAGTTCACAGTGAATTGAGGTTTAAAACAAGAGGATCCGCTATCAACAAATTTATTCAACCTAGTATTAGAACAAATCGTAAGAAGATCAAATATAAGCACAAGCAGGACTATTTTCAATAGCAGGGAACAGTACATAGCGTACGCGGATGATATGGTGATACTACCGAGAACAAAAAACATTTAGAAACAATTTTCCAGAAATTTTAAGAAGAAGCGAAAAGATACGGATTAATAAACCATACAAAAACGCAATATATGGAAATGAGAGATGACGTAACAAATAATAACAAATATATCAAAATGAAAGAAAAGAGACTGTCCATAGTTTTGAAAAAGTGTTAGAATTTGGATACTGAGGAGTAACCATAACGAACACGGGAAAAAAAGAAAAAGAGATAGACAAAAGATTAATGAAGGGAAGCAGAGCGATATGGTCACTACATTCATTAATGAGAGCAAAAAATGTGTCAAGAATAGCTAAACTGCGGGTCTACAGGACAGTAATCAAACCCACAGTGATGTATGCCAGTGAAAGGTGGGTTATGAACCAGCAGGAAGAAAAGAAAGTAAAGATCTGGGGAAAAAAGGTGTTCAGAAAAATCTTCGGAGGAATAAAGACGGCAGAGAATATTTGGAGAAGACGAACGAATAAAGAATAAATATCTTTTTTATTCTATTTGTTTAGATAGTATATTTTTATCCATTCTGTTTATATTATGTTGTTTTGTAAACTAATGTTTTTTGTGTATTCATGTTTCTTTAATAACAATTTTGGTTTGGCCGATATTTTATTATATATTTGTTGATACATCCTGTAGATAGAATATTAACATATTCAAAGCTATTAACATTATATTAGCGTGAATATAAAATCCGCGTCAATAAGTGCGGCAATAAATGGGCAAAATTGCCTCTCAGGCGGGTACTCTTAATAATAATAGCCCTGCCTTAATATTTGATGTGTTTAACATTATATCTGTCCTTTCTTTATAATCTTCTCCACTAAACACTCTGTAATAATGTACTAAACCGTTTAATAGAATAATCGGTATCAACTTCAAAGAGGCGCTTCGAAAATATTTAAATTCAGAAATCGTTAGGTAGAATAATCAATTTCTGAAGGAATTTTTAATTTTACGTATTTTATAGACGTGCAAGAAATATTTCTTTATAGTTTGTTCGTTTATGTATTTCCGTATTTCTTCTTCTTTTAGTGCCACTCCTATTGGATATTATATATTATAACGGCTAGTCTAACATTATAGTTGTCTCTTCTATATAATTCACTTGAACTACAGTTTCTCAGCTACTAATAACTAACGCAATTTTCAGGTTTTTTTTCGGCCTACACCCTTTTTCCGTTTATTGTGCCATGCATTACATTTTTCAGCAGTATTTTCCGCCATCACCAGGTATCTGAAGATTTTTCCTTTCTACTGTTGTCAAAACTCTGAACACTCGTTTAATCTCTTTATTTCTTATTATATCCATTTACAAAATTTTTAAACTACAAAGGTATTATAACATCTCAAACACTTCAATGTTTTCTATGTTCTTCTAGTGTTAAGTACATCCCCAATCAAAGATGTAAGTCTCGGTTGCAAAAGAACTTTCATTCTATTCAAGACCGTATGTGCAATATCTCTTCTACTTTTTATTTCCTTATCTTGAAGTTATCAGTCATCCTTAATATATTTAGAATGATAGTTTTTCAATGACTCTTTTACCAATAATTAAATGCCGATCCGGACTTTGCGCCTTGTTTATTATAATAAGATTTATTCAAATGCACTAGAAAAAGTAATTCGAGAGTGCTATATTAATACGAATATCACCATCTTTAATAAATCTGTACAAGTGGTCGGACATGCAGATGACATAGACATTATTGCGAGGTCCACAGAATCTCTGATCGAAGCATTTCGATCACTAAGGGCGTCTGTACTTAGAATGGGATTAAAAATAAACGCACAGTATTATGTATTGTACTAGATCAGGCAACCAGATACCTAGACTATTAATTGATGATCTGGAACTGGAAGGTGTGGGCACATTCGACTACCTGGGCTCGCTGCTGACCAAAGACAACAATGTTAGCGAAGAAATTAAAAGAAGAATAGTGCTTGCCAATAAGTGCTATTATGGCTTGAGGAAACATATGGCCCCAAAACTACCCAGAAAAATTAAAGTTACCATATATAAAACACTAATAAGGCCAGTGTTAACATACGGGTCTGAAACGTGGTCACTTACACAGAACGACCAAGAATTGCTTAAACGTTTCGAGAGAAAAATTCTAATGAAAATATATGAAGGAGTCCAAGAACAGGCTTTGTGGCGTAGGCGCTACAACTTTGAGTTATATAGAAGTTTTGGGGAACCTGACTATGTAAAATGTATTAAATTAGCACGCCTTCAAAGGGTAGGACATGTAATTCGGCGAGATGAAGATGCAACGATCAGAAAAATTTTCGACCGAAGAGGACCAGTGGGAAGACGAGCCAGAGGAAGACCAAAACATAGGTATCAAGATAACATAGAGGATGATCTAAAATCCATCAGAGTTAAAGCATGGAGAAGAGTTGCCAGAGACAGGGGCGAATGGAAGATTGTTCTGAAGAAGGCTTTGGCTCATAACGAGCTGTAATGCCACTGATAATGATGAAGATTTATTCAAAAACTGTTATTGTTAGAATAATAATTCAATCGTTCCCAAATCTCTTATATTCAACGCTAATAATATAGCCTTATCAGCAAATCTTACATTCTTTAATACCACTTCATTAACTATTATTCCTTTTGCAGTAGTATTAAGAGCTTTTGATTGAGACCCCGAACTTTCAACTTATAAATTATACTTCTGGACCAGCAGCAAAAGTAAGAGGGAAAGATGCTGGAAGTTGAAGATAGAAAGGTGAGTCAGACTGTATGAGTTAGACTATGTGAGTTAGACTGCGTGAGTCAGACTGTGAGGAAGGAGGAAATGCCCGTCTGGGAGTGACGCCAGACTAGAAGCATTGAGAATCATCCACGCGCTACCTGGAACGAGATGCCTCTAAAAAAACCGTTTTTGGGACCAAAAAAGGAAACACTAGGAAAAGGGACAGAGAGCCTTCTTGCTAACAGTCTGTGGATAAATAAAGGTAGTACTTCGACAGTGATGCCCGTCTTACAGCAGCCATTCCGCTTTCCAATCGCTTAATGACAGAGGAGGGTCTGGTTTAGTAGATAGGCGTTTGGTGTAGACTCGGCGATGAGAGGTCGTTTTAAAGTACCTCGCGAACTATCATCTGAAGTACGAAGAACGAGTCCTGCACTAAAATTAGTATTTTGAAGATTCCAGACTCTCTCTCTATAAAGACAATAAAAAACAGATTCTACAATAAAGAATTCTGTCTTCGGCCAACAGATCTTCTGTCTTGATCTACATCAATAACTTGTTGACAAAAATAACATTATAATAAAGGCAAGTGTTTTTGACGGTTCACGTATTTTCTAAAATTGTAGAGCACCTTTTGGAGAGCTTCAAATTGCTAGCTTAGAACATGAGAATTAAATAGCATTTTTCACATAGCCACCTTGCTGATTTTCCGAAAAGTCTTAATGCAGCCAGTGATGGGCAGGATAAACGATTCTACCAAAAATTAGATGCTCGTGGTGGCTCAGCATCATGTGGAAGAGATGTACATGTAATGGCTGACTATGGTTTAAGCATCAAGCGAGAATGTCTTTACATTTAACACTCTAGAAACAAATATAAGTAAAACTTTTTGTTTTAATATGTAATTAACGTTCGCTACTAAAACAATTATTTGTATAAAAACAATTTAACTTCTAGTAAATGCTTTTGTAAACAATATATTTGGTAAGTTTTACTTTATTTTCCTTTATATGACCATTTTTATGATTTTTGGACTAACGTCTATCTTATAAAGTTGACGTGGTAAAAAAAATCTGCAGTTATTTCTCGATTCGAAACCAAAAGTTAGTTGACAACAAGTCACACACTTAATAAAACGAAATTACAGTTCCCCTGTTTTATTTTTAAGTGAAAGATATTTATTGCCTTTTGTTATGTTTTTTTTTTAGTGAAAATAAATGTATTTTCAACTAAAATTGTAGGTAATTCCCATTAAAGATAATAAACAAGTTACGCATTATAGCCAGGGGTAAACTCACACATGGACAGTTCCAGGAATCGTTAAAAATTCTACACACTCCCTCAACAACGACCGCCGCTCGTAAAATTTCAATATCATAAAGTATTTTCCTCACAAATTCTAACAAGTGCATTTTAAGTGTTGTTAAGGCATGCACCGTGCCGTTGACAGGAACGTAGTGCAACTATCAAATGCCTACAAAGTGTGAATAATTCATAAACCGACCACAAACTTACACCATCTTAACCTCTCTCTGTGCTTTATTAAAATTCATCTCCGGAGCTCGAACAGGAAGAATGGACACGTTTGTGCCGTGTGGCTGTAACGCTTATAATGGTTTTTTGTTATATGCCATAGCTGAGATTATCGAAGATAAGAGATTGTACCCTATAAGAATATTACGGACTAAATGTTAAAGAGGTAGATGGTTATAAAATTTACTAAAATGGATATTTTCCATTTAGTGTGTTTGATATGATTATCATTATAATCGTTTTCGTTATAGTCGATTTGGAAATATATAATAGTTTTGATTTTAGAAACTTACAGCTTAAACAGTTTGTCTACAGGACTGTTTCCTACAGTTTTGTCCAAGAACTTATAAAAATATTATCACGACCTAGACAAATTTTGAATAGAACACAACACAAAATGTAAAAGAGATCTAAACTTTCTGGGTTTAGGCCTTAACACTCGTCTCACGAGAGTCGATGAAAACTGTCTTTTAAATTTTTAAAATAATTGAAAATTCACCTCAGTTTTTAATCAACGTTATTTCTAATTTGATAAATATATCCACAAATTCTATAAACAATTAGAATGCGATGAACAAGGAATCAAAATCGATGACGACTATGTAAGGTCCTCAGATTTGTTGACGACATTGTTTCATAATTGGTAAGATCAATGAATTTAACGAAATATTTCAACGGATGGTCCGAATTGTACAAAAACCAGGATACAAAAACCGATATATTCTGCAATATAGGGACTTCAAATTTGATGCTTGTAATGTTACGAGATGTACTTTTAAAGTTATAAACAAATAAATCTTCTCAGTGTCACATATTTTGAAGTAATTCAGTAAACTTAACGTTTAATTATAAGATAGAAAAAGATCTTAAGGTGAAGTAGCCAACTTGTTCAACGATACTTCATAAACAATTCTTCTATCGATATGTGTCGATAAGTACTGCGTTTGCTGATCATTGACCAAAAACATGATCGTGTGACCACATCTCAGCAGTGTTTGCACTTTTTGAAGCTCAAACCCTCGACTTTTAGCGTCGATTGGTAACCATTGACGAAACCTGGATCTACTACCACACCCCAGAGAACAGAATGAAAGAATGGCTCAATGCATTGGCAAAGTTTTTTTTACCACTGTATTTTTGAATTGACAATCTTGAAATTTAAGCAAGAACTCGGTAAAAAACGGTCCCATATACAGAAGAGACTCCAAGACAATGCAGCGGGTCACAAGAGCGTTAAAATAATGTCAAAAATTCATAAGGTACTATTCGAGTTGCTTTTTCATTCAGCTTATTCTTCTTATTTGACCCTCTCCGATTATTCTGTCTACTCAAATCTGAGGAAATTGCTTACACCTACAAAATTCAGCTTGAACGAAGAGATAATTGATAAAACAAACGCCTGTTTTGAAGACCTTTAGCGAAGTTTAATTATCAGACTACCATATTTATTTTTGTGTCTATTAAGTGTTATAATGCCTTTCACTCTTCTTGGACAACTGATATAAACTAATCCCAAGGTTTTCATCACTCTGTTTACCGAAAACCAACCATACCACCCATCGTTTCTTACATGTCAACTCTTACCATCCACCTTCATAAATTAATTCAGTTATTAATACCCTTGTCTCCAGATGAATATGTCTTTAAGATGATGCAAGTAGACCGCTGACCTCTCTAATTTAAAACAAGCCCTTATACAAAACGGTTATCGCAAAAATCACATCAATAGTAGCATCCACAGATATCAATCTCCCACTCAATCTCAACCAAAGGGCTCAGACCTCTACCATACGAAAGCTTTTCTTCCTTACATCAAAGGTGTCACTGACAAAATCGACCAAATTCTTAAATCAAGAGGATTAAAGACAATATTTACCCTCCAACAAAAACTTTCATCTTTTCTCCTATGATCCGATTGATGTCCGATCAATCAAAGACAACATTCCAAATGAAGACAACATGGAGTTCATGAAATTCCTTGTGCAAATTGCCACCGATCTTAATATGTATGAGCCAAAGAAATCGTAGAATCCAAAATAGGATTTATAAGAATTCCATTTCTGTTAGCAATTCCGACTCAATTTCAGCACTAGATTAATACCATCTTCATACCGGTAACAAAAGAAATTTTGAAAACTCCAGAACCATAGATCCGCTTCTATAAACCGAGAATTATATGAGAAGATATAGAAATTAGAAAAAAGCCAAATTGTCTCAATAAAAGAGATGACAACATACGGTTACCTTCGACATGGAGACCTCTCATAAAGAAAATATCGTTCGGTACACCGGCTAATTAAAATCTTAATTTCAAAAATGACATGGAGTGAATGCCAGATGATGGCATCCGATTACCTTTGACATGGAGACCTCTCATAAAAAAAACATCGTCCGCTTTAGTCTCCAATCAAAATCCAGCTGTCAGAAATATTCACACCAATCCCCACAACAACCTCCACTCAAACCACGTCATCGTCGACGGTATAAATGAACCGTCCGCTGTTCCCAGTAGCAGTAATGAATTGAATAGTGATCAGTGTAGTAGTGTCTGGGAACTCTGGAGACTGAGACCTCAGAAGCCCTGAATACTACATAAGAGAGAATGTCGAAAGCCCGGCGCAGTTTAATTGTAGTATAATTTAGTTTAATTTTTTTGGTTTTGACTGTCTATTATACTATTGTTTACATTTCTTTATAATAAAAACTTTCTCGTGGGCTTGCTTTTCGAATACTTTGTTATTCTTCTTGTATAATATCTTTGTAATATTTTTTTGTCTGTCCCTGTTGATTTTTTATTCTTTGAATGTTGAGATTTGAGTTCTTGAATAGTTATATGGACCAATATTTTCTAACTTATCTTTTATATATCTGCATGGTTATTATACCAAAGATTCTCACAGTGTTGCATCCACTGCTGTTTCTGGAAGATACATGTCTCTTCGTTTGTTAACACCATTCACCATTCTGGTAACCTGCGTGTCCTTTTACTTTTGCTATTTTGCTTATGTTAGTTCGTCTATTATATCTACGATTTTGGTTTTATTTCTTGACATTTTCGTTTATGATTCTGATTCGCACTGCAATCCCTAGAAGGTTTGCGATATTAACAGAATGGTTGAATTAATCGATTAACTAAATAAATTACAAACCAAACAAAATAATAAAATGCAGAACGCTCTATAAAATACAGATCAAAGTGTGATGCCGAAACAGCAACAAATTTGTAAACCTCGGAAAGAAGTAAAAGTAAACAAAAATATTTACTCCAGTTTAAAAATGGTCTTTTTTCTGCTCATTTTTATAACAAATATTATATAGTTCTTTGTATTTTAAACGTAATAATTCGTTTATATCATTATTGATGCCACTAGACGACATGAAAAATAAACGTTCTCAGAAACGAGACAAATAAAGCTAAGGATATCTCTTATCTTAAATCGTGGACATGCGATGATGTTAGTCTCAATTCAGCAAAGTGAAACAAACGATGAACGCTTACATATGTCACGTGGACTATTGATTTAGCAGGTTCTTTAGACCAAGAAAGAAATATTAATCAGTTAATGGACCGAGTCAGTTTTTATTTAGTTAGTGTGAATTAAGATTCTTAAGTGTTTATGTACGTATTAGAAAGTGATTGAATTTTTGTATGTTATTTCATTAGGATATTATTAGCTCGTTTCTTCAGGACATTTTAAAAATGAAGAGGATATTGTTTTGTAAAGTATATTCGTTTACCAAATTCCCATCAGTAAACATGAGCACGTGTTGATATTCGCCGTCTCATTCGTCAAGAGCCTATAAAAATTAATTTATTACCGTAAGCGAGATATATTCTCATGTTACAGATCCTAATTTGCCATCATTTTAAATTCAAATTGTATCGTGTTGATTTTTAAGTTAATTATATTGTGTTATATTTATGTTATAGTTATTGTTAAGTTATTTACTAGTCGTGTTATTTTTTAGACTTTAGTTTAATTGTGATATAATGATTAAATTTCAAGAAATTCTTACACTAACGGTTTCAAAATTAAATATTTTTAAAAATCATATGATACATAGGTCGTACATCAGTACGACCCTGTTTGGCTTACACGTGGTTATGTTGACGATTGGGAATTTGTAGAATGAATAGGGTTTAAAATGAATCGCTTATAGACTAATTTTTATTTTAAGTAATATCTCTAGTGGCCTTGATCTTTCCAAAAATACAACAGTATATCTACACACTGTATGACTCTACTTAAAATAATTCATCTTTTAATGACCAATTTAAAATTCTTCACATTCAAAATAAAGGCCTTAAGCTGTATTTTTTAGAATCTATGGAAATCAACAAATTAAAAAACACAGATATAATTCTGAATGACCAACTTGAGACAAGCAGTTCTCCCCTCCTCAACCTATTTCATTAGAGGCTATAAAGTGTAAACGCATGCCAAAAATAGATCACTTGAGAAAGGAAATCAGCCGAAACAGCTGTAGTGATAAGAGTTTAAAATAAATTTTGTGGAAGTATTGAAAACAAAGTTTTCAGTGTTTTATTGTTACATTATTCTTTTTATTATTTATTGCATTGGCTTTGCTTCACCAGTAAAAGGAAATGCTGGTCCTATCAATATTACCAAACAAAAAAGCATTAAAAAAATTTAGCTAGAATGACATGGGCCAAAAACTCGTTAGAACAAAGTAAGCAAAAATATGATGTTACTTTGTTTTAACGAGTTGTTGGCCCATGTCATTCTGGCTAAATTTTTTTAATGCTTTTTTTGTTTGGTTATATTGATAGGACCAGCATTTCATTTTACTTAATATTTTTTTCTTCTCTTTTACTTTTTATTATTGCAATCATCGTTTCAAACCATAATTTTTTCAATAGATTTATAAATTTAACAGATACTAAATTTGATAATTTGATAATACAAAATTTATACTGGAACCAATCAGCCACAATAAGAACGAATTTTGGAGGTGAACCAACGGAAATGATCCAGATTCTACGAGGCGTTAGACAAGGTTGTATACTTTCACCTATATTATTTAATCTATATTCAGAGGAAATATTTAGTGAAGCCTTGGAAAAATGCGAAAATGGAATACTTCTAAATGGAGAACGCCTAAACAACATCGGTTATGCAGACGACACCGTTATTTTTGCAGACAATTTGAACAGTTTACAGCAACTAATAAACAAAGTAAATGAAGTAAGTGAAAGATTTGGACTTCAAGTAAATATAACAAAAACTAAATTTATGATCATCAGCAAAAATAAAGTTAGAGACGCTCAACTACTTATCAATAATACACCAGTGGACCGAGTAAAACAGTATAACTATCTTGGAACAACAGTAAATGAACAATGGAATCACTCACAGGAAATAAAATGTAGAATAGAGAAGGCTAGGAGTGCATTCAATAACATGGCCAAACTCTTTAAAAGCCACAATCTTAATCTGGAGATAAAAGTAAGGCTCCTACGATGTTATATATTCTCAATATTGTATTACGAAGTTGAATCCTGGACACTAACTGAAGCAATGGAGAAAAAACTTGAAGCCTTCGAGATGTGGCTATACAGGCGAATTCTAAGGATATCATGGACAGACAAGATAACCAATGAGACCGTATTACGAAGAGTGGGCAAAGAAAGAGAGGTGATGTATACCATTAAAAGGAGAAAGTTGGAATATCTCGGACATATAATGAGAAACAGCACTAAATACAGATTACTGAAGGTAATCCTACAGGGTAAAGTATTCGGAAAGCGAGGAATTGGGAGAAGGAGAATATCATGGTTGAAGAACCTGAGGAAATAGTTTTCCACAACAACAACGAATCTATTTAAAGCATCAGTCAATAAAATAATTATAGCTAGAATGATTGCCAATATTCGGAACGAATAGGCACTGAAAGAAGAAGAAGAAATTTGATAATAGCGAGATTAGAGAAAACATACGTTCTACGTTTAGAGAAAAAATTTATACTCAATTAGTTTTATAACGCTACCCGTGACGATGCCTTCTTGTGGCGCTTGTTCCGTAACGCTCGCCTCTGTATTTTACTGTATAGAATAAAAAGTAAAACAACCCCAGTATTGAAGAGAAACAGAAACCTATAGATTTTGTATTAAAACCCACAATATTTAAAGAATGTGTGAAAATCAAAACGTCAAAATAAACATACTATCAATTAAAATGGTGGGAAATTCCCACTAAATAAAGTAGATACAATTTCCTATTCACTATACTCTCTAAAGGTATCAAATTCATTTTGCTTTTGTATCATAAACAAGTTGACTGGCCTATTTGCCATCATCGGCCGTTTTGTTCTGTTCGATCGGTAGCCTAAGTGATTATAAATCAGTGAGTGACGTGACTAAGAGTCATGAACATGGTGGAACATGGCCGCCCTTGCTATTTTATTGAGATTGAGTTAATTGAAATGGCTCTTAAGTTTATGCCAAGGCGACCGCCCAGCTCCATCTGTCTTCCCAAGTGAAATCCGAACTCTTCTTGTAAGGAGTAAGTAATCGAGAGCCGGGGGCAGAATAACCACCGAGACGGATTTCGAAAATTAAAAAATTAAAAATAACATATCCAAAAGCTCTGTATTAGCGACATCTCACTATGATAGGAATGTTTTTTGGTCCTCGCCGATATTTCTTCTCACCGAGTATTACCTTGTAGCCCTTTAATTCACGTAGATCTTTTTTTCTTTTTATGGAAAAGCCTATTTAGTAATGGTTTATGGTTAATTGTATATTCAAGAATAATTAAGTATTGAAAATACATATAAGCAACATGATTTTCTTAAAAAAAAAACACCAATGATTTATGTGTGTACATATATTTAGACTTTTTAGCCAAGATGTTTGTGATAATGCCACATAATACCTTAACCAATCCATACAACAAGCTGCATGGAAATCTACGACAATCCAGGAAATAAAATGACCTACTTATGAACTATCTAATAAAATCAAACAAAAAATTATTCTTCTTCTTCCTATGCCGTCCCCATTGACGGAGGTTGGCGACCACATTTCTAAAAGTTTCTCTGTCTTTTGCAACGTGGAATAATTCGTCTACAGTCATTTTTGTCCAGTCTCAAATATTTCGCAGCCATGACTTCCTCTTTCTACCTATTCCCTTTTTGCCATCGACTCTATTCTAAAAAATTATTAAAAAACCAATATTAAGAAATAGATGACAGAGCTGACCAGAACACCATAAGACAAGACCAATCTGAATAGAGCTACAGCACAGTTGAAAGCGTTATTAAATAATTACAAAAACAATGGTATACATTCTTATTTCAGACATCGTTTGCATACATAATCTACCGAGTATTCATTCTGGAAAGCACCAAGGCAAATAGAATGTCCTTAATTCTTCAACCTACCAATTCACATGAAGATGGCGCATGGACAAAAAGCAATAAAGAAAAAGCCGAAATTTTCGCACACATTTTAAAACGGTTTTCAAGCCTTTTCCTGCAGATGAATGTATTAATATAGATAATAAAATCCAAATTTATCTAGAATTTCCTTATCAATTTAAAACTGCTCTATAGAAATGTTCATTGAACAAAGTCAATAAGATCAATAATATAATTCACACTAAATTAAACACCGAGGCATAATCCTGTTTGTATGAGCTATATGGTTTTAAAGTCTATCAGTAGGGTGCTAACCTGGCTGTAGATTGCCTTTATCCGGCGGTCTGGCTACAGTTCTCTCGAGCTACTCGATCAACGCAACAAAACTTCAGACGGAGTTGGATGCCATCAGTATTAAACAAGTAATGGAAATTAAATACCTCGGAATTACACTGTCTAGCTATGGAGACCTGGAAAAAGAAGTAAGAGATCAAGTACAAAAAGCAAATAGACTGGCAAGCTGCCTTAATAACACTTTATGACGAAATAGACACATTAACACTGAGATAAAGTCAAGAATGTATAAAGCCAGTGTAAGACCAATAATGACATATGCCTCAGAAACAAGACCCGACACAGCCACAACGCAAAGGCTAGGAGAAACGACAGAGATGAGAGTACTGAAAAGAGTTTCAGGAAATACGCTGAGAGATCGAAAGAAAAGTGAAGAAGTGAAGTATAGACAAAATGGAGTAGGGAATTCATTAAAACCTGTAAGCAATCTAAAACATGGTTGTTTTCCGAATATTATTTCTTTATACTTTAGCATACCTTGAAAATATAAACCAAGGCTGAAGCCTTTGAAAATGGTCGAAAAAGAAAAAATAGGGGAAAAATAAATGTTTTTATCAAAAAATTACAGTGTGATTAAGACATAAAAAAGTAAGTTTTCACCAAATTTCGTAAAAACTTTTTTTTGTGGAAGATAAAAATAAAAATCCAAAACCTTGGTTATCTCAAATTTTCCCATAAATTTTCTATAAAATCATATCCTTACATTTTTTGACCTTACATTGCCCGTAAATTATTTGTCTTTTAATTTTTGTTATATTTTCATTCTTTTACAATGGATTCCATTCCGTTACTTTTTTTAGTTTTAACCCTGGTATAAACCATTTTTTTTATTTTGTTAATCTTCAAATTTATAATAAGTGTGGCAAGGATTAAATTTCGTCATTTAGCACAAAAAATGTACGATATAAGACAAAGCTATTAGATATGAAAACAGCAAAAGAACTGCAATTGACGAAAAAACCAATATGGTACAGATATTTAAACAATGCTAAAGACCAAACACCAAAACGAATAATCAACTGAAAATCAACAGGAAAAAGGAAACTGACGTTCTTTAAAAATTTATCTAATCTTATAAATGGTAAAACAAAAGAAAATTTCGTGTTTTATCGTTGCTGCCTCAAGAAACTCCGTAATTCTGATTATCTGGACAATTATTGCGTAGTCATAAAAAAAATCTCATTTTGAGAGGGAGTATTTGTCCCCATCTAGTTTTACTACCCCTTGCAATGCACCCTTCTGCATTGCCTTGAGGTGTCGCGGATATTACCTAAACTGTAGCGTAACTTTATCAAGGAATCTTTCTTTTCACGATCTTTGTTTATTTTCTACCTTTTGCTTTGTTGTTATCAAATAATTTGGAACTGAAAGATACAATCAGGTAAAAAGTATATTACTTTTGTGCACCATCTGCATTATTTATACTTTGTATTTATAAATGTGGACGTTTAAGTTCGGGTTGGGGTATTTAATTTCCTGTGGAATATTTCCTAGTTGTTGGTTGGTGTCGCTTAAAAGGTAAATTGTATCGAATAAGAGGAAACTGGGGAAATTACTTTTTAAATTATTATTGGATGTAATTAGATCTGAAAATGTAAAAAGTAATATAATTATAATGCAGTTAACAATTTTAGTCATTTTAAAATAAATTCTTTCGACAACGAGGTTAATTGAAAATGGTTTGTTGGACATTTTAAAATAAAAAGTTTTGATGGATAAAAAATAATAAAATAAAAAACACACCGCTTTAAAAATTGCGAAAATGGTAGAGGAAGAATCTATAGAGTCCATCAGTATATCCATAGTAACTAAAAACTACTTTACAATGGAAAACCTAAAAATAAGCCATTAAAAAATATAAAAACGACAAATTACCATGGATGATAAAATCGTGGAACAACTAAAAAATATTAAGGTAATAGCTATACTAAAACTAGTCAAAATGGCAATGAACCCAAAAAACTGCCGGCACAATTTCTTGATTTCCTACACGTACAAGATATTCGAGAGATTGTGGCTTAACAGCCAAGTACCATGGCTGAATCAATATTGATCCTACACAAAGCAAATTTTAGTTCCAATAGAAATTGTACAGCATAAATTGTTATTCTGACTCAGTCAGTTAATTGAAGATGGTTTTGAAAGAAAGCAGATCTCTTATACATAAAATGTATCAGATTATAAGAGTCTTCACCATTACAGATATGGACAGGAAGACCAAAGAAGATCTGGAGGACGCTTGGGTAGGACATGTCGGCAAAGGGAGTTGATATTATTTATATTACCCAAGATAAAAACTTAAAAAGAGGATACAAAAAAGAAACAACCGAATCACTTAAATAACGAACTTAAATATATAGAAAACGTCAACATAGAGAAAGAATTCACAGCATTCTATCAGACAGTTAAAATCAACAGAAAATAATTCAAGGCAACCACAAGACAATGCAGAAGTCAGAATGGCGAACTATGAACAACAAGGAAAGATGTATTGAATAGATAGGTGGAATACTTTAACCAGGCACTTAATAGATAGGAAGAAGAAGAAAACCTGGAAGACGAAAGAGATGAGGTAAGGGAAACACACGAGAGGGAAGAGAAACCACCAAATATTCGTGAAGTTGATGAACCAGAACAAATGACCTGGAATAGATAATCTCCCTGCAAAAAAAAGGTGGTCACGATACCATAATAGCATTACAGCAGCTTATCGAAAAAATTCCTCTTCTTTTTATATAGACATGACTCTGTCTGTTTTTCAATGTTCCTGCAGTAAGTTGTCGTTCCATCGTTATCGTGGTCCTACTGATCGTCTTCCTATTGGGGAACCGTCTCTTGCCGTCTTTACTACTCTATTTGTTGTCATTCAGTTTATATGATCGTTTCATTCTACTCTTCTATTTCTTACCCAATTCTTATGTTCTCTATCTTGCATCTACGTCGTATATCTGTACTTCTGGCTCTGTCCCATAGTGTCTTACCATCAAGTGTTTTCATCTCATCTTTAACAATAAACACCAACAAAACAAGTATATAAGAATAAGCACGCAACCTACGACCTCTTGCTATAAAAAAAGACGTCATCGAAGCAGTCAACAAATTTGTATACCTAAGAGCGCTCCTTATCACTGAAAATAATACTACGGCAGAGATAAATAGCAGAATTTTCACGGCCAACAGATCCTAGAGAAGACTAACTTTATAGAATATACCAGGGACCATATATCGTAAAACATATTGAGGTAGGACGTCTGGTTAGGGCATGTAATGCGGAAGGAACAAAATGATCCAGCTAGAAAAACACTCCTTGATAGACCCATTGATCAGAGAAGAACAGGAAGACCCAGAACAAGGTTCCTTGATAACCTCGATAAAGACATTATAAATGTGGGAATACGTGCTTGGCGAAGGAAGGCGATGGATAAGGACGACTGGAGAGAAATTTTTTAGGAGGCTAGGACCCACATAGGGTAGAAAAGCTAGAATTATGATAAAGATAGAAACTTTTGAAGAAATGTAACTACGAAAGCCGACCTCGCGTAGGAGTAAGAGCAACACAGAATGATAATGAAAAGATAATTTACCTAAAAACTTGCAGAATATATATATATATATATATATATATATATATATATATATATATATATATATTTCAGAAAAGTGCAAGGCATTACAAAATTTGGTATTTAAAAGAATTTCGGACATAATAGAAGAAATAAATATCTACACTATCAATTCGAAAAAAAAAGAATACAGAAAAAAATGAAAACAACACATAAATTAAAAGGATAAAAATCACTTAAGTAAAAACATACTTAATTACCATACATAATATGAGGCGTATTTTTAAACTCTTTTTTTTTATTTTTGGGCGAATGATTTAACCTAAAAGATCAATACTGTGAGGGAATTTTTCACAGTCACTTTCTTTTCTCTGGAAATAACTAAAGACTTTGAGAGAAGATACTTTTCCCAAATACCAACCAAATCTGAGCTAGACGAAAAACCGAATCCCCTACTTGTTAAGTGTCCATTTAAAGAAAAACCTTTTTTCAGCGTGCGCTTGCTTTCCCTCGAGCATTACAGTAATTTTTTTTAAATCTCGTTCTAAAAGTACAGCTATTACGACATGCTTAATCTCTCCATGGACTCTTTTATTATTCCTAATTATTAAGACTTAAACTGATCAAGAGGATTTCGTAGACGACTAGTGCTTTCTTCCGGTGTGGTGTGCTGTACTCGACTCATTTACAGTTAACCATAATTCTATATTATTTCCACACGATTTCATTACTACAATTACCTACTTGTACAATTATTTGATATAAATTACCAGGTCAAATCACTTCTTGCGACAGCTGGAGGTCTTTTAAACATCGGAGATCAGATTGCGTTTTGTTTTTTATATACGGTGACACATCGAACAAAATTATAGTTAATACTA
Source organism: Diabrotica undecimpunctata (assembly GCF_040954645.1). Lineage (NCBI taxonomy): Eukaryota > Metazoa > Arthropoda > Insecta > Coleoptera > Chrysomelidae > Diabrotica > Diabrotica undecimpunctata. Next base: position 207,804,833 of record NC_092803.1, on the reverse strand, counting down.
GGCTGGTCCATAAGTTTTGCGATTCACAAATTTTTTTTACAATGGAAGTATCATGCAGTGATTAATTTATTATTTTTGTCCTTAAGTTTTAAGGAAAGGAAATTTATTAACGAAATTGAAAGTGTATTTTTAGGTGTACAGAAATGTTTGCCTTTAATTAGTACTGTCGAAATATGGGTTGCTGCATTTAAACCTTGCGTCATCGTACAAGCTTTGAAGACGATCCACGTCAAAGACGTCCAAAAACAACAACACCAGAAATCTTGGAGAAAATACAGGATATCGTATTGGAATATTGTCGACTGACTGAAAGAGATTTAGTAAAAGCCCTAGGCATCTCATTGGGCAGTGAAAGCAATATTTTGACGGAAGTATTGGGTTTCAAAAAGCTGTGGTCGCAATGAGCTCCAGTTCTTTACCTTTTAAATCGTCTGTTATCTCTACTAATATGTCGTATGGTTGAGTCACTGTTTCAATTTTAGCTAACTCTATGGATCTTTATACCTCAACAAAATTTGCTGATGATCGCTCAAACTTGTGCTCAAACAAGTGTATATTAAATGAATGTTTGTCAAATTCCTACTTTATCTTATTCATTTTGAATCATAAGTAGACCGATTTATATTAACCGATTTTATTCTATTCACAGCAGCTCGAAATAGATCTGTTAACGTTAGACCAGTCCACTTTCTATGATTGGCTGGCTAGGATAAACGTCTACGTCCAGGGCCTCTCTTACCCTCAATCTTGCCTTGTATAATCAATTGTAGAAGTCGGTATTTATTATTACGCATGATGTGGCAAAATCTGGCCTTTAATGTCTAAAACTATACCTGTATGGCGTTGTTTTCTGGTGTTCTGTACTTCTTTAATTATTTTGTGCATATGGAAATCGTCATGTTTGCATTGCAGTGTTTCAATTTTAGTAGATTTCTCCGTCAGCCATAGTCTTATGCAATTTTTTGTATTCATTGTCATTTTTACCTTTCAATTTTCTTCGCCCTTTCATCATTTGCAATATTTTATCTGTCATTCATTCTTGCTTCTTTTCTTTTTTTGATTTTAGATATTCATGCGAAATTGTGGCAATAGATGTCTTCATTTCTTTCTACTGTTCTTTTATGCCTCTAGTAGTGTCTAACTATTTTCGCAAAATTCTTATTAATCTCTGTTTTTACTTTTTTCTGGATGTCAGTTTCTTTAAGTAGTCTTATATCTATCTTGGGCCTCATTTTCTTATGAATTATTTTGAGTCGTATGTTGATATGTGCAACAAATAGACTATGATCTGAGAAGACATTTGAGCCTGACTATGTTTTTGTTGACATAATAGAATTTCTAAACCTTTTATTTATTTGGTTTCTTCTGATTTTTCCTGGGGTATCATCGGGTGCTTTCTATGTATAAAGCCTTCTTGGGTATAATTTAAAAAGTGTATTATTTACAACCATATCCGTCTCTTGGCAGAATTGGAGCAGCCTTTCTCCTCTTTCGTTTCTTATGCCAAGATCATATGCCGCCACGACATGCTCGACTTTACCTTGTCCTATGTTGGTATTGAAATCGCCCATGATAATAGTAAGTTTATGTTTTTTGGAGAGACTTCTAAAGTCTGATAAGAATTTTCTATTTCTTCTTTAGTGGATTCTGATGTCGGTACTTAGACCTGAATGATGTTTATATTAGAGGGACTTGAGTTAATTTTCAATAGCACAACTCTGTCTGATATGGGCGTAAATCGTATTACTGCTTTAGCTATTTCCCTTTTTACTATTCTTGCTACGCCATTTCTGTATCTTGTTGTATCGCCTACAGAATAATAGATTTGGTGTTCATTTATAATTCTTATTCCAGAATTTGGCCATCGAACTTCACTGCATCATAAAATATCTATGTTCAAGCGAGTCATTTCTTGAATACTATTTGCTGCTTTGCCTGCTTGGTATCCGATCCTTTTAACTTTTATGACATTATTGGCTAACCAGGGGATTCTTAGCACCCTCTCTCCACTTAAGGGAGTCCCGGGACTGAGGGCCTTTTTTTGGATTTTCAACCATTGTGGTGTCCTGGGGATATCCTTACTGATCTTTATTGTGATTGTCATTCCGTGGCTTTCTACATCTCAATGCCGTTGGACAATTTAGCTCTTCCGCTTTTGGAGTCAATTTCTTAGCTTCAGGACAAAGAAGTGCCCTACCACATGTCAGTTCTTCACCCGTAGCTATTGGCCAACAAATGGGGAATTACTTATACCGGTAATCGTTCGGTTACTTTGCAGTATCACAACCGGTTAAATCATAATTAACGCCTGTCATTATTCAGTATCAGACCGGTAAAGAGATTTTTCTCTACCGCTCCGATCCTGTATCGACGCAGCTGCTGCCCTATGCCACGCTCCCAGTTGATCCGCGGGTGTTTAATTTACAAAGCTTTATTCACACCTGTCCCACATATCTGTAGGACATTCCCTATCAGCCATTGGGACGCGACGTGTTGAGGTTAAGAACTACCCCCCTCCGAGTGTGTTTTCCAAGCAGTACTGAAGAGCCCCTACTCAATTCAAAACCACTGGCAGTCTTGGAAACTACACTGGCATAGGTGCCGGTTATATGCCGGTAAAAATATGCATTAAATATACATTTCTTTAAAAAAATATGCATTTATTTTAGAAAATATAAATACTGTCAATGGAAAAATATATTTATTAATGGTATATTAATTAATGAACTTTTTAAAACAACTAATGGGCTGCGCCAGGGAGACCCTCTCTCCTGTATACCGTTTAATCTGGTTCTGAAAAAAGTAATATGTATGTCACAAATCACAACCATTGGTTCAATATATAATAAATCAGTGCAAATCCTTACCTATGCTTATGATATCAATATTGTAGGGAAAACGGAAAATGCTGTTTGAGAGGCGTATGTAGCATTAAAAGAATCAGCTACAGAAATGAGTTTAATAATAAACACCAACAAACCGAAGTATATTAAAATAAGCATGCAACCACAAATCCTAAGACCACGTGTTATAGAAAACGACGTCATCGAAGCAGTGAACAAATTTGTATTCCTGCCATAAACTTTTGAAACCCAAAACATTTTGAAAAATTTTTGAAACTTTTGAAACATTAGGTAAAGTATCTATAGGTAGTGTGGGTAATATTAAAGACTGAAATATTGAAATAAATTGAACATTTTAACGTTTATGCATTTTATGCAATGTTTTGTATAAATATGCAAAATCCCCAGATATTTGCACAAAATATGCGAAATATGCAATATATACATTTTGCATATATTGTATATTTAAAGCAAGTCTAATCATAAGTATATCAAGTTGTTAATTGTTTCAAACACTAACACTCAACATCGTTCTTTTTTGTAACAACTGCAGATACCAAGCTACTGTTCTGGCTGTTTAAAATATTCATGTCTAAAAAATACCGACGAAAAAAATTACTCTGATCATATCTCACAATCATTAAAATGTTTTATAGTTTCTAATACGAGCATGGTCACCTTGTATATCGGTTACAGTTAATAAATTGGACCGTTCATCATTATCAATGCGGTATCAATTACGGTTTTTTTTTTCAGGTAGATATTCTACGACTAATTCAACCTAATGTCTTAGGAACGAGATAACGTTTTCTATCTTCTACTCGCTATCTATTCTACATACATCACTCTCGCATTAAAAACTGAACCGGCTGAAATCGTTTATGAATATTTTTATTTCCATGGGAGTGTTATGAAATATAATATTTATGCAAATAAAATTCCACGAATAAATTTTAAAATTTATCTACACAAAACAGTGACGAAGAAGAGATGATTTTTATTCTAAGTGATGAATTATATTAATATTGATTTGTGTCTAGCTATTGTTAGTTAAAGGCAATGAAAAGCAGTGGTTTCCTTGCCTTTTCTTGCCAATTCTTGCCTCTATTTTACGTTTTTAGTACTGGATCTAAAACTTTAAAACACTTTATACAAATCAAATGTACCTACTTGAATTGTAAATCTTGTTAAATACTTGTAAATCTCAAAGTCCCAAACTACTGGATATGGAATACCAAAACTACACAGGAGACTGCACATCAGCAGTGCAACTGCAATTTAATTACGTCATCGTCATCAAGAGATGTATTGTCACAAAAAATTCTTCTTCCTTCCTGTATTGTAATTATCGCACCATCTTTTCTTGGTCTGCCAATACTTCTTCGTCGATTTGGTGACTTATCTCGTGCTATTTGTACTATCCTCTCCTCTGCCATGTTACTAATGTGTTTGTTTTCGTCCTCTCTATAGATGTAGAAGATGTAGAAGTAGATGTTTTCGATGGTTTGTATAATATTGATTAATATGTTTCTTTTATACAGTAGGTGTAAAAAGTCTTCGACTTGGATACGATCGAAAGCCTTTGTCAGGTCTATAAAACATATATATGCTGGTTTATTGTACTCGATGGCCTTTTATGTGATTTGTCTTAGTACAAATACGACGTCTACGCAGGATCTTCCGGATCCGAATCCTTGTTGTTCATCTGATAAAGTGTTAGTTCATTGATTTGGTTGGTTAGGCCTTTTATGGTAAGCTTAAGTGCAGTGTTCAGTAGATTTATACCTCTATAATTGTTGGGGTCTTCTTTATCTTCTTTCTTGAATATTGGTATCATCATGCTGTTTCTGCATGCGTCTGGTATCTTGCAGTGCAATATTAGTTTTTGTATAAGTTTTGTCATCTTTAGGATTATACTTTCTCTTCCGTGTTTTAGAAGCTCGTTGGTTATTTTGTCTGCTCCCGGTGACTTTTTATTTTTGAGTGAATTTACGGCTCTCTGCTTCCTGAAAACTGATTTCTATTTCGTGTCCTAATTCAGGTACGTTATTGTGTTGATTATTCTTTTCCTTTCCTTTAAACAGTTCCGTCAGGTATCTTTCCCATTCGTTTTCTGGTATGTTATTGTATTCCTGCAATTCTGTCATTTCTTTTCGTTGGTTTCTTATGAACTTCCATATTTGTTTTTGTGTACCGTAGAAGTCGCTTTCCATCCTTTTTGTAAACTGTATCCAGTATTAATTTTTTATTGTTCTTACCGACTGCTTTGTTTCATTTCGTATTCTTCTATAGATAACTCGGGATTCTGGAGTATTTGATGTTTTGTACTTCGTGTAGGCCTCTCGTTTCTTTTTACATTTTTTTTTTCTGAAGCATGGTGTATTGTTGTTGTTTCTTTTGTTCAGTATGACTTTGCGTTTTCCTAGAGCTTCTGCTGCGGCTTCTTTATTATTCTATATAATTTTCTCCCAGCTCGCGTTTATATCTTCGACGTCGTCTATTTGTTTCAGCTGTGTCTTCTGTGCTGGCCTCCTTTGGTATATTTCTCTTGTATAGTCATTCCACAGTGATTCTACATTAAATTTTTCCTTGGTGATTTCAATGTAGAAAATGTTTTGGTGTTATTTTCATTCTTTTTTGTGCTAGTACTAGTTTGTGTTCACTACCTGCGTCTGCTGAGTTTAAAGTTCGGATATCTAGAACCTGCTTTAGGTGGATTTTTCTATTAGTGACTATAAAATTAATAATAGATTTGTGCCCCCTGGAGTTTTCAAATGTATATTTATACTGGAGCTTATGGCCGAAAAATGTATTATTGATTCTCAGTTCGTTAAAAGCACAGAGATTAGCCATGGGTTATTCATTTGCGTTGATATGGTTTTCATTAAATCTTTGTTTTACTCCTGAAACTATTTCATTTCCGATTCGTGAATTAAAGTCACCCATAAGAATTAAGGGTTCTTCATGAGGTATTTCATCCAGGATGGTTTGCAGTTGTTCTTATAAAATAATTTAGTAAAATCTATCTATCTATCCCAGAATCTGATTGTTAAAATAGTAGACTGGATTGCTCCACTGACAGTTAGTGCATGACAAAATACTACGACAATGATTGACTTCCACGTTCATAGCAATACCTAAAAACTCTACGAAGAACGCGAAGAAATGTGAAGACTATACATTAGTAAGTCGCACAGTCTTTCTATTTAAACTAATGAAGTAGTTTTAAAAATGTTTGTAAAAGAGTGTATAATAAGTGTTAAAAAGATTACAAATACACAACCTGAGCTCAGAAATTTAGTAGATAACCAAAAGGCTTTTTTTGCAAACCGAAATATTAGAGCGGACGAACAAAATTTACAATACATGATCCCTTCTGTATTTATTCGAACATTTTATATATTTTTTAGGATTTTTTATATATTTTTAATTTTTAACGAGAAATTGCAATTTAGTACAAAGAATGTGAAATTTTTGAAGTATTCAATTTTTCTATGTCACGTCGCACTCCAGCTTGTAATAAATTTTAAAACCAAAAGTGGAGAAATATTCAGGATATTCCACAAATTCATTTATAATTTTCTATATACAGTACGGGAGCTTAAATTCATTCTAAAATTTAACGTAGTTACTTATAGTGTAGTAATAATAAAGCCAGTACTAATAAATCCATTTAATCAGCCATCAATGGTTCGCTTAAAGTCGATTGGTCGGCATTGAAAAAAAAAAAATCGGTTGCCTGTAAAGTCGGTTTTACGGGCGAAGATTTTACGTGACAACGTCTTTTTCTCGGTAGAATATTTATTGATATGACTGAATCGACTGAATTACGATTGATTGCAGAGTGATTTAAACTAATAATTTACTTAACACTATCAACATTTGTCAATAGTATGACATAACCTATAAACTCAGTTTCTCAACTTTTGTGTCAATCTAACAATTAATCAATCAATCATAGTTTACGATAATGAAATATTAGTGTACAATTATTTACCTTTATTGTTGTAGTTATTGTAAATGACGAATCTAAGCACTCCACATTTTCACTACAGACACAGCTGACGATACTTTAACCACGCGTGTGAACTTGTATTATGACGCTTTCTCGGTTTTCCAACGCCAAGAACGCTCGAGAAAGACAGAGACACAAGCACGCACCGATTCAACGCGCCTAATTCTCTAGTGCTGCGCGCGCAGCGGACCGATCATGTTTGAGTGGGAGAGAGACGCAAGGCATTCGCCGGTCCGGCGGGCCTCTCTCTCGTTCGGTGACTCATCGTAACAGACGTGAGCGGGCGTTACACTTTTTCATGAGTGACTCCGAGCCACAACCTAATTTAAGACGTTGTCACGTCAAAATATAAATTATTTCACTGAACTAATAAAGAAAAATAACAATATATGAACTTATTTTTAATTGGAAATATCATATTTTTAATTTGGTTACCAATATTAAAAGAAGAAATCACTAAAAAATAAAATATCACCAGTAAATCAATGAGATATCGAGGATACATCAATTAGGTTTTAAAGGCACATACATATAAAATTGGAATAATTTGCTGTTAATACTGAGAGTAAACTGTTTTCTTGGGTTTTCCTCAATTACAAATAGGGTTTCTAAAGAGAGAATCTTATTATTATGATAGAATGTGGTTGCCTTTATAAACGAAAATCACATTCTATCATTTTTTTGTCAGGCATTTTTAAGTAAATTTCGTCTGCCCATAAATACATTATAAATCTATTATTTTAAGGCCTTCAACTTTAACATGTATAATATATCTCTGAATTGTCATTATTTAAGGAATGATTTGCATTATTAAGTGTAAATATATAACATCACTACAGGCCTTAGAGGCTCTTGGCTTCTATAGTCTTGACTAGTTTTTTTCACTTGATCCGGTTCTTCACTTATTCTCTCCAGTCCATTGTTTCCATTTCTTCTATATAAGCCCGGACTGCATCAAATCACTTCCTTAGTAGTCCACCTCTTCTTTTCTTCCCTTGTTCTTCTGCTTGCAGAACAAAAGTCCGTTACATACAAACAAGTAACACTAAGTATTTTGGTTGAACGAACATAATGTGCAAGCAAGAGTTTTAGTCCAATGACTATTAACTCCTAGTAAGTTTATTAATAATAACTAAACTAAATCTGGACACCTATTTACTAAATGATGGAAAAGTCAAAAGGGGTTCTAATGCTCAATCTATTTAGTTGTGTAGAGTTTTCCAATAAATTTACTGCTAACTTTTTGGGGTGTTTTTCCAAATGTTTAAAATAATAATTACTACTTTTAACAATAATTTTCTTCACCGTTTCGATCTTCTCAAGTCCCTGTAAATGTCTGCATTTGGCATGAACTACGGCACATCAGTAATGGCATGAAGTATCTTAGATTAAAATCGCTCTAATATTGCTATGTCGCTATCTGCTGCAGTTCCCTACAGTTCAATCCCAATTCAATTCAATGGTTGTGGAATTAGCTGGATGAGTACGAAACAATAACTTACCCACCACTTAGAAATTTGGAATCTGCGATAATTCTAAAACCTAAGCTCCCAGGAAACTGGAAGGGTGGACAGTCTTGTAAGAGTTCGAAACCTGAAAGACTAGTAACTACACCCGCGACTCAAGAGTTCTGAAGTAAAGAACAAATGCTCGAATATTATACACACACTTCCAATTAGGTATACCCTATACAATCAGCAATCACTATTCGCCAAATCAGAGTACGTGCTCTAAAAAGTGTCTACCAACGAAGATGTTTGTACTAGGATGATTTTTGTGATAAAGGTGAAACACGACGTTCACCCAGAAGCAAATAAAATTGAAGGAAGCCCACGAGAGATTTGGAAGACCCAAGTCACGCTAATACATCAGTCAATTGCGTCTAGTGAACGACGGGCCAAGCAATACCACTTTGCAGAGATGATTGCTTTATACACTAATATTTTGTTAGATAATGATAAGGTGGGTTTACGGCCGAGTAACCAGTAGTGTTTTTGAATTTTATTCCTAATTGCTTCCTCTTTATCCAGATGTATGTCCTCCATGTTAGCCTCTTGTCAAGGTATCATCCAAGATATTTTACAGTATCATTTTTAGGAATGTGTTATACATTAGGGTATTTGGTGTTTCTTTGTGACATTAAGTAAATATCACGTTAACTGATTTTGCTTCGTTGATCTTTATCTTCCATTTCTTAGCTCAAATTTCAATTAAATGTATGGTTTGTTGGAAAATTTTAGCTGCTTGTATGGGATCTGTGTTTTTGACAAGAATTGCAGTGCCATCTGCTAATGTTTCGATTATAAATCGATTCTTCTTTAGTTAGGAAATCAGCTGTAAAGATTACGTATAGAATAAGTCCTAAGAAACTGCCTTGCCATACCCCTGCATTTATGTTGTTGATGTTAGACACAGGTTCCTCGTATCATGAATAAAATAGTCTTTTAGGCTAAGATATTGCTTTCTTCAGTTTGAATAGTAATTTTGGATGCCAGACCTTGCCAAATGCCTGACTAACATAAAGTAGTAGAATGGCATTGCTTTTCCTCGAAGGCTGATTGTATCTTTTCTACCACCTTAAGCACTTGTTCAGTTGTGCCGTGTTTTTGGCGAAAACCGAACTGACGACTAGGTATAATATTTGTATTCTCTGCGACTTTGGACATAATTGGTAATAGGCTAATTGGTCGGTATGATGTAATCTCACGTGCAGGTTTTCCTGGTTTTGGAGTGGTAATGATTTCTGGTAACTTCTATTGTGCAAGAAAATAGCCTGTTCTTAGTATCGAAATTATGATTTGAGTAGGACTCATTGTTCCTTTTCTGGGTAGATTATTTAATATGTTGGCCGTTATCCAGGCGACTTTTTTTATATTGAGGTTTTTTATTAGACTTTTTACTTCATTAGGGGTTGCCCATTTGGATGGATGGTTTATTTGATTAGGACTGTCTAAATATTCATAAATTTCTTGTGAATTATTTTTAGAAAGATTTTGAGTAACTGACTAATTAAGTAATAAATATATATTCCTTTTACAAACAAAGCTTGATGTCAGAACCGTGGAATGAAGAATAAAATATTCTTATATTTATACTATTAAGGGACAACTAAGTTTCCCTCGAGACTTTTGTAAATTTGATTTGGCTTATATGTAAATTTTATTTTATTATGTTCCTATATATCTATTGCGTGTATCTTTTAGTGGGTGAACAAATGACCGAACTATAATACTCCCTATACATGAGGCCACCGGCATCTGGAAACATTTTCAGGTTGCCGCTATTGATCAGCCGGCGTCTGCCACGTTGCCAGGCAACGCGCGAGACTCTCCACTGTTTTTTATCCGTCCTTGTCTCCGGTCCGTGACGACGCCATAACCCCGTCTTCGTCTACTTCTCCCGCTAGCTCTGTCGTTCGCCTATGATGGCGAAATGATTCTTTGTCGCTATGCCGGAGATTGGAATTTCGTTCTTTGCTGATAAGGTAATTGATACAGCTCTAAATGGGAAACTGGAATGAATTTTATTTGATGCTTTGTGATAACATCTCCGGGAGGTGCATCTAACGGAATGATGCGAATGGAACGTTTCAAAAGAGAAGTCATTGAAACCGATGAAATGCCTATTTGTTAAGTGTACTAGGAAAATAGGGCAATTTGGCAGCAGTGTACTAGATAAGTGAATACAAATTGGCAATATATACCAGGAATATAGTTCAAATAGACTCAGGTGCACTAAAAATAGACGCAACTGCAATTTTTAATCGAATTTTATATAAATATATTAATGTCAATGAGAATAAACTTTCAGTTTATTACATTTAGTTTATTATTTAGGTTATTTTAGTGATCACCGAATTAAAATGCCGTTGACGTTAATCCAATTGTTTGGAGTTGTTGTTCGTAGAAGCAGAGTTGCTACAGAGAGAGATCCGTAACGTGTTCCCCTTACACATGGAAAAACAGCCGTTTAAAAAGCTCTTTTCAATGAAACTGGCAGTGTTATTAAAATCCATTAAAATGGCCAAACTAGGCGAATACACCGGCTTCCTGAGGATAACGATATACTGGCAGGAAATCCACGCATGAGTCTTCATGATTTATTATCTCAGCTGAATATTAGCAAGTATAAAATCATATGTCATAAAATCTAGCCCTATAAACCAAAATTCTTACGTATGTTAAAAGAGGGTGATGAGAATATGAGATTAGATTATTGTTATTGTAATTTTTTTAATGACAGGCATTTTCTGAATACGATTATCTTTACCGACATCTCAAAATTGTACATATCTGGTGTGGAATTTTGGGAAACCAAATAATAGGTTCTTTTTCTCTAATGAATCATTAAATGCTGGTCTTCTAGTTAACTTTTTCGATGAGGAATTATTGGATGCTATATAAGAACTTCCTCTCAATGTGCGACAGAATATGTATTTCCAGAGATATGGTACATCCATTCACAATTCAAGGATTGTTCGTCAATGGTTAAATCAAAAATTTCCTATGCGCTGGATAGGAAAAAAAATCGTTTTGAACCCTGGCGTCCGAGGTCCCCTGATATTACACCACTCGATTTTTATTTTTGGGAAGTAATAAAAAGTAAAGTTTTTAAAACGTGGTACAGAAATCGGGTTGGACTTTGTGTCAGAATAAAACCTGTCAAGATATCAGCATCCCAGAACTTAGACGAGTATCCAGACATAATCGTAAAAGAATTGAAAAATGTATACGTTGATACGTTGTCATTTGTTCTATGAAAATTATTGATTTAAATATATATATTTTTTTAATTTAATTAGTTATTAAAATTATTGTTTTTTTAAATAAAAATTATTTCTTTGTGTTAGTAGATGCGACACACTCTATAAATAGAATTTTAATTCCTGGGTTTGTCGTTCTGTTATAGTTTATTTTTATGAACGAGAGAGTAATTAGCATAATTTTAACTGGTAGCTCCGACCACTCCATGGGCGTGCTCAAGATTAATTGAAAAATTACTTTGAATAATTGTAAAAAATAAATGAATTATTTCAGTGTTATAAAGTGTTATGTGTATGTAAACAAAAGTGACCTCTTTTATCACACACTATATTAGAACTGACTGGCCTACATTAAAAAGGGTTTTAAAAAATTCACATTTTTTTTAATTTTTAAAAATTACAAAAGAGAAAAAGAGTTTTTAAAACCGTCTAAGGTATGTTAAATAGATGAATAAAAATATTAATATAAAACTTACAGCTACTTGTTACAAATCCAAATCAGATTCAGAAGATGAACTTTCAGAACCAAGATTTATAATAACTGGCTCGATCATTTTATCAGTAATATTGTCCAGCTTCCACATTTTTTCCTCTTTTTTAATAGTGTGATTTACTGCCTTTTCCCAGTTTTCAGGATTTACGGCCTCCAAAAACAACTGTTTAACATCATGAATTTTAAAAGTGGTATTTTTTCTTGAAACTTCACTCTTTATCTGTGCCCATACCAGTTCAATCGGGTTTAATTCACAATGATATGGTGGGGATCTAAGTACTGTCATTCCACGATTTTTGGCAATTTCATCAATTTCGTATTTTTTAAATTTTTCTTTATGAAGGGGACACAACGAATAAAGTTCCTTTCTTATAGATCCGGGATGGTACGTAATATTTTTTGAACTCAGCCAATTCTGCAAGTCTTTTTTTAACCACTTGGTTGTGGGCAGTCCTTCTATAAGTCTGGAGTGATAACTTGCATTATCCATTACTATTACACAGTTCTTAGGAAGAAGATCTATCATTTGTTCGAACCATTCTTGAAAGACATCAGCGTTCATGTCTTCATGGTAGTCACCGGTACGAGTTGATTCAAAAGAAAATAAACCACCTTCAACAAAACCGTCTGAACTGCCAATGTGTACTATTATCAGCCTGCGTCCCTTTCCTGATGGTGGGTTTAAACCAGTAGATAAGTTATTTACAAAAGCGTGCCTTTGACTTGTAACAGTTTCATCCTGCCAAAATTTATTTGGTGTATGACCCTCGTTGATCCATGTTTCATCAAGATAAAATATTTTTATTTTTTGGTTTCTCATTTCCTTTATGGTTCTTAAAAAATGTCTTCTCCATATGACAATATCGCTCTTTTCTAATAAAATAGACTTTCTGGGATTCTTTTTCCAGCGGAAGCCTATTTCTTTTAAAAGTTTCCATAACGTACTTCGACTCATTTCTGGGTAATCCTTATCATCTCGAACTGAGACAAGAACTTTATCCAATGTTGGAAATTCTTGTCTAAAGAAGAATTCCTTCTTTAAGAAAAAGAAGTCCTTCTTTAAAATGATATTCTATTTGAAATTTTGGTTTCCCTGGAGCATTACGTGGCATTTGAAAACTACCACATTTCTCTTCTTTAATAACTCTGTAAATCGTAGATTTCCCAACACCAAGTGTACTGCTAACTAACTCAATGGTCTCATCAACACTTTCACATAAACGTTTGTCTGTAAATGATTTAAAACAATTAAATATTAATGTTTTTTCATTAACTGTTAGACGACCAATTTTTCGGCGTTTACACGGCACTTCCAAATTTTCCATAACACTAGTATACACAATAAATTGCACCTTGCAACTGAAGTACCTACTTTTAGTGAACTGTTAAGAATTTTGAATACGCCACTTGGACCTTCCTATATACAAAATGGAAAAACCCACTATCACATTTGCTGTGGAATAAGTTTAGAAGGTAATTATCTAGTCAATTACTGTCGTAGATTCCTGGAATTAAAGAATTAAATGTTTGATTGTTGAAACCCTTACTTCGTGGAATGCACTCATTTCAGATAAAATAAAACGTTTTATTTTATCTAAAGAATTATACTTTATTTTGCAAATAGGCAAAGAATTAAACTTTATTTTGCAAATAGATAAAATAAAACGTTTTATTTTATCTAAAGAATTAAACTTTATTTTGCAAATAGGTAGGTACTTATTAAACTTTTATTGGTTATATATAACCAATAAAATAAACATCTTACGTTTCTTGCAAATTCATTAGTACCTGTTAACCTCCATCACTCCGACACTGGCAACCTTATTTAGGGATTAGTAACCCTCACAACTATTGTATTCTATTCTGCTCCAACCTTTATACCTGGTGGTCATACTCAATTTAAAATTGTTTTCCTATATACTTCTGTAAACTTGTTGACAAATATCTGTTTTTCATTGAGTCACCCGTATCAACAGTTTAGGGATTTGCATACATAATTTATTGTTTTATTACTCTCTCATACATAAAAATACACTATATAAATAAAACACTTAATAATTTGGCTAAAACGTTTTGGCTATTTGCCATTTTCAATAAGCACTTTAATTATTTAAGATTTTGTAATACACAATTATATTTTTTATATCTACACTATTTGGTGGTGAAGATTTGAGCATTTATTTAGGGTGTCACATATTCCCAGAAAGCATCTAAATAACAACCTGTAGACAACCGAGATTTATTATTCAGAAGATTTCTAGACCGAAATTATATTCTAGCAGTAAATAACCTCCTGAAAATCTCCTGACAGTTAACTACCATTACCAGGATTGTTCCTTCGCGAAGTATGGTTGGAGCTTGCCTTAATTTATTTATGGAGGACCTTTCGGGAGCAGGACAATGCAATTACAGCTACTGCGGCTACAAAGAAGCAATCAAGAACATTATTTGGAGTATTAACGGCAATTGTATGGTATCGTCGATCTAATATAGAATTGGTGGACTCGTGCAGTGGATAGACGTGCGGAGTTTTATAAACAGGATAAAAAATTACACTAAATAATGAAATAAAAAATTATGGTTACAATAAATCTAACTTTATTTACCTATTTACCATTTTATTATTAAAATGAAATGTTCACTAAACTTTGTTAGTTAAATTACAACGTATACGCTACAATAAAAATATTATAAAAAGTTACATTAGATTCATCATTGCAGGGATTAATAATTTCTTACTTATTACTGGTATTGATCCTTTTTTGGTATAACACCTGTACGGTGTTTGTATTCTGCTATACTCTTACAATTAACATGTAATAACATCACAGCACTATACTCTACACTAACTCAAATGGTTTTATCCTTATGAGTCTTCTCTTTAGTTCAGTATTGTCAAGAAGCTGGATTGCCTCGACATTCACATGACTATGCAGCCTCTGCTCGTGACTTTCTGCTGTTATCTTGATTATTTCAGTCACAGTTTCCATACCTAGGTCCTGGTGGAGGACTTTTCAGCGCAGCCTTGTGTCTAGGTTGATACCCAAGTGTTTTGTTGATGTTGCATAAGGAAAGTGGGTATCATTTATTCTAACTGGGAAATTTTCTATTTTTTTATTTGTAAAGTTAATGTGTGCAGATTTAGCCTCATTTAATTTTATTCGACATTTTCTGGTCTCACCATTCGCCATTCGTCACTAGTGTCTCCTATCGCTAATATGGCTGTATCATCTACGAAGGGGCAAAAGTGTTTGTTCTAGCTCTGGAATGTCACACGTATAAATAGGTACAGGACCGGACCTAATACACCCCCATGTGGCACGCCAACTTTGATCTCTCTTAAGTCGGTGTACACTTCTTCTTGTTTTACTCTCAAATATCTATTCGCAATGTATGATTCTAAGATTTCTGAACACTGTTTAGGCATAAACGTTCTTAGTTTATAGGTTAAACCGTCATGCCAGACTTTATCAAACGCCTGTGCTACGTCCAAGAAGATTGTAGAGCAGACTTTCTTTTCTTCTAATGTTTTTCTAATATATTTGTTATTCTGTGAACTTGATCTATAGTAAAATGTTTATTTCTGAAGCCAAATTGATGATTTGGTATAAGATTTTTTCTTTCTATTATTGGTTTTAATGTTGTCAATAGAAGTTTTTCAAATAGTTTTGACATTACCGGAAGGAGTGATGGTCGATAGGATTTCACTTCATTAGGAGGTTTACCTGGTTCGGCGATCATAATGACTTCGGCTACTTACCAGAGTATGGGAACATATCTCAATCTAAAAGCAGGATCTATTAGGTGTGTCAGCTTAACTATGGCTTTTCTTGGTAGATTTTTTAATAGTTCTCCTGTTATAACATCATATCCATCTCAGTTCTTCGCCATCATTGTCGTTAGGTTTAAACGAGCTTTCTAAATGATCTGCAAGTCGTTCTCTTTCTGTTCGTTACTTCTAGTCCAGTTGCCGTTTTCCAACTTGATAGGAAGATAATGAATAGTTGGTCTCTTCATTCTTTTTGTTGCCTTCCATAACGAATAATCTGTGTTCTGGTCAGCTATTAAATTACTTAAAAAAGCATTAATTGGTAAATTTTTTATATTCTGTATCTCCCTTTTTAGTTTTTGTGTAGCTTATTTAGACTAGTTTTGTCTGGTGGAGCTCTGTATTGCTGCCATTTTTTCTTAACTTCCTTTTTTCTACTATGAGTTCTCTAATTTTTTTTTGGATAGTTGTTCCCCTTTGTTCTAGAAGTTATTGTGGGAGTATTTTCCCAAGCTACTTGGGATATTTTTTATAAAAATTTCTAATTCGTCATCAAGTTGCCTCGTGTTTCTCAATGGCACAGAAAGATTAATTTTATGTTCAAGGTTTATTTTGAAGCTCTCCCAATCAGTTTCTTTATTAGTCAATATTGGATTAAACTCTTTTTTAATCACTGTATCACTTATAGTTAAAATTATCGGTGAGTAATCAGAGTTCATGTTCCAGCCGTCATTGATATCCAGATAGTTAGCTGAGATATTTTTGTAAATAAAGAAATCAGGTCTAGAATTTTGTTCCTATCGGTAGGCCAGTATGTTGGTCTATCAGTAGATATTACTTTACCCTTCTGTTTTTTAACAGCTGACAATAGTTCTTTTTCTTTAGTTGTATTTAGCTTAGAGCCCCAGTAGGTATTCTTTGCATTAAAGTCACCGATGATGTATCTTTTTCCTTAAGTGTTCATAAACTCTTTATATTGTTCTCTTTTAATGAAGTGTCTAGGAGGACCATATATTGAACTCAAATTTACGGTACGTGTTTTTATCTTCACACATGTTGTAGCTTGTTTGTGCTCAGTTGCATATTTTGATTCTATGATCACAGAACTTTACGAAACGGCGATAATCTGTCATAGGAACTGGTAATGTTTCAGCAAGATAGAACATTGCCTTAACGTATAGTTCAGGTTTCAGGAGTGGAGGAGCGTTTTCTCGCACTGTGAATTACTCGCGTAGGTGCAATAGAATGGTCAGTTAGATCTCTAGGTTTCAAACCTTTGGATTTTTTCCACTGGGACCATCTTAAATAAACCATTTACGCAACTCAAACCAAAAATACACAAGAACTGTGACACGGCTCAATAGGTTCGAATGAAGACTGTAATATTGTGTGACATTGCTTAAGTCTTTGTTTAAACTAATTAAGGCAATACATTAAGACATACAAGAAAGTCCAAGATCTGCCAAAAAAAATGCTACTAATATTAGTTTGATTGATTATAAGAAGTACTGTCGTCTAGGTTATTGCAAGTTCAGCAATTGTTAGTCACACTAGCGCACATGAATTAATACAGACGATTGTATTTAAAGAAGAATATATGCTTAGTTGTAGAAAGGATATAGGAATATACTACAAGCTTGTTTTTTATTCATGTGATATTGATATTGTGAAACCAAAACTATAATACCTTCTTATTCTTCATTACTGAGCTTTTACAATTCCATCTTCACAGCGACATCTATTTTGGACATCTTTTTCGTAATTTTCTTGTGGTTTCGTATCAAGATGCCTCGTATAAAGACAATGGCATGTTGCCTAATAAGTGTGTGTTCTTTAGTAGACGAGATAAGTTAAAAGTCAAGTTTCTAGCAGCTAACATCTGGAACAAATCGGTTAACAAATGCTGCTATAATAGAAGATTTAACAAATCAAGAGACGTTACAAAGGCCCTCCTTGGATATACAGCCACTTGAAGATTGCCATTTTGTAATAGGAAAAAAAAAACAAGATTTTCAAGAAAAAAGCCGAAAGGAAACTATACAAAGGGAAGAGGACTAAAAATTCAGAATGACTTTTTTAACCGACTATTTCACTAGACTATTTTTAACTGATAAAACGTTATAGCAATGCCACGTTGCCTACTGACAAAACTTCTTCCTGTCCGTGATTTCTCAACGATAAAATTATGACAAATATTAATTTTGGGCAGATTTAATAAATTCAGACGAAAAATCAAGACTTGGATGCCAGTCAGGTGAAGAAATCTAAAAATTGGTTTCGAAAAATGTCCCACATTGAACACGCAAAGGTCCAGAAGCTCTATTTGGACCCAATTTTCAGAGTTTCTACGAGTGAGAAATTTTTCGCTCGAAAGATGTTTTACCATAACGATTCTAGCAAAATTCTCGAGGATTAGACCTTTAACATGAAAAAAGGCAATGGCGAACACCATAAAGAATCGTCTGTAAAGTCAATGTGAAATACTACAGCAAAAATGGAACAAGAAAAATATTTTACGGAGTACGGCATAAAAATCGACCCTTTCACAGATATATCTTTGAAATGTGCAAGATTGGCGAGAGATACCAAGCGGAGGCAGCTTTAAAGTGTCTAAGAAAAAGAAAACTCAGTTCAAAAGCATTATCCACTGAAGAACTATTAAAAATCATCCAAAGCAACGACGAGAAAACCCCCGATGGAACACAAAAAAAAGTTTTTTCACTTTTGCTCATTTAAACTTGCTTGGAGAGGTAATGAGTCAGTAAACTGCAAGATTCACTTTTTGCAGAAGGAATTTGATGTTATGGGAGAATTTACGGGCCGAATTGACTACAACAGCATTTTTTACAAAACAAATCAAGGCGGTTCGAAAAGTTTGGCATTTTGCAAATGGCTGGTAAGAAATTCATCAAACGAAAATTTATGCCCAGTTAGATTATTTTTCAAATTAATGGAAAAAAGGGGACCAAAGGTTTTATCAGACAGACTTTTTCTTACCGTTCACCCCAACTGGAAGAATGGATCTTGGTTCAAAAACTGTCCACTTGGAATCAACACCGTATCCAACTGGACGAAAATGTCAGCTGAAAAAATTGAAATAAACAGAAAAAAAACATAAAATAACAAACCATTCTCATCGATTTTCAGCTACGTCAGCCTTGTTTAAGCAAGGTGTTTCTGAACATGAGTTAATTAAATTAGCGGGTCACTCAAATGCAAGCTCTCTAAAACCATATCTGCAGCTGGATTCCAGTCACCACCAGAAGTTGATGGAAAATCTCAGAACAATAAATGCAGCTGGATCCTCGTGTTCCCAAATGCTACAGTTCAACAATACACAAAATCGTGCTTTGGTAGAAAAGAATAGGCAAACTACTATAGCTTATTATAATTCTGTGGCTGGAAGGCAAAAGGGGATAAGTCGATTTTTTGCAAAATAGTGTTATGTATACCATTCGACAGCATTTTTGATTCTGCACAATCTTGGTAAAGAGAGTTAAGTGAAAGTTTACTAATTAAAATATCATCAATATTGATCAAAAAGGGGTAACTCGGCTACAATTTAATCGACTGTTTTAAGGATATAACTCAAGATATCTTCTGGAGTGCAAAATAGTAATTACTAGTAAAATGATATATGTGCACAATATTTCTAACATTATGAAATTAACTGAAAAGCAAAACTATTTAAGTCATGTTAACTTTAGAATTATTCAAGATGTGTGCTAGTAAAAGGCATTAAATCAATATATCCCCTTTTGCCGGAATGTGATAAAAGAAATATATATGAAAGTATCGCTAGGATATACAAAGTTATCCCTTTTTGCAAGAATGCGGTGTCCACGCAAATCATATTCGTATCAGTTTCTTGGCAGTACTTGTCTAGATTGTGAAGAGAGCACATGCAAAGAACGTTCACTACGATGGCAACTCGAAATAACAATTATTATTCCTCCATTCGCGAATGAACTAAAGGGCTTGTATCAAGGTGTTTAAACAACGACAATAACGATTACAAGCCATCAAATACAAGTAAGTTAATTGCCAATATATTTAAATTTTTTAAATAATATTTTGTGATTTTGTTTCGCAGGGAATTATCTAGATGAAAACAAAGAAAATCGTGGTCGTGAGGAAAAAAAATATAGTGAGTATTATCACAGTATATTGCTATTATTTTTAAGCAATATACTGTGGTATTATTTTATTCTTAAAATGAAGTGACCTTACAGGATCCATATTTCCTCTCCTATCCTGGTAACATATTTTTTACCAGGATAGGAGAGGATACGTTTATTGACATTTTTAAATACATTTAAATATTTTTATAGTCCTAATTAGTTAGAAAATTGGAGAAAATAAGTCTGCATGTTTTATGTAGGGTGAAGTTTTTTTATAATACTTTATACATAGTACTGATTTACCGTTATTTTCAGATTTGAATCCGATTGTTCCCAACAAGACTGAAATATTAGTAAATTACGTTCATACCTACCCAGCCTTTGATTCGAATAAAGAAAAATCCTTCACTTTTTTAACCAATGGAAAATAGTTTTGTATGTACTCATTTTATAACTCTTCTTCTTTGACGTACTAATGATCGATGTTTTCTTGAAAAAAGAGGTTTTATTTTATAGTACATTATAATGGTAGTGATTTATCATATTTTCAATTTACCTTCTGAAATAGAGCACGTTATTTTATGCAGTGATACTTGTGGCATACAAAATAAAAACTTATTTTTGGCAGCAATGTTTACCCCTTTATTAAGTCAAAATAATAACTTAAAGGTAATTGATCATAAATTTTTAGTGCCTGGCCATACTAACATGGAGTAGATCACGCAACAATAGAGAAATTAAAAAAAATGCTTATTTCCTATCCATGTACCTAGAGATTGGTATAACTTAGTAAGATCTGCAGGAACAGAACGTACTACTACCGCTAAACAAAAACAAAAAACAGAGAAAACAAACCAAACAGTTTACGGTAGTTGAAATGACCCCAAATCTTTTTTTTTAATTTTAAAAATATATTCTAAGGAATGTTAATAAAGAGAAAGAAGACAGACAATAAGACTGAAATTTGCTGGAGAAATATGAAATGGCTAAGATACACCAAGGAATTTGGTATTATTAATTTTAAAACATCGCTTCAGGAATATGAGCCATTTCAAGAAATAAATTTTAGAAGACAAAAAAAAGATACACCCATCGATATCAAGGACATTATTTTAGATAACTTGTAAAGTGAAAAAGTAAGCGATCTTTTAGACCTTATTGAGTTAGTTAATAAGAGTGCAAAATAATTTTATCGTGGACCAAATTCACAAGATCTGGATAATACTGCTGACACAGATCCAGACATAGATAATTATTTTAGTGATGACAATTTTTAATAAAATATTCTAAAACAAAAAGTTTGTGTAATTTATTATTTTAAAGAAACAGCTTCCGAAAAATATTTGTGTTCATCATTTGTTTTTTCTTTCTGCGAAAGCTATTCTGTTCGTATTATATAGAATATATATTTTTATTTTGTGTTTAGAATGCGCCTTTAATTCTCTTTCTAAGTATCATCTTGATCAATTGTTAATTTGTAAACGTATCATCAGATTGCTGTAGAAACCTCCATGTTTAATAAACTTTTTGAAAAAATTCACTTTTTATTTCTTGTTCTGTCAATGGTATATTCAGAACAAAATATTTTCTTTACTTTATTGTGGTTGCCCGTTGTAAGTAGAAATAACTGCAGTTAACACTACAGTGCACATATACTGTTAGTTAAGTTACTACCGAGCATAAGGGTATAAATCTACATAACCCCCTTTACCAAGATGATTTTATGTCCATTTCAACTATAACTTGACTTATCTCCTTATGCTTTCTTGAAATAATTAAAAATAATAAATATCCTAAAATATTTTTTTTAATTTATCAAAATATTGGACACATAGATATTAATTTAAGAAAAAAGACCAAAATATATCTAACAGAATGTAAGTCGGATCTAGAAATATACAAACGTTACTAATATTACGTCTATAATGTAACAAAAAGCCCATATGAACTAAAAATGTCTGTACTGAACAACTTCCAAATGAGAGTTATCCCCTTTTGCCTTCTAGCCACAGAATTGTACATTTAATATTGTTAACAAATAAATAAAGATTATGTTTCGTTGAGATGGTACATTAATGGTCTCGTGAAACAGTCTTCTCGAATATCATTCGACAGAAAATTATTTACCGGCAAAACTTTCTTCTGGTTGTATTCAAGTTTGTTGCCTTTTGGCAATTTTCGCTTATGAAATTTTGATAAAATCACTCGACTGACGTCTCGTAACTTAATTGTCAAAATTTAATTCGCGAAAATTGCCAGGCAACAAGCATTCATACTTATGATATTATATACGATAAAACATTCCACTACGTAACCGGATTAGAATAATAATATGTTGTATATAATATATAAATGTCAATTAGCAATCGCAATAATTTCAGCTGTACAGAAACAAATATTACAGTTTATAAAATATGAAATTAACTTGTCATCTTGAGTATATTACACCATATTATTTATAGCAAATGGATAAGATACGTGCGCGGAAAACAATATTGCACTTGGATTAGTAATTAATGAAGTGTAGGTAGCAAATACCTTGATAGTCGTTTCTATTTACAGTGTGATGCTAATATGGATTTCCATTATAACTTTAATCTTAGATCGTAAATCAGTAATGCATCTTGGAAAAATGTCAAATAGAGAAGCATCAGTAAATCTTGATATGTGTTATAAGGCCGAAAATAACATTTTACATAACAATAAAACACTGAAAACTTTGTTTTTAAACTTCCACAAAATTTATTTTAAATTCTTATCACTACAGCTGTTTCGGCTAATTGCCTTTCTCAAGTGATCTGTTTTTGGTATGAGTTTACACTTTATAGTCTCTAATGAAATAGGTTGAGGAGGGGAGAACTGTTTATCTCAAGCTGGTCATTCAGAATTATATCTGTGTTTTTTAATTTGTTGATTTCCATAGATTCTAACAAAGATAGCTTAAGGCCTTTATTTTAAATGTGGAGAATTTTAGATTCGCCATTAAAAGAATGATTATAACCTAGAAGGTGAAGTGCGTATGTAGAATCTGTTTTTCTCTTATTGAAAGCCCTTTTATGTTCTGCTATTCGTTTATTAAAATTTCTACCTGTTTGACCAATGTAAGTTTTTGAGCAGTCGCCACATTTAAGTTTGTACACACCACTGTGTAAGTGTTTTTTATGTTGGCTCTTGTTGTTTTTAATATATTTGCCTAGGTTGTTATTTGTTCTGAAAGCTGGTGTTATTCCTTTCTTTTTTATGTGTTTGGCTATTTTTGTTGATATTTTGCCTGTATATGTAATCGAGCAGAAGGTACTGGGTTTTTTCTCTGGTGGTGGAAATACTAAGTTCAGGGCTTTCTTGTGTAGTTTTTGATTTAACATTTTATTAATTGTTTGTTCGTTGTATCCATTGTTTACTGCTATTTGCTTAATGATATTTAATTCTGTCTCAAAATTGTATTTTGACATAGGAATTGCTGTTAGTCTATGTAACATACTATGATAGGCTGCCAGCAACAACATTTTAGATGTTTCAACAAATCCTTTTGGATAATGCTTTAAAATTTATATACTCAAATTAAAAAAAAACAGAAGTGTTTATACTTCTTTTTTAACTTTTTAATTGTGGATTTTTTAAAGGTTTTGGGCGAGCTATAAAATAGAGGATAAAAATTATGTAACCTCCCGAAACACATCAACTTGACAAACAACATTAGATTGGCTTAGAAACTATTGAAGAATCTTGGTTAAGACTTCACTGAAAACGCTGGCAATTCTCCAAATGTCTTAGTGGCTTCTCAACTTCTTAAAAATGACAAAGCACCTAGAAAGAAAAAATTCAACTGACATTAGATGAAACTAGCCAGGAAATCTTTAAACCTTTTAATGACGCTGAGTTTAGATTCACAAAAATAGAGACATTTTTTGATGTATGTCTCTTAATTCATTTATTTTTTTTTACTTTTGCATCTACTAATGTGAAACATCAAATACTCAATATATTGAAGAAATACAGTGTGTCATTCGACCTTCTTCTTCTTCTTCTTTGTCTAGCCATTCACGTCCACATCTGAACATAAGCCTCTGCAAGTCTTCCTTTCCATTGTTTTTTATTGTACGCTACTTGTAGCCAATTTTTCCCGGCAGTCCTTTTCAGATCATCTGTCCATCTCATAGGAGGTCTACCTCTGGTTCTTTTGTGTTGGTATGGTCTCCAGGTTAAAATTGATCTGTGCCATTTGTTAGTATCGCTCCTAGCTACATGTCCAGCGTATTCCCATTTCAACTTTAATGATTTTTGCACCACATCGGTGACTTTGGTTTTCTGTCTTATCCATGTGTTTGTTTTCTTGTCCTTAAGTGATATACCTAGCATTGCTCTTTCCATCGCGTGTTGAGTGACTCTAAGTATATTCATATTATTTTTTGTGATTGTCCATGTTTGTGTCGCATAAGTTAATATCGAGATAATGCATGCATCAAAAACTTTAGATCTAAGATGTAATTCCCCAGTTCCCCGTTCCCCAGAGACTTGACCATTAAACCTCATTATGCTTCCTTACCTTACCTTCAAGAACGTCTTTCTGGAGATATCAGATATATCCTAAAAAGATCTGTTGAGAATACCCACATTTCTTTTAAAGTCCTGAACAATCTAGGACAATGTTTAACCAATTCAAAAGATTGCATCAACTACATGGATCGTAGTGGTGTTTACAAATTACAGTGCTCTGATTGTGATGCTACATATATAGTTAGAACCTGTAGATCACTAACTTCCCGTTCCCTAGAACACACTAAAAAAGAGAACACTTCCACCTTCTCACAACATCTTGCACAACATAAACATACCCTCAACATACCAGAAGACGTCTCTTTGTTACATAATATACCCCAAAAAAATTTTCTAAAATTAGATCTATATGAAGACTTGGAAATAGTCAAGGAAAAGCAAAGAAGCCCCAACTGCGTTAATCGCCATGTATCTTTCAACCGTGACTTCCAACCCTTACACCGACAACTCTTCTCATAACCCACACTTCTCAAATTTACCCCATCTTCTTTATCTGACCTTCCTCTATAATCGTCAACACCTTAATCCTTCTCAACAATTGTTGCTTTTTAAAACAACCATTCTCTCTACACTACTGTCACAACACTCCCTATAAAAGAATTTTTCAGCCCCCTATTGTTAACATCATATCTATTATACCTCACTATTTTATTATTTTACAATCTTCACGTTTACATCATATTCCTGTCCATTCTTTTTCTTTTACTAGTTCTCTGTCTTTTCATATATCTACCATCCACTCATTAGTTCTAAACTCAGTAAACATTTAAACACAATCCAGCAATTCATCAGAATTCACATTCAGAAAGTATATTTGTTCAGGTTGCTAGATGCTTTAAGCATGAAGGACCTCTATCATCTCTAATTTTGTTGATTAACTCATTCATTCCCCTTTAACCCACTCTCCTTTATTCTTTAGTCTTTTCATTTACTTTTATTCCTGCCAGGTCTCTGAGGATCTCAGCCTTTCCAAATTTTTAAATTTAATCACATATATTATAACTTTAATTCCTTCAGCCGGAAGATTTTCAATTCCTTTTCTCAATGTATTGGACTCAATTATATTAAAATTTTTACGATACAAGCAGTATTAAACAATTTCATCTACATACGAAGTCTTACATTAGCTACAAATATATACTATTTATTTTTCCTTGTCCTAGATGTAAGCAACATAAAAGGACATTTCCATATATTTCAGCTAATTCGTCACAAATTACACCTTTTAGACCACACTCCATACGATAAAGAGTAACATAAGCTGCCTAATGCATACGTCATCCTCTTAAACATGACCTTCAACAACACCAGTAATTTACATCTTTTATATTCAATATTAAATAATTATAGAAAAATTTTTAAATCCCAACACCTGGATTGCTGTTATCATTTTAACATCATCAAAGTTTTTTAATCTTTTGGCTGTAGTAATATAATGTTTAACTAACACTGTTTCATGGTTCATTGACATTTTGTTTTTGACACCGTTCATAGGTGTCTTATCAATCAGTTGCCAGCTGAAGTCCGTTTGAAGAGGTTTACTCTCCGGACACTGGAACTCACTTAAGCATGGGTGTATGTTACCTGAAGTAAAATCTAATTAAAATATTAAACATCGTATAATATTATCAACATCATGTACAATCTTTGGTAACACATTTCATTTTAAAGGGTTTTTACCCAAATATTTTGGTGGCTCAGGCATGGTAACCTGTAAGTATAACCATCTTATTGTTTCTTTAACCTTAGTCAAAATTTTAAACCATGTTTGCTGTAATTAAATAGTTTATACTTATTTTAGGTATTTTAACCTGATGATGGAACAGTTGTTCCGAAAACGTTCGTGCTTTTAATGTTGCCCTTTTAAGGGTTTTTATAAAATAAAATATACCCACATACAAAGACTAACCTCTTTTGTTATACGTGGTCTACCGCCAGCTACAGGAATTATTTTCCTTGTGGATTTTTTTTTAAGATGTAATTGAATTTGTTGATTTCTGAGTATATAGTTCAGTTTACCTAATGCTGCCCAAGCTAACTTTCTTCTTCTTTTTATTTCTTCAGTTTGAATTTCCTTATTTAGTATTATTTTCGACCTTATATATCAGCAACTGTCCAAATTTTTAGATTGGGACAGTTTATTCAGAAAAATCCAGAGTAAAAAGTAGTCATCAGATTACCTATACATTTACATTTCATTTTCACATTTCACATTTATATTTACATTTCAAAACTGTATACTATTCAAAAACTGTCTCAAGCTAGATTAGAATTTAAAATAACGCTCCAGCCTGTTCAACTAACGGAATTAATACTTAGAAATACAGACCGTAGAGTCACGAGACCGTATTTTAAGTTTCCTTTTATGCATTTTTTAAAGTAATTCCTACGTAAGTGAAGTATTTTACTTTATTTAAATCTAGTAAATTCTCTCTATCATTATAGATCCCAAAAACGTTCTTACTCTGGCTAATGCTGTTAGTTTCCTATATTTGGCCAACTTTTCGTTGATAATCAAATCGATTCTAGATAAATCACCCTATACATAAATGCAACTAATCCATTACAATGCTCGTTTTCCTGCATTTCATTTCGTGTGGGTTTTAAATGCCTTGATAAATGCAGATAACTAATCATAAAATGCTGTTACGATCGTGTGGGGCAATTTTAATACTGTTTAATCAATATTTGTTGAAAATTCATTAAATAAAATTTATACGTTGCAAAAATCTAGATAGGTATAAAAAATCCAATCAACAATAATGCTCTCGACAATTTTTAACCTACAATATGTTTATTTTAGTTAAATATATATATATATATATATATATATATATATATATATATATATATATATATATATATATATATATATATATATATATATATATATATATATATATATATATATAATAAAGTTTTATTTTGAGGTTGCAGTCATTAATAGGGCAGGAAAGTGAAACTCTTTGTTCTTTATCAAGCTTTCGCAAAATTTATTTGCTTCTTCAGGATATGCTAAAATATGGTATCAGTAAATACAATGAAATTATAATTAAATAGCATTGTATAAAACTAGTATAAAAACTTACAACATGGGGTTAATCCATTAAATTTTCAAATTTACAAAACATTAAAACTTAACTTAATAAAATTATATAGTTATGAAGTACAATATTTTAATTTTATTTAATTTTGTAGAAATTCATTATGACATTGATTATGTTGATGTTTGATTTAGGTCAGAAAGACACTTGTTTCTGTTTATTATATTTTTTGTTATTGATAACTAGCTTTTGATTGTTATTATGGTTACGTACAAAGTGGCGCCAAAAATGAATATTTAAATTTTTTGAAATTATAGTATTTATAGTCAGAAAATCTAATATTAGAAAATTATAGTATTAATTTTCGTAAGATAGAATGTAATTATAGATATTGCTTAGTTTATCAATATCAGTTTTTTTATTAACGCATTGATATTTATTTATGCATACCATTTCTAAGAATTCTCTTTTATTTAATTGGTTTTCACGTCTTAATATATTAGTTTCATTGAAATTAAATGAATGATTTTTATTAATTGCATGATCTATTAATGCACACGTATTTTTATTATTTCTAAGGTCACTTTTATGTGATGTTAGTCTGCCTATTAGATTTCTAGATGTGTGTCCGATGTATGACTTATCACAATTTTCGCATGGTATTATATAAACTACATTTGAACTTTCCATAATACTAATAGGTGATTTAGTTTTTGTATACAATGATGCTAATGTTTTAACATTTTAGTTTTAGCTTAATATATATATATATATATATATATATATATATATATATATATATATATATATATATATATTATATATATATATATATATATTATATATATATATATATATATATATATATGTTCGGAAAGATTTCCGCGGTTAGTACAATTAAACTTAGAGCTAAGATTAATATTATTATAAAAATTAATATTAAACTCACCAGTCTTCCGGGTTGAACCGCGTCGATATCCATTTTGCAGAGCTTTCGACATCCTCTCTGATGTCTTCTTCAGGGCTTCCGAGGTCTCAGTCTCCCGAGCCCCCAGACACTACTACACTCACTAGTCACTTCTAGTTCACTCACTAGTTCACTACTACACTCTACTACTAGTAGTAGTGAACTAGTGAGTGAACTAGAAGTGACTAGTGAGTGTAGTAGTGTCTGGGGGCTCGGGAGACTGAGACCTCGGAAGCCCTGAAGAAAACATCAGAGAGGATGTCAAAAGCTCGGCAAAATGGATATCGACGCGGTTCAACCCGGAAGACTGGTGAGTTTAATATTAATTTTTATAATAATATTAATCTTAGCTCTAAGTTTAATATATATATATATATATATATATATATATATATATATCTGATAATATAAATAAAATATAAACTTGAAACTAAATAAAATAGAGGTTCTAATTGTAATATTTCTCCAGGGGTTCGGTAACATTCTGGTAGCATTTGTTTCAAGACCTGTAGGAGGGAGCTGCAGCAAGTCCATGAATTAAAATTTTTATATCCACATTATTGTAGGAAAGTAACTATGTTGTACCTTTTGTACTATTTATCTACCTTCAGATTCTGGTACACGCAGTTTGACTGATTTTAATAATTTCTTAAGCAACGAGATTGTTCGAGATTAAAAAAAATTTTCTGTAATTTTTGATATAATTTTTCATTTCTTTATATTGTTCTTTAAATTTTGCGCAGAATTTAAAAGTTCCATCTACATTTATCAACATAAATTGCTTCTAATTTACTTAAAAATGTTAAGTTTTAGATACAAGAAAAAGCAACAGATTTTTGTACTGGATCATTTTTAATCAAAATTGTTCTTTTGGATCGGTTGTCACTTCAATGGAGTTATTATTCATGTATTTCCTGCACGCACTTCATAATTTTAGGAATAACTGGTTTTCTGTCATTATAAATATTTTTTCTAATCAAATATACATTTTCTAGAGTAAAAGTTTCGGTGTCTGTTTGTTTAATTTCGCTTTTAACTTTTATAGTTGTAGTTATAACTATATTCAACTACACTGTTACAAATATTTTGAGTTTTATCAAATGCTTTGCAACTAGCAAACACTTTATGGAAGTTATAATAGTAATTGTCAATAACTAGTATATACTTGCCCTTTTCTCTTAACAATTCACTTATTTTAATATTGAGATACGCACCACTCCTATTTCTTATCATAAAATTATAGGTATAATATTAAGCGTGCCCTCGCCGCTCCTGTTCAATATATACTCTGAACAAATCTTCAGAGAAGCACTGGGAGAAGTTTCGGAGGGTATCAAAGTAAACGGAGAGGTAATCAATAATATTAGATATGCTGACGACACAGTTATTATCGCAAATGACTGCAACGAGCTTCAAAGACTCATGCAAAGCATACACACAGCAAGTCAAAAATATGGTTTAGAACTTAATACAACCAAAAATAAATGCATGCTCATCAGCAGAACACAACAACCTCCGATGCAATTGACATTAAACAACCGAAAAATAGAACAAGTGGAGACATACACATATCTTGGAACCACAGTCAACACAAAATGGGACCAGTCAACAGAAATAAGATCACGAATTGAAAAAGCGCGAAACGCGTTCAACAATATGAAAAAGTGGTTCACAAGCAAAATCTCAATGGAACTAAAATTAAGACTGGTCAAGTGTTATGTCTTCCCGGTCTTGTTCTATGGAGCAGAGGCATGGACCACAACGGAAGCCACCCTGAAGAAACTAGAATCCTTTGAGCTGTGGATATATCGCCGTATTCTTCGGATATCCTGGACAGACCACATCACTAACGTGGAAGTAATGCAGAGAATAGGCAAAAGCAAAGAAATAATCTTCACCGTAAAGAAACGGAAGCTTGAGTACTTCGGACATGTTATGAGGCATACTAAGTACCGGCTGCTACAGTTAATAGTCCAAGGAAGAATCGACAGTAGGAGGGGACCGGGAAGAAGACGACACTCATGGATGCATAACCTGCGACAATGGTTCGGACTAACATCGACCGAACTGTTCAGAGGTGCCGTAAACAAAGTCAAAATAGCCTTGTTAATAGCCAACGTCCGAAACGGATAGGGCAAAGGAAGAAGAATATTAATTACCAATCTTTTCTAAGAAATATATCACTTCTGACACGTAATTTCTGACTAGGAATGGAAACCCAATCAAATATTGAACAAGGGAATATGAGCTGTAACATAATAATACTTTAGTGATAATATCGTAATAAAATATTAAGTAAGAAGTATTTGTATTTAGGTAGCTACAAATTTTGAGAAATGTTTATTAAAAATTGTATTTATAAAATGTATGAAAGTATGATTTATGAAGACAACAGTCTCTATTTACACTGACCCTGGCTATTCAATATTATTCATTGTGTACCTACTAAAGGCATTTTTAAACTATCCTTTCTAAGAAATATATAGCCGAAGCGAATTTATTTCCGACACTTTTCTGTAAAATTTGACCGCACACTTTGTTTCTTTTGCTTATTTATGTTAGACTGATTTTATGATTGGATTTATACAATGTTCTCTCTATACATTTCGTTCTCTCTATCTTTTCTAATTTTTTATTTCTCAGTTTATCCAAGTTCCAAGGTTTTACAATAGGTTTTTTATTTTTTGTTTAACCTCGATGATAGAGACTACAGTATTATGATCTGAGCCAAAACCATCCGCAGGGTATGTTTTCGTACGAATAAGAGTGTTATTTCCTGGTCATGACATAATCTATCTTGTATATATCTCCACAAACTTCCGACATTTGGGGTAGGGTTATTTATTATTCTACTAATCTGGAAGCGACAATCAGCAAACCCATCCAAACGGAGTCGATGGCAAGAATATATAAGAATATATAAGAATATATAAGACTAATAATCCAAAAAGTTTGTATGGCAAGTTTACATTAAGACTCAAATATGACCTTGGACAAAATCAAGTTTCTAATTTATCAAGAAACCAAACAGTAATGCCCAACTTAATATTTTATTATTAGTGGCCATAATATCCGATGTGTATGTAAATATAAACATCTTGCAATCTTTTTGCAATAAAACTTTGTGATATTCAGATAATTACTCTAAGATATTACATATATAGTATATAGTATAGTATAGTATAGTATATATGCTCTAGTATAGTATATATGCTATACGGTACAAAGGCAGCCACTATGACTAAAGTGATGATGAGGAAAGTGGAAGCTTTCGAGATGTGGCTTTAGAAAAGATTTTAGGAAAGCGTATCATTGGAAGGCGATGTATATCATGGCTGTACAATTTTAGAGGGTAGTTTAATTGCTCGTCTAACCAGCTTTTTTGAGCAGCAATCAACAGAGTTCAGGTAATCATGAAGATCGCCAACCTTCTAAAGAACACAGAACTTTAAAAGAAGTAATTTTATACGCGAAAAAAAATTTTTAATACATTTTAATTCATAAACGTTATGACTGTGTTCAAACTATTCGATTTATTGAAATATTCAAGATTGGCTATAAATAGTTTTCTAATTTATGTTATTATTGAGAGGCATGACTAGCATTCGACATGTAAAGCGATATTATTACTTTTATCTTTACCTAATATTAATTATGTAAATAATAGTAATTAAGCTTGAAATATCGACAAGCCAAACAATAAGATTAGAAGCAATAACAACTGTTTATTAATTATATGTAATATACTCTATGATTTATTCTGTTTGCTAATATCTGTTGATACTTATAATATTAGTGTTTTGACTTCAGTATAAAAGTAATAAATAAAAACTGGGATGCTGAACGTTTAAATTCTTTTGTAACTTTTTTTATTTATAAACGAATTTTAATAATTTTTAAATGAATAAAAGAATGACACACTATATTCATTCATATAATTCAGATTTTCGGACAAGGTTAAATTTATAGCAATATACGAGGGAAAACATTATTATATGTATTTCTAGTATATAGAATTTTAACACTCTATAGTAAAATATATCTTTTGGATGACACTCAAAACTATTTTGAATGAAAGCTTGGTTCATTTAGTGTTTACAAGATGTCTAACTTTTTCTGTTGGTTGGAAAGCATATGATAACGAGAAACACGCAGCCAGAAGATGGACGACGGGTACAAATAAGACAATAAGAAAACTGTATCTTTAAAAAACTATTATAGACGTGTGTAAAACGGCTTCGTTACTTATCCTTTCGATTTGAGAGAGTGATGACTCGTGCTTTTATCTATTTGTCTATTTTGGTAATACTAATCCGTTGTCAAATTTTGACGCTTGAGGTTAGTGTATTCAAGTAGGTTATACCTGTATCGTATATGGTACATATGTAATAATTCGAGTGATAAAGAAAATTTTATAGACGACAGTGACATTGACAAAGTTAAGGTTATCCAGGAATGTGAAGGAGATTCTAAGTTAGAATAAAATACGATAGAATCTGAGGAGGAAGATTACATTAAAAACTTACAATTTTGGTTTTATGAAGCATTTAAGAGAAAAAATGGTTAAAGTATTTTTTTTTGTTGGAAAAGGCATAAAACTCATTTATAGAATGATAAAATTTAATATAAATGTTTCTTTTTAAGTTACCAAAATTTAATTTATGTAAAAATTATTAAATTTGAAATTTAACTTAGTTGGA
Source organism: Diabrotica undecimpunctata (assembly GCF_040954645.1). Taxonomy (NCBI): domain Eukaryota; kingdom Metazoa; phylum Arthropoda; class Insecta; order Coleoptera; family Chrysomelidae; genus Diabrotica; species Diabrotica undecimpunctata. The sequence continues at coordinate 207,771,562 of NC_092803.1, read as the reverse complement.
GTTCTTGAATATCGTATTACAACAATAATATCAAGATTTTTACTTCTATAATGATTTCTTGTCTTGTAGAATACCTCTATGTAGATTTAAATAAATATTATATAATATTATTATTTTCAATTATTGCTTAAAATAATATAACTACAGAGGCGTATGTCCGAGATAGGCGGGATCGTTCTAGTTACTTTGGTGGGCGCGCCTAACGGAAGGTTAATTCCAAATTTCGGGCAGTATTGAGTTGATATTTTCGCAAAGTGCGTTTTTTAGTGGACTAATATTGAGAGAGTGAGTTTAACGAATAAGATAAATTGTAAATATAATCAAAACTTTTTCAAATATGATACGGTTAGCGCATACAAACAATATTGCGCTGCGAGTTCTGAGTAGTTCAAGCGGCTTTAGTACGAAATGGTACAAAGTTTTGTGAACAGTAAAAGAACAATTAGTAATATTTTATAAAAACAATACATAGGCGTGAAAAGGTAATTTAAGGAGATTTATTTATTATTTTAAACAATTTGTAGATGGATGAAAGGATGAAGGAGAAGAATAGAATAATGCAGATACTTTCAAATAAAGTAAACAGTTATTTCGGTCGGTCCCCAATTACTAAAGTGCGAGAAAATCAAGAATTGAAAGAAACTATGGTAGAACTTGTAAGCGACGAAATCAATCCGGAAAGATTTAAAAAAATTCAGGATGAAATATGTAATTTAAGAAAAGAAAAGAATTGAAAAAATGGATAAAAAATTGGGGAATAAAACTTTGTAAACACAGAACATAAAATCGCGCATGGTAAGCCCTCAGTGACAGTCAAAATTAACAATAATAAAAAACTCATTATAAAGAATAAGAATAAAGTAACTAATAGGCACGTAGAAATTTTAATGAACGTGATTTAACATAAGCTGAGGCAAAACTGAGGATGTGGGCTGTCTGAAGAATTCTACGCGTGTCCTGGACAGAACATAGCACCAACCTGTCAATTCTGGAAGAGCTTCATATAAAAGACAGGCTATCAAAAAAGTTAACCTAGCGTACTTAAATTATTTCAGCCTCACAGCAAAAAGAACGGGGATTGTGAAACTATTGGTAGTAGAAGAAAAGGTAGAAGGCCGAGAGGAAGATCTCCAACACGATGGGCAGACCAAATGACAACTCTGGTGGAAAAATCCCTACATGAAGCCGTTTATATGGCACAGGATCGCAGCCAATAATATTTAGAGTGTCACCACGTCCTGACAAGGGCTCAAGAAATAAGGAGGAGAAAGCAAAACTACACGAGGAACTAACAGACATGACGAGACAAGAAAAGGAAAAAAGTAATAAAATCAAGAGATAGAATATCAAAAAGTATGTGCAAACAATAAATAGAAGAAATGAAGCCATAATAGCAAAAAAGCTCGAGAAAATGATAAAATTGGAAACGTATAAGGCGAGAAATACGATTATGATTGAATACAGTGGATTATGATTAGGATAGAGGATTAGAGGAACTTTGGAAGCAGCAGCACTAAAAATCTAAGTAGCTTTTAAAGTGGAAACGACTGAAGATTACTAAGGATTGGATATCGTAAAAAGAAATAGGAAAAATTGCTGAGCTGGTAATACATTTTGAAGCTGCTACAAGCAGGTTATCAAGATACAATATTTCCACGTACATACACTTTTTGTTTTAAATCAAGGCTGCGTTGTGCAAAAATATTTAATAAAAAAAAAAAGAACTGTATGATTTATTAATCCTATAGTTCGGTATTCGCTGCCATATTTGTAATAGCGTTATCGGGATCCCTATAGAAATCTCTTATCCCTGTGGTGTATACTGTATTAAAAGATCTAACAAAAAGGTAATTCACACTTGGTCCTACATAAATTGTTGATATATCCATTATTAATGTACTCTCTGAATATTTGAGCAGGCTTTTTATTTTTATCCTACTTCTACTTAAATTTTTTAGTTGTCTTTTTAATTTTGCATATAGCCATACAGACAAAAAATACATAGACTTTAAAGTACTTCATTGCTTTTTAAAATATGTCCCACCAAGATCGATACACTTTTGCATACGTTCAAAACAATTGGTAAAACAGTTATTCCAGTCTTTAGTTGAAACCGACAAAATCGTTATTTTAAAGCACTGGATTCGCTATCCAAGCATTGAATACTTGATCTTTGGGAAGAAGTCAATTGGACTTACGTCGGGACTATAAGGTAAATGGTTGAACAATTCAATGTTTTAAAGCTCCAAAAACTCTTTGGACAGTGTGAGCTCTTGCATTGTCCTGATGTAGGATGATTCGCCGTTGTGTGTTGCTTTGTCGGAGTTTCGCAATAACTTCTGGTAAACAAACGGTTATATACCAATCAGAAGTAACCGTTCTTCGATTTTCTAAAGCAATTGTTGCCACGTGACCAGATTTTGACACAAAAGTTGCGACCATTTCTTTGACACGCTTTGTGAACGGATCACTTTTGTTGGTTTTTCCCCATCGTTACCCACACAGCGCATTGGCGTTTATTTGTCGGTTCGTAGGAGTAAATCTAAGATTCATCCTCACTAACAATAATATAAACGTTTTTTGAGCGTTCTTTGTTGAACTGTTAGAGTGTTTTTAGACACCAATTGACGCGAACCGCTTTTTGTTCTTCTGGGATCTGATCCAACGGGTAACCAACGTTGTAAAACCCAGTTTTTCATGTAGGATCATTTGAATTGAGGTCCTTAAATGCCCAAAGATGCCTCTATCTCTCGGTATACTACACGTATCAATGCATCAACGACCACATTGAAATTCGCAATACCAACAGGAAATAGTTGACTGGTATGACGCTATATTTCCAAACACATAATCCATTTCAGCGAGACATTGCTGTTATAATAATCATCTTCAAAAATATTGCTCGAAAATGTTTTCGGCTAAGATTCACTTTTCGACCGACTTGCTAAGTTCAAAAATTCACTGTATCTACACGACTTGTTGTATCAATGCAATGAAACTTTCGATTTATGTCAACGAAAGATTAAGGTAACATTTATGTTGAAAGGCTTTAGTGGTGGCATCCTCTAAGCGGCTATATGCAAAACTAAAAAGACAAACATTTATATTGAAATTTTTATTTCACATCTTTGTACTAATTGGTCAACCACCCTCAATTTGTTTATCTTATTCTTCTTTAGATAAATCTGTCTATCAATTTATATTAAATAAAGTCTTTTAGCTTGATTTATAAGCACTAAAATTTATTTCGACATCCATTTCTGATATTTCATTTTTGAGGTTATTGCTTATCTTCTGTCGCCAATTTAATTGCTTTTTTTTTGTCTTAATTTTTACTTATTTTGTACGTTTTTTTTTTCACTTTCTTGGATGTTTTTGACTTTTGTAAATATTTTATTATTTATTTCACCTATACTTGACATATCTATCTCCATTTCTCGACTTTTTTTATCATTTTAGCTAAGCAAGCTACTGCTGGGTAGTGGTCTGAGCCAAAGCAACACCTGGCTCCAGGCACCAAGTTCTGTTGGTAATAGGATAAACAAGTAAAAAGAATATAGAAGCAGCGTGTAATAAATCTAAAATAACAACATATATAACACTACAAAAAATAATATAAATTGAAAAAATCAAAAGAATAAAAAACAGTAGATTAAGCAACATTTTGCTAAATAAAAAACTATTTAATTAAAAACAATAAAAATCACAAAATGGAAAATCACACTAAATACCGAAGAACGTAAATAAAATTGGTAAAGAAAAAATGCAAAATCTGTAAATATAATATATCACTAATATCCTTAGACGTATTCTTCTTTCCCAATTTTTTTTTGGCCAATATTTATTTTCAAATTGTTCACCATATTTTTCTTCATTACAGGACAGAAAATATTTACTGTTTTATTAAAAATTTATTTTTGTTTCAGGTTAGTTCAAGAAACACTCATGGTGAGTTTTGATTTTAATACACTAACAAAAATATCTCTTGAAATCAAATGTATGTAAATCTAAGAACTGTATTTTGGCTATTGATGTTTAATTCTTCTGTATCCTTCATAGTGAGTGTCCTCACAATTATTCCAATAAAATACCAAATATTGTCCACCATTTTATCTGATTCTTTTTAAAATGTCTCTAAATAATTGGGTTTTCTTATGTATTACACTATTATAGATTTGAAAATAAAATGAACAACAAAAATAGTAAATTAAAAAATTAAAAAAGGAAAAATGTAAGAAATTGCAAGATAAACTAAAAAATACCAAATCCAGGTGGCAGCTTGTACAGTTATATTCATATTTCTTAGTCCCTATTTGTTTCTAACGATTTTAATCAAGAGTTAATTCTGATTTTCAAATATTGTTCTATTTTAGTGCTTTTCAAGATCAAACTCAGTTTTCCAAATCCTGCCCACGCTAATCTTATGCTTCTGGTAATTTCGGCAGTTTGATTTTCTTTGTTAACTTTTATTATCTATCCCAGGAAGATGTATTCTCTTACTTGTAAATAATATGTATGAGCATTCTGTATTGGGAGTCTATCCTGCAGTTGTTCAAAGCTCTCCCTATTGCCCAAAGTTATATGGAGTCGAATGCCTTTTCATAATTAACGAAGCCAATGTATAAGTTCAAGTGATATTCATTGGCTTTCACTATTAGCGTTTTGGCTGTAAGAAGATGATCCGCTGTACTGTAACCCTTTCGGAATCCTGCCTGCTCCACCGGTTGATAGCTATCGAGCTTCGACGTTAACCTGTTATTTATTACTCTCAAAAACAGTTTGTACATTTGGGACAGCAAGGATATTGGCCTATAGTTCTTCAGCTCTCTCCCGTCTCCTTTTTTAAAGAGAAGTATTGTCAAACTTTCATTCCAATCTTCTAGGACTTCTCCTCTGTGAAGACATTCGTTGAAAAAAATTTTCAATTCTTCGAGAATAATTTCACTCCCATTCTTCAACATTTCTACAAGTATTCCATCTGGGCTCGGAGCCTTATTGTTCTTTAGTTGTGTCATAGCTTGTTTTATTTCGAAGGATTATATTTTAGGGAGTATTTCTGAGTTGACATTCGTTATATTTCTCTTAAGATCTTTCTTTGCAGTGTTATCTGGATTCTTGTTTGAGGAATATAAATCACGGTAAAATGTTTGAGTAACTTTTAGGATTTCGTTCTTTTCTCTTATTTCTTTTCCATCTTTATCCTTTAATGAGATTGTTATAGGCTTTCCTAAGTTTGATCTTAAACATTTCAGGCCTCGGTTCTTTTTTATTTTTTCTACCTTGTTTACATCGTAGATCCTTAAATCTTCTTTTACTTCCTTTTATATTTGTTTATTCAATTCTTTGAAACCATCGGTGTTTCGGTTTCCTTCACTTAAAAATGTGCTTCTCTTTTTCATCAACCGTTTTGTTCCATCACTTATTCTGTCTTCCTTATTTTTCATTTTCTTTGCAACAGTCAGTTCTACTTTGAAGAGCTTTTGTTGCATTTCTTTATTAATTGTGTTTATGTCGGAATATTCTTGTTGATAATGTTTTACAAATTCTGTTTTAAAACTTCTCTGTACTTATCTCTCTTCTGTGGCATTTTAGTTTGATCTATCTGATTATAATAATTATGTGGCCTGTTTCTACTGGTTTTCGTCTGTTTAACAAGAATCCTTGCTCTCAAAAGGCGATGATCGCTGCCAGTTGTGAATCGATTGAGAGCAGTTATATCTTCAAGAATGTATTTGTTTCCACACAAGAACTAATCGATCTCGTTTTTCGTCTTTTTATCGGGAGGTATCCACGTCCATTTTTGGTTTGCTGGTTTCTTAAAGTGTGTTAATGGCATATAAATTTTGTTGTTCTATGAAGTTATATAATTTTTCTCCTCTTTCATTTCGTATGCCATAACCATGCATCCCTATTTTAGTTTAATTATTTTCTTCTTTTTTGCCTAATTTTGCGTTGAAATCTCCCATAATAATGGTATACTTTGTATCATTTTCTTTTAATGCTGTTATCAAATCTTCGTAAAACATTTCAACTACCTCTTCCTGATGTGTTTTTGTCGGAGCATACACTTGTATAACCTTGATCTGGGTTTTATTATCTAGGTCTATTATAATCTACTCTATCAGAAACCCTTTTATATGTAGAAATAAATGGTGTGAGATACTTTTTGACAAGTAATCCTACTCCGCCATATGTTTCGTCTATTTACCTTGTATAGTATAGGCGATTTCCAGAGTTTAGATGCATGTATTGTTCGCCTCTTCTTTTCACTTCTGACAGTCCTACAATATCCCACTTTATTTTGGATAGTTCTTCTTCTAATTCGTAGACTTTTTCATCTTTAGCCAAATACAACATCGATTGGATGTTGTATTTGGCTAGTAGTAACTATTTTTGTTTTTTCGTATCTGTTTTGGCGCGTTTTGTTGAGCTTGTGCCTCCCCCAGAATCCGTGAGGCTGACCGGTTTTCCGGTGTGGGATTCTGAGCTGCTACCCACCTGGGGTATCGTCCCATTTTGTTTCAGGTTCAACATGTTGTGTTTTGCGGGGTATATTGGCATTACAACACCACGCTTGCCGGACGGGTCGGTGATGAAGAATTGACCACCTATTTGAAATAAAATGCTCCTGATATGGAATCAAATTTTTCTGTAATATTATAAAGGTGATAAAATAAATCAAGGTTCCATATACATTGGGATATAGACATAAAGATTATAAATATAAGTATAGATTATTGTTAATGAGAACAGTTTACCAAATACCGGCAATCTATTGAAAATCATATCTTTTAATCCTGAATCGATTATAAATAGAGCATATAAAGCACTAAGAATTAGAGACACAAACAAATAAGAAACACACATTCCTTAAATTGTTTAAGTTTAAATAATGTAGTTTCTATCGTAGTTAAAATTAATAAAAATGTCTTATGGTTTTAAGGTTAACCAAGGTGTATCACATGGGTTATTATTATGATTTCATCTATACGTTATTGATTTCTCAACTTTTATAATTTCAGATAACATATTTGTATATGATTGTTTAATCACATTGCATGAATATATTTTTATGCTTATTCCTCTAAGACCTTGGTCAATTGCAAATTTCCAATCCACATTTAGTCAAAATACTCTTTAGTTTAGTTTGTTTTTCTCTTAAAAAATTAGTTGCTGTTGATAAAGTTCGCGTGTAATCAATTTTTGTCGTCCTTTCAATATTTTTGTGCACACCGAATCGAAAATCGAAATATACAATTTAGCCATAACATACGACCTGTCCTCTCGTCCACGAATGCATCTATACGTGTAAAAAGAGTGAAAACCAGAACAGTTTGACCTATATTAGTGTTACATAATGGAAGGACGTAATGCGGAAGCGTCCAAAATCCCGTCGCAAGCTTCAAACCACTAAAAAGTTCATCGACCTCTGCGAGAGTGTACTTTTGCCCGCAGAAATTTCTGCAGCATCCCCGGTGAATAAGAGACTAGAGCGAACGTCAATGAACGGCCTTTAATATTGGATTTTTTAAAATTTACCTCTTTTGTGCTGCTAAAACTCGGAGAAAAAGATTGAAACACTTTTTAAAATAAGCGTTTCGTAGACAATACGCTAATTAATTGGCTCAAGAGGTAAACTGACAATATTAAGAAGCAAAGCTCGTATTTAACTTGGTTTTAGTTAATAAACACAATTACAAGACTTGTTGAAGTCATTTTCTCTACTTATAAATTCGCAGCCGGATAATAATCACGCAACTAAGAAAAATCTTTATTTTCATATTTTTTTGCGATTGTGTATTTTGTTTTTACTATGCAGTTAATTACTATATCATAAATATTTCTTTTAAAATAATCTACCATTAAAATCATAATAGAAATGAAAGGATAAAACACAAAACACTGCGAAGAGCCAGATGATGTGCCTATCGAATTACTAAGACTCATTTATGAAAATGTCATCGATACAATAATTGAACTTTTAAGTCCAATATAATATTCTTCTTCTTCAAGTGCCATCTCCGCGGCGGAGGTCGGCAATCATCATAGCTATTCGGACTTTTGAGACGGCTGCTCTGAAAAGTTCATTTGATGTACATCCGTACCACTCTCTCAGGTTGCGCAGCCATGACATTCTACGCCTCCCTATGCTTCTCTTTCCTTGGATCTTTCCCTGCATAATCAGTTGGAGCAAAGTGTATTTCTCTCCACGTGTAATATGTCCAAGATATTCTAATTTTCTTGTTTTTCTTGTATTTAAAATTTCCATTTCTTTGTTCATCCTTCCCAGAACCTCTTTGTTTGTGACGTGTTCTGTCCATGATATTTTCAGAATTCTTCTGTACACCTACAGTTCGAATGATTCCAGTTTTTTCATTGATGTAGCATTCAAGGTCCAAGATTCCATTCCATAAAATAAGGTCGAAAAAACATAGCAACTAACTACAACCTCGCCAACCTAACTCTTAGTTCCAGTTTTAAATCCCTGGTACATAGAACTCTTCTCATTTTGTTGAAATTTGCTCTAGCCTTTGCTATTATTATTTTGATCTCCTGATTGTAATCATTTGTGGAGTTAATCATTGTTCCCAGGTATGCCTATTTGTCCACTTGTTCGACGTTGGTTTCGTTTATTAGAAGATTCTCGTTATTTCTTTGAGTTTTCGATATTCTCATAAATTTCGTCTTCTTGACATTCATTGTTAGACCATACTCTTTTCCATACTCTGCTATTCTGGTCATCAGTCTCTGAAGATCTTCAATGTTTTCGGCTAAGATCACAGTGTCGTCCGCATATCTAATGTTGTTAACGGGAACATTAACAACATTAGATGTGGCTAATATAATGCGTTAATAATATAATATTAGGTAGCCACAATTCCCATTCAACGTCTGCAATCGACCTTTGTATCAATCCCCAAAAAGTCTGGTGCAATAGTCTGATCAAATCACAGAAAAAATTCGCTATGGTTGCTTGCTACATCCCCTACTTGCTTCGTGAAAAAGAGGCTTATTAATTAGCTTAACAGGTAATATACCACAGCATTACATGCGTTGTAGGCCCCTGGATTCCAAAAACTTAGTTATTTCTTCCCATTTTTTCCGGTCCCTTTCTTTTTCTCTCCAACCTCTCACGCCTATTTTTGATAAATCTTGCTTTTCTGCTTCAAATCATTTTTTCTTTGGACATCCTCCTCTTTTTTTCCCATTTATTTCTCTTTCAGTATTTTTTTAACATTTTGATTATCTTCTATTCGTATAATGTGACCAAGCCATCTAGCTATTTGGGTTCCAAAATTTTTTCTGAGCACCTTTCTTTCCCAGATCTGCACTTTCTTTTCTTCCTGCTGTTTTATAATCACGTTTCGCTGGCATACCTCACATTGTGTCTGATTACTGTATTGTAGATTCTCAAAATATACTAATTTGATAAATAGTTGTCTTTCTGGTCTAAATCCTCCCTGGTATTCTCCAATATCTTTATTTTCATATTTCATTAATCTTTTCCTAATAATTTTTGGAACGTATAGCCTTTCAATATGGAATGGCTATATTAGTATCGGACAAGATTGCGATGTCAGTTATAGACTTCTTCTTCTTCTTCTTCTTCTTCTTCTTCTTCTTCTTCTTCTTCCTACTTTATAAATAGGCAAAATGCCTGTTTTACTTCGGTTTTTAGCCTCAATTGACATTGTCTGACCATCTTTTCCTCGATTCCAACCTGAATATTATTCCAGTCTATGCTCCAACAAGTGACAAATTACAGAAAGAAATTGAAAAGTATTATAACAATATAGATGAAATAATGCGCCGGACAAAAAAGGCGAGATAACGATGATAATGGGTGAACCGCCAAAATTGGTCGTGGTGCCGAAAGAGACAACATAGGAGCATACGGTCTCTGTACCAGAAACAATATGGGGAAGAGACTGGTACAATTCTGCGTAGAGAACAACCTTTTAGTAGCCAACATCTTCTTCAAACACCATCCTAGAAGGCTATACACTTGGAAATCACCTGCAGACAGAAAGGATAAAATTGTTAGAAATTAAATTGACTTCATTTTGCTCCATAACATCTCCAAGAAGTACATAAAATCTACTAAAACCTATCCTGAAGCTGACAATCCAGTTCTTATGGATTTTAGACTAAAAAGTTTCCTTAAAGTTAAAAGGAAAAAAGTGTCAAGAAAAATAGACGTCTCACAACTGAAAAACCTTAAAAAAATGAAACAAGTATCAAGGTTGAAAAAGAAATAGAACCGCTGGAGAACTTGATACAGACAGACGTTACAGTAACATGGACTGCTATAAAAAAAAATAACAAAAATACAAGAAGACGACTCAGTTTCACGAAAAACAACAGAAAACAAGAAAGGATAATTAAGCTATTTCATTGTTTCGGCATTTCTTTCTTTCGCTAAACTACTACTGCCAAGCTAAATATTTTTTCATTCACTGCCTTCCTTAAAAAGCTTGACTTCATTCAAAGTTAATTTTCCATCTTCTTGCCAATTCTCATTTTCCTCTAGTTCCTCTCGTTGGTCTGAATTTAACAGATCTTTAAAGTATTCCGCGCATCTCTTTAATTTTTTTGTTGTTTCTCCTAGAAGTAAATCATCTTTGTTTCTGCAATATTGTGGATTATTCTTTTTAGTTTCTATGGATTTCTTAACGTCATGGTAGAAAGTATACCTCTTTGTTTATGTATGTTTCTTCCTTGCTTTTCTAGCTATAATCTTCTCTCTACAAAGTTTTCTATACTACTATAAACTTCTCTTCTTTTAGCCACGTAGTTTTCGACTTTGGGTATTTTCTCTGTCTCTTTCCTCTGTTGCCCCGTTTCTTCTTTCTAAACTACGATTCTTCTTAATATTATCAGTTTTTTTTTGACAAAAAAAAGGTAAAATCATATAACAAATTTTTATAATAAAATAACAGAACTAAAATAACTACTATATCATCAATATTCGTTTAAAAATATCACTCTCACCATTCAGGACAGCATAATCAGATTCAGATGACCAACAAATCAGTAAACGGTACTTTCTCAAACAATCTAATAATTTTACTAATCTTCAGAACAAAATCAGCGTTTTTCAAAATTAAGTTCCCAAAATGTTAAAGAAACAGAACGTTAATTTACGAAAACGATAAAAAAGAGAGAAACTTAACTATATAATGAGAGTTAACAGATACCCGATATAGCAGTTTATACTCTAAGGAAGAATAGAAGGAAAGGAGGAATTGGTGGCAAAAAATACCCATGACTCCCAAAGCTTTGTCAATGGACTGACCTATTAGCAGATAAATTGTTGCCTAAGGTATTAAAAGAATAAGACCATATTGAACATTTTATTTATGAAGTTATACAGAAATATTTTACTGAATTTTTATCCTGTATTGAAATCAAACTAATCAGCGACGCCTTTTAAGCAATTCACTCTATATTTTTCTACCCATATAAGAAGTACAAACACATAATGATTCATTAAAACCTCACGAAAAAAAAAACACCTGTAGTGTAAAAATTACCTGTACCATAAATTCCATCTAGATAGCTTTGTTTGATCTTCGCAATAAACTTACCCGGAGATTTTATGGCATGCCATAAAACGGTACGGTTTATTTATAAAAATACATGTCTCTATAAAACCACATTCAGTAAGTACTAGACAAAGCCTTTTGTACTAGACGCGTTGGAGGTACATCTTAGGTTTATGATGATTGAAATTTAATAAAGGTTGAAATTATTAATTTTTATCCTTAACGGCAAGATAATTGAAAGATGTGTCGGGAAGTGTGTTTTTAATAAAGCTACAAACGGCGTTTGTGGCTTTATTTTATGGAGTTTCTTGATGAAAAAACAGTAAACTTTTTTAAAAATTTATTCAGGTTAACTGTAATTCTAAAGATGTTACTGACATATTGTGCCTAAAAGTATTATTAATAATAATAACAGGACACTATTTACAGATGAAGCCCAATTTACCAGAGACGGGATAAATAATTCACGAAATTCACATGTGTGGGCAGAAGAAAATCCCCATGCTATTCGAGAACGTCGTTCTCAGTTTAGGTTTTCGGTTAACGTGTGGATTGGTGTCATAAATAACCAATTAGTAGGTCCTCACTTTTTTGATGGTCCTTTAACAGGGCAGGTCTATTTGAACTTTCTACAAAATATTTTGCCGAATTTACTTGCCAACGCGAACGTTGCTATCCGAGGGATGTATTTTTAGCATGATGGGGCACCCCCACACTTTTTACTGGCAGTGAGACAACATCTCAATAATGTTTATGGCAACAGGTGGATAGGACGTGCAGGTCCTATTTCGTGGCCTTTAAGATCCCCTGATTTCAATCCCGTTGATTACCATATTTGGGGACGAGTGAAGCAACTAGTTTACGCAGTGAATATTATAGTGTATTTTTATGTATGAGAGAGTAATAAAACAATAAATTATGTATGCAAATCCCTAAACTGTTGATACGGGCGAATCAATGAAAAACAGATATTTGTCAACAAGTTTACAGAAGTATATAGGAAAACAATTTTAAATTGAGTATGACCACCAGGTATAAAGGTTGGAGCAGAATAGAATACAATAGTTGTGAGGATTTACTAATCCCTAAATAAGGTTGCCAGTGTCGGAGTGATGGAGGTTAACAGGTACCAATGAATTTGCAAGAAATGTAAGATGTTTATTTTATTGGTTATATATAACCAATAAAAGTTTAATAAGTACCTACCTATTTGCAAAATAAAGTTTAATTCTTTAGATAAAATAAAACGTTTTATTTTATCTATTTGCAAAATAAAGTTTAATTCTTTGCCTATTTGCAAAATAAAGTTTAATTCTTTAGATAAAATAAAACGTTTTATTTTATCTGAAATGAGTGCATTCCACGAAGTAAGGGTTTCAACAATCAAACATTTAATTCTTTAATTCCAGGAATCTACGACAGTAATTGACTAGATAATTACCTTCTAAACTTATTCCACAGAAAATCTGATAGTGGGTTTTCCATTTTGTATATAGGAAGGTCCAAGTGGCGTATTTAAAATTCTTAACAGTTCACTAAAAGTAGGTACTTCAGTTGCAAGGTGCAGTTTATTGTGTATACTAGTGTTATGGAAAATTTGGAAGTGCCGTGTAAACGCCGAAAAATTGGTCCTCTAACAGTTAATGAAAAAACATTAATATTTAATTGATTTAAATCATTTACAGACAAACGTTTATGTGAAAGTGTTGATGAGACCGTTGAGTTAGTTAGCAGTACACTTGGTGTTGGGAAATCTACGATTTACAGAGTTATTAAAGAAGAGAAATGTGGTAGTTTTCAAATGCCACGTAATGCTCCAGGGAAACCAAAATTTCAAATAGAATATTATTTTAAAGAAGGACTTCGACGGAAAGTGCATGAATTCTTCTTTAGACAAGAATTTCCAACATTGGATAAAGTTCTTGTCTCAGTTCGAGATAATAAGGATTACCCAGAAATGAGTCGAAGTACGTTATGGAAACTTTTAAAAGAAATAGGCTTCCGCTGGAAAAAGAATCCTAGAAAGTCTATTTTATTAGAAAGAAGCGATATTGTCATATGGAGAAGACATTTTCTAAGAACCATAAAGGAAATGAGAAACCAAAAAAGAAAAATATTTTATCTTGATGAAACATGGATCAACGAGGGTCATACACCAAATAAATTTTGGCAGGATGAAACTGTTACAAGTCAAAGGCACGCTTTTGTAAATAACTTATCTACTGGTTTAAACCCACCATCAGGAAAGGGACGCAGGCTGATAATAGTACACATTGGCAGTTCAGACGGTTTTGTTGAAGGTGGTTTATTAATTTTTGAATCAACTCGTACCGGTGACTACCATGAAGACATGAACGCTGATGTCTTTCAAGAATGGTTCGAACAAATGATAGATCTTCTTCCTAAGAACTGTGTAATAGTAATGGATAATGCAAGTTATCACTCCAGACTTATAGAAGAACTGCCCACAACCAAGTGGTTAAAAAAAGACTTGCAGAATTGTCTGAGTTCAAAAAATATTACGTACCATCCCGGATCTATAAGAAAGGAACTTTATTCGTTGTGTGCCCTTCATAAAGAAAAATTTAAAAAATACGAAATTGATGAAATTGCCAAAAATCGTGGAATGACAGTACTTAGATCCCCACCATATCATTGTGAATTAAACCCGATTGAACTGGTATGGGCACAGATAAAGAGTGAAGTTTCAAGAAAAAATACCACTTTTAAAATTCATGATGTTAAACAGTTGTTTTTGGAGGCCGTAAATAATGTAAAACCTGAAAACTGGGAAAAGGCAGTAAATCACACTATTAAAGAAGAGGAAAAAATGTGGAAGCTGGACAATATTACTGATAAAATGATCGAGCCGGTTATTACTAATCTTGGTTCTGAAAGTTCATCTTCTGAATCTGATTTGGATTTGTAACAAGTAGCTGTAAGTTTTATATTAATATTTTTATTCATCTATTTAACATACCTTAGACGGTTCTAAAAACTCTTTTTCTCTTTTGTAATTTTTAAAAATTAAAAAAAAATGTGAATTTTTTAAAACCCTTTTTAATGTAGGCCAGTCAGTTCTAATATAGTGTGTGATAAAAGAGGTCACTTTTGTTTACATACACATAACACTTTATAACACTGAAATAATTCATTTATTTTTTACAATTATTCAAAGTAATTTTTCAATTAATCTTGAGCACGCCCATGGAGTGGTCGGAGCTACCAGTTAAAATTATGCTAATTACTCTCTCGTTCATAAAAATAAACTATAATAACCGACAACAATTAATTGATAGAATTATACATTGTTGTAATACTATTAGAAACGATCCCCAGAGTATCCGTAATTCAATACGTCAATTAACAATTCGGCAACAAAAATGTGTACAGGCTGCAGGGTTCCATTTCGAAAATCTATTTTGAATTATCTTTATTTTGTTACCATTATTGTATCTTTTCCAGTTCTAATTTATGGGTTTATCATAACTATGTACATATTTTTAGTTTTTTTTTAAATTGTTCTTCGTTATTGTTGTAGTTACTGTTTTTTGTTGTGCAGTGACTCAGTTTATCATTTCAATTAAAATGTTTGAAATTTATAACATTTGTTTAAATTAATTACCTTCATTATGGTTGTTCTATTTTTGGTAAGATTTGATCGTTCACTAAAAATTTAATAAAAGTGCGACAACATTGTCGCATATGTCGTTTTCATTGGCTATTTATGTAGTTTGAAAATCACTTATTGCATTTAAAAAAAAATATGTACAGGGTGTAATATTTAATACGAATCCCTAAATTAATTTTTCCAAAGCCAGTCCTGGAATTTTTTAATTTAGCTAATACCAGTCGAATGCTTGATAGTAGTGTACTGTATCATGCAAAAATTAAAAAAATCAAATGAGCCGTATAAACACTAAAGTAAAATGAAATAAATGGTCAATTACACAAATCACCCTGTTAATTAATAAAGAAGAGGAGTTGACATTTTTTAGTGGCCACATGATATGCTCCCTGAGGGACTCTACATGGTAGAAGTATGTAAAGTTCCTCATGACTCACCCTGTATATGGGTATGACATGCAGAAACTTAAACTTATTCGTAAGGTATTATTATCCAATTTGCAATTTAGTTAAATTTTGCAATTGATTATATTAACTTTTATTTTGTGATATGGACGATCTATGTAATTTTAGTAGCTTTGTCCATAAAAATTGTACAATTTTCAGTGACAATAAAGCATATTTTTATTCTATAGAACATATTATTATGTGTGAAGCCGATTGATAAATGTAATTAAGGGTGCCAAAAATTATTTTTGTTTACTCACTATGAAATAAACTATAGAAAATCATAAAGTTGATCACTCTGTATAATATTTGCATACAAATAACTCTATTTTACACTCTTCGTAGTAAAATAAGTCTAACGGATATACGCAATAACATTTTTCAAAAGCATAGTCTCATGAAAATTCAAACAACGAGTTGTTCTTTATAGATAATGGTTTTAGTTGCACATTCCAAAGTCTTATGTTTATTTTTTCTTCGACTTAAACACAATACTACTATGTTTAAACTTCTCGCATGTCAGAATAATACGCACGCATAGTTTTATAATACAGTTTAAGGTGTGAGACTGCCCTAAAGCAAAATTTATTGTTGAAGTTGATTTTTAAAGTGAAACAATAAGGCTAATTCAACTAGAAATGATAAACGTCGGTGTTGTTGTCTATCTTCTTTTAGTGCCTGGAGATTGGCGATAGGTGGGGGAAAAAACTTTGGCCGTATCGAAGCATTGGTCGTACTTTTTATTATTTTTGTCGATTACTTTTAGTCCAAGTTTCTAACTTATAATGTAAGTCTTACTATTTGATAGACTTTTCCATTAATAACAAAAATTGTAATTTTTGTTTTAGTATATGTCCAGTCTAAAAAAAGTCTTATGATTTCCACGATCAACTATTGACCACATTTTCTTCTTAAATTAGATATAAAAAAAATATATGTTGTTCGTCGACCTGCGGAATGCTTACGATAGCGTTCCATTGAAGAAGCTGTGGCAAACAAACAATTAAAAGTACGAATATTAATATTGAATTATTAGAAGTCCTCAAAGTACTATACAATTAATTCATAAAAGAATAAAAACTGGAACACAAATAACAGGGTTTGTAACATCAAAGGGATTGAAGCAAGGATCTTAAAATAAAATATGCTCTGAAGGCCCTTTAAAAAGATGAAAACAAAAATGTAGAACAATGGAAATACCATTCACCAACACACACACCATAATATTCGCTCAACTTTTTAGACAATCAAGTAATAGTACAAAAATGAATTAAATAGTACGAGGAATGGAATCTAGAATTCAATAAAAAGAAAACCGATTACTTATGTACTGGTGATCAACAAAACAGATCTCATATTGGACGACAGAACTAGGATACATCACTGCTACGACTACAAATATCTAGGTATTCATATTGCATTATTCATATGCGTTGGGAAGGATGATGCGTAACGTTGAGCCAATTTCGAAAGGAGGAGCGTTTTACACGGTGTTATACAGTCGATCGTCCTCTACGCGGCACCAGTCTGGAGCGGGGCGGTAGAGATAACGGCCTATAGGAGGCTCATGACATGAGTGGACAGAACAAGTCTGCTGCAAGTGGCATGCGCTTACAGGACTGAGTCTGCGGCAGCCTTGTGGATTACTGGATGTGTTCCGTTGCATGTTTTGGCGGTGAAAAGAAAAGAGCTCAATGAGAGAAGAGGCCCAAACCTTACTATGGCCAAGAGAAGACAGGAAAGGGAAAGGTCAATTGAAAGATGGCAAGAAGAATGGAACAAGACGGAGGATGTGGCACAATGGACGAAAAAAATTCTGATCCCGAACATAAGAGATTGAGTGGACTGTGGACACAGGCGACTGGATTATTTCCTGACGCAGGTGCTAACAGGACATGGATGTTTTAGGGCCTACCTCTCTAGGTTCGGAAAGGCTGACACCGATGAATGCCTATACTGTAGACACTCGGACACTGTGACACATACGATGTCAGAGTGCAACAGATGGATAGTAGAAAGGAACAGAATGGAAAGAGAGACAGGCGTGAATTGTGACAGTGAGAGAAATGGTTGAGAGAATGATTGAAGATATCAATCAGATTGAAGTGATCAAGAAAAAAGAAGAGGGAGAAAGACAGCTGGACCAAGGCAAAGCTAAAAGGCAAAGATGCTGGAAGTTAAAGCTAGAAAAGTGGGTCAGGCTGTATGAGTTAGACTGCGTGAGTCAGACTGTGGGGAAGGAGGAAATGCCCTTCTGAGAGTGATGTCGTACTAGGAGCAATAAGGGTTTTCTACGCGCTACCTGGAACGAGAACGGGAGTCTCCTTGCTGGATATAAACAGAGAATATATAAAACTATGGTAAAAATTCTCTCTATATAAAGCTGTGAACTATGACTACTGAAAAAAAAATTATTGGCGTTACCTAAAGCAACGAAAATTGATTTTTGGAAAATAACTTATTTATATAGAGCCATTTCCGAGGTCTATTTGCTGTTGATACGTATTTTTAATAGTGTAGTCATCACGCAAAACCATCTGCTTTTGCAGACAAATAAATTGGGATCAACAATGTTTAAACACATTTTTGTCTGATCATTTATGAGTAAAATAAATACTGTATACTCTTTATTATCTTCAAAGATCCTTTTTCCAGACAATTAAGAAAACCTGTGGGCAATTTTTCCAGCTCTTGATACAACACTGATTTTTTCATCGTCTTTTCATACTTTTTCAGTTCAGTGTGGAAATGATGTCCCTTCAGTTAATTGCTTATATTTTGAAAATAAATTTTTAAAGGAATGTTTATAAATGTCTTGTGTTAGTACAGGTGAATTGGGACAAAATATTTTTTTTTATTTATATTGTTTTATACACTCCATTGGAAAGATTAATTTAATAATTTCAGATATTTTTTTTATTGAATTCTGTGCATTAATCATACAAATTCATTAACTAAACAATATGCAAATAAAATATTTTTGTTTAATTGTTTCAAAAGTTTTTTACATTTTTTTTCCTAGTGACTCACACGTTTCACTGTTTTAGCTTTAAGGTTAGGGGCAGGGTTTATTTTCCAAATTTTAAATATATTTTTAAAATTATTTTTTTTTAAATTGATTAATATAAAATATTTATAACATTAGTACATTATAGTACAATATTTTAAGAGTGTTATTTAAAATTTTGGTACAAAAATATTGAGTTGAGTAAATGACAGCTAATTTTCCTAGATAAAAAAATCGGTTGCCTGTAAAGTCGGTTTTACGGGCGAAGATTTTACGTGACAACGTCTTTTTCTCGGTAGAATATTTATTGATATGAATATTATTAAATTGCACAATAGGAACAAGGAATTGAATGAAAATAAGAATTGCACAAATTTTAACTATAGAAATATATTTTGTTTACTAAAACATTGTACATGTAAACTTAAACTTAACTAATTTCTATTTGAGTGATTTTGTTGAGGATAGGACGATGATAGGAGAAATATGAAATAAAAGGAAGTGTTTCTGCTGTAATGTGTCTTGAACGCCAAGAACGCTCGAGAAAGACAGAGAC
Source organism: Diabrotica undecimpunctata (assembly GCF_040954645.1). Classification (NCBI taxonomy): domain Eukaryota; kingdom Metazoa; phylum Arthropoda; class Insecta; order Coleoptera; family Chrysomelidae; genus Diabrotica; species Diabrotica undecimpunctata. Next base: position 207,752,379 of record NC_092803.1, on the reverse strand, counting down.
ACAAGCACGGAAGCACGCACCGATTCAACGCGCCTAATTCTCTAGTGCTGCGCGCGCAGCGGACCGATCATGTTTGAGTGGGAGAGAGACGCAAGGCATTCGCCGGTCCGGCGGGCCTCTCTCTCGTTCGGTGACTCACTGTAACAGACGTGAGCGGGCGTTACACTTTTTCATGAATGACTCCGAGCCACAACCTAATTTAAGACGTTGTCACGTCAAAAACTCACTTCTGTATAATACACAGAAACTTTCACAAAACCGAACGCAAATTCGACAAAAACTTAACATATATAACAAAGAATAATACATAAACATATAATACATAACAAAGAAGTTCCTCTAAATATTACAAAAACCAGCGTATAAATCTACCAAAACAACAAAATGAAAGTCAGAATAGAAGGACAACAGCGGAATAAGACAAGGGGATTCATTGAACCCCATGCCATTCAATTTGATGATGAATGAAATCATCAAAAGCGTTAACAAAGGAAGAGGATACAAAATGGGAAATAAAGAAATAAAAATACTCTGTTACACAGACAAAGCAATATTGAAAGCCCAAGATGAAGATAGTCTGCAAAGACTGGTCCACAGATTTAACATGAGAGCAAAAGAATTTAATATGACAATCTCATCTTAGAAAACTGAAACTATAATAGTTAGCAAAGAACCAACCAGATGTAAAATAGAAATTGATGGCATCGGTATTGAACAAGTAATGGAAATAAAATATTTGGGAATTACACTGTCTAGCTGTAGAGACCTGGACAAAGAAGTAAGAGATCAAGTACAAAAAGCAAATAGACTGGCAGGATGCCTTAATAACACTATATGGCGAAACGAACACATTAACACTGGGATGAAGTCAAGAATTTATAAAGCCAATGTAAGACCAATAATGACATATACCTCAGAAACAAGACTTAACACAGCCACAACGCAAAGGCTACTGGAAACGGCAGAAATGAGAGTACTAAGAAGAATTACAGGAAATACGCCGAGAGATCAAAAGAGAAGTGAAGACATTGGAAGAAAATGTAACGTACAGTGTATAAATGAATGGACACAAAATAGAAAAAAAGAATCGAATAACCATATAAGCAGAATGGAGGAGACCCGTGTCAAAACCCATTTGCCTTTGACAAAAAACTAAGAAGATTTCGTTGCTTTGTGAGGTTTTCTAGGTAGCAACGTCGCGATATTCTAGTTCTTGTTTTTTTTTTTTAATTTTAGAAGTAAAATAGACGATTTTTTTTTTAATTTTCGAAAATATAATTTACTATTTTCCATCTGCACAAAATGATCTGCTGTATTTTATTAAGTCTACTTGACACTTTTGCAGATATGTTAAAGTTTAAAGGTTGCATAAGTAAGTACATAACTACTACCGGCTTGGGTGTTTTTTTTTAGAGGTATAAAAATGTAAGTTGGTAACACTTTTTTAATTGTCGGCCATTTTGACAGCTGTAAAGTTATTTATGCATAGAGTTAGAATCTATGGAGAAGCTATGAGCATATTAACGTTTGTATTAAAAACGGCGTCAGTAGGTGTGGCTAACGATTATACCAATAGAGCGGGGGGATCAGAGCCTGACTCAATAATATTAAAACTACTATACAAATATGAGTTATTCAGAAGATTTAATCATAATCCAAAAAAGTGCAATACATTTTTATTAACTATGATTTATTTATCCCGCGGTAAACACTAAAAACACGATATACATAAAGATAAATTAATACAGTCAAATACTATTATTAATTTATTGTCTGAAGTACGGGCCATTACTTTGTTTACATATTTGTATACAAACCTGTAGAACTTTATTCCTGAAGATTTTTTATTAACATTGCTTCTGCTACTGCAACTACGTTGAGAACAAGAAACCATTATTATGCACTATCACAATATATTATTACAGTTTTTATAAAAGCATTATAAAACTAAAAATATTCGAAAAACAACAAACGTAAACAATCATACACGATCTGTCAAAACGATCATAACAATATGGCCGAAGTGAGGTCGTTTTTAGTCACGTGATGCCCTCTCCATAGATTCTAACTCAATGGATTTATGTTAAGTTTGGTTTGGTATTTCAGCATAAATAGACTTGACGCCTGAACAACGCTTCCAAATTGTACAAATTTATTTTAAAAATTGTGGTTTTGTTCGAAATACTTATATCTAATACTAATTCGATTAACTATGGAACGTTTTTGCACCACGTTTACTCTAAATGATAATGTACATCCACAGATACATCGTACAGTGCGTACTGAAGAAGATGTTGTTGCTATAGAGTGTAGCAAACAGGAAGATCCGAATCAGTCTATCTGCCATCGCGCACAATAGTTGGATACGTGTCCATCCACTTTATGAAAGATTTTGTGGAAAGATCTTGCTTCGCGTGCTTACAAAATCTAACTCATGCAAGAATTAAAGGTACATTACCACTAAGCAAGGCGTAGATTCGTAGATTCGGTGTGTGTTCAAAACGAAATTGCCGTTGATTCCAATTTTCATAAGCGACTTTCGTTTAGCGATGATGCTCTCTTTTGGTTCAATGGCTACGTAAACAAACAAAACTGCCCTATTTGGAGTTAAGATAATCCTCAAATGTATATTAAAACCCATTACATCCAGAAAAACTGACTGTTTGGTGTGCTTTATGGTCTGGTGGAATCATTGGACCGTACTTCTTCAAACACGATGCTTGCTAGAACGTTACAGTCAATGGTGACCGCTATAGAGCCATGATTACTTCCTTTTTCATTCCCCAATTAGACAACTATGATGTGATGTAGCTGTCGTTTCAATAAGATGGCGCAACATATCACACAGCTCGTGCCACAATTGATTTATTGAAGGAAACGTTTGATAACCGCATAGTAAATTGGCCTCCAAGATCGTGTGATTCAACAGTGCTGTACCATTTTGTGTGGAGATATGTGAAGTTGTTAGTTTACACCTATAAGCATGTAACGATTGATCACTTCGAGGACAACATTCGCCACATTATTGCTGATATACAGCGACAAATATTGGAAAAGTGATCGAAAATTGGACCTCAAGAGAAACTATGTCAGAGCCAGCCATGACGTTCATATGGCAGAAATCATATTTAAATTATAATGCCAAAAGATTATATTTTGAATAAAGTCAATTTAATGAAAATTTATAAAAATCATCTTTCTTTTATTCCATTTCAAAGTTCTATACCTCTAAAAAAAACACCCTTTATAATACTCAATAATCTAAACTATCATTAAGTAGGATTAGAACCCTGATACACAAGCAAGATTGTTAGGAAAGTACGGAACACTAGAAATATATAAACAAAAAAAAAGAAAAATGAAGTTAAAGGAGCCCATAAAATAAAATATCCAATGAGAGGGATTATAATTCGACAAAGATGGTAGCTACAAACGCTCAACCAAACTCGAAGTTCTATTGAAAAAAAAGCGTATGTGTGAAAACTAAAGCCTATTTATAAGGACAAAAGAAGACCTTTTTTGAGTTGACTGTTAAACGTCACTTCCAATGACGATTTATTTTGCCTGTCCTAACAGCATTCTTCGGGTTAGATGGCTTTTTGAAAGGACGCTGATGCTCTTGGAATATATTTTAAATACAATTGTGCCATGTTTTTACCTTATCTTCAGTTTAAAATACCATATTTCCTTACTTATTGGATATAATCCTAATCATCTTCTTCCTGGTATTTCCAATGGACAGCCGGAATGTGACGTTACGGCGGCCATACTGCTATTTACTTTTCAAATAACAGTTGAAAAGCCAATGTTTGATTAACCCCAAGACTTTTTAATTTCTATAAAGTTAAAATGTTGCTTCTTCTGCTGCTTTTTCTTCTTTTTTACGATAATACCATCATAATTCGGTATTATATTTCTATGAAATATAATTAAAAAGTTTAAATTAAAGAAATTCTAACCTTTCTTTACTAATACAGGTATTTTATTGCTACTTTTATAAAACAAACTGCTTTATTATTTACACAACCTTGTAAAATTGTTGTAGTAACTATTAGAATACTTAGATATTGCAAAAAGCGAAAAGATTCTGTAAAAAAAATTAAAAAATAACGAAAAATACAAATTATCCACAAGGTTTGTTTGGAAAGTGAAACTGACAGATGTCAATAAAAACACGTCATCACTCCGGCAGTCTATTACTTTTTTGACTTTTCTGTGCACATTAAAGCTGTCACGTTTGCTATAATATTCTTCCATTTCCTTACCCTTATCGTTGAGCCAAGATTCTATGGCTATTCTACACTGCTTTCAAAAATAAACGAAACTTTTTTCTATATCTTAAGCAAACTGAAAATCAAGGTATAATAAAATTTATATGGCTTTAACACGAAAGTAAACATAAACGCTGAATAACATAGTACAATACACAAACATTTTAATTTAACGAATAGCTTAAAGTGGTACAATATAAAATGTTTCTCACCCATGTAGTATTTGACGACAAAAACATTTTTTTGCAAAAAATGACCGCACTATAAATGTTTGTTGCCTAGAAAGAACAAAATGTCACATCTTTTTATGGATGGCTGTGAAGTGATGAAAAAATATAGGTCAGAGAAAAATATAATGCCTGTTTACCCTGCTGCATGTTTGTGATCTTTACAGTGGCATACGCTCCGATACTGAGCAAAGAAACATATTTCGTATTTTTTTAAGAAACCTAAATTAATAGACAGTCACAAAACTGGTAAAAGAATATTTTTTGGTAGACCGGCCCTGGCAAGGTACGGTTAAGTTGTACTGATATCGTACTCCTAGTTTTTAATAAAAACAAGTGGTTTTATTAAATAGTTTTTTAAAATTAAAGTGTTTATCTACTAGATACTACTACGTAAGTCATCTATACGTAATTATTATTTTATTATTGTGAAAAGAAAACGTCAAATAATAAATATACACTACCGTACAATCATTTTGTGAGGTTAGCTGCTATAAGTAGCTTATAGTAGCATGCGATTGGTTTTTCATTTACCAGAGTCAGAGTAAGGCCTTCGCCACCGTAGCTTAAAATGACTTCACACAATGTAAACACACCTTCCGATCTAACCAGTCCAGTAAATCAACGTTCGAATATCACAAACAGTTATGCTTCAGCCGCTTCACATTCTTTTCCGAGTAAGAACCAAGCAATTGTATTTAGTTGTATCGATAATGCTAAACTGCAGGATTATCTCATTCCTTTGGGTACAATCATCAACCCAAAAAATATTATTTTTTCATCTAGATTATCTCATAATAGAATCTGCATGTATTTGGCAAACAAAACCGTAGTAGATAACTTCATGACACAACATGGCTCTATAGAAGTACTCGGCGAAGTTGTAACAGCACGAAGACTTGTCTCTCCAGCAGAAAGACTAGTCTTGTCTGGAGTCTGCCCGTCAATTCCTCATCAAGTATTAGTTGAAGAATTACAGAATATCGGTTTAAAGCTTATTTTCCCAATAACATTTCTGAAAATTAGCTCGACTCTTCCCGAATATAGTCACATATTGAGCTTTCGGAGGCAAGTTTATATAGCCCTATAACATCACCAATTCCAGATTCTATTCTAATAAATTTCGACCAAACACCTTACAGCATATTTTTGTCACAAGGTACACTCACCTGCTTTATTTGCAAAAATGCAGGACACATATCATCCCAATGCAAAACCAGTTCAGCAACGGAATCAACTCATATTGAGTCAAACAATGAAGTACCAAATCGAACAGCTTCAATAAGGATACTACACAAGGTACCAAACACCCAGCAGTCATCAAGTTATTCATTATCAAATCCGAGCATATCACCTACACCTACAAATCTCCACGACAAAGAAACTACTAATACTCCTACTCATAGCAACACTTTTAATCAACGTCCTTCAGCGGCAATACCGTTTTCACAAACTTCGGAAGCAATATTTTCCAATCTATCAGCTCCTTTTCCATTAGATACAACTGCAGAAAATTCTAATAAAACTGATACATCACCACAATTTTTTGAAACAACCATTTTAACCAATCTTACAAATAAAACTACAAGCTCAACTTCTGTCACTACCAATGAGTTTGCTCCAGTACTTCCAAATGTAATAAAGCCACATCATCTAAGTGAAAACTCTAATAGCAATTGCGAAAACGCAAGTTCTTCCATAAAACGCAGTATTGGTGAGATCGACACGCCTCCTTCAGATTCAGCAATTTCATCAGAAAATCTGTTTGCAAAACCCAAACTCTCTAAACTAAAAAAACCTCGCTCATCTAAAGTCCAATCTACACGGGAAACTCTTGAAAATTTCATTGATAATTATACCCCACCATTCGTTTTAAATTTCCACCAATTGTTCTTACTGATTGATAATGTCCAAGGCTCCCCCGACACTATTAGCGTCGTAAAAGAATTTACAACTGATATGGCTGGTTTACTCCATCTTTTACAAAGCAGCTATCAATATGCAAATGATAGATCTACAAAAAGCAAGTTTACAAAACTTCAAAAGAAACTACACAACCACTTAGGGAAAGAGATTTCAGACTTAGATAGTGACTCTTCTGTAGACAATCGTTCAGTATCATCTAACTCTCAGGTGTGAGGTTCCCTCACACGTTGGAATAACAGGAAATGAAGAAGCTGACAGGATTGCACGAGAGGCAATTTTAAGTGATTTGTCGGAGCCTATAGACAAGTGTGTTTCCAGTGACTTAAAAGCTTATTTTAAAAAGTGTTGTGTTTGTGGCGAAATGAGTGGTCTCAAACGAATTCCAATTTAAATAAAATCAAAAATAATGTGTCTCAGTGGTTTCCATCGTCGCGCAATAGACGAGAACAAATTGCGGTTGCGCGTTTACCTCTAGGACATACCAGATTAACGCACGCCTACCTTTTCACAAAGAAAAATCCACCTATATGTGATCAGTGTAACGTCCGATTAACAGTCGAACACTTTTTAACAATTTGTAGTAAATATGACCAAGAAAGACAGCGCTACAAGATCCACTCGCTCTACCACAGGCTTTAGGTCAAAACTGTTCCTGTGACAATATAGTGAATTATCTTACATCCATAAACATTTTATATATATGTGTATAACCTTTTGGTGGATGCGACATCTTCTTCTAATAAAAAAAAAATATTTTTTGGTGTTTAAGAATGTGTTATCATTTATATCTATACAGTAATATAGTGTTTGAATATTAAATTGTCCCATATAAATTGAACAAATTATTAAAGTACTAACTTCTTATCTGATATCGCAATACCAGTCCACCTGATATTCTTATGTTTTTTTATCCAGTTCTTACATTCAAACATTGTATGCTCTTCATATCCATGTTGACAATTTACACAAATATTAGTCTTTCCATGTCAAACTATTTTCGGTTGAAGTCGAAACAACCGTGCTGCGATAATTGATCCCTTTAATCTACAATTACTGCTTACATGTTCAGTTGTCAATCTGTCTTGTCATATCTTCGGTTGTAACACATATGGCCTGTTACCTTTCCTATCTTCAATCGCGTTGTCGCAGCCAAGTGTTTGCCTTTAGTTGGTTGAGAAGTTTCCAATCTTCCTAAAAGGGAAGCTAGATCTCCTCTCATGGGCGATCCCAAACAATCTAGAATGGTCTTTCGATCCTTTCAGTCACCATCTGGTAAGAACCATCTTACACATCTTAATTTATCTCATCACGTATACTTGTATGAACTTCCTTCTGCAATTTTATTATTCTTTTTCTGTACATTCCTTCATTCTTTTTATTTTATCAGTATTCGGTTCCTTGATGCATTTATTTTCTTAAAGTCTTATCATTATAACAGTAATCTTCTTTTCTAGCATCTTCAAAAATTCTTGTTCTTAAAATCTACATTCTCACACTCTCCTTTCCAAATTGGAAAAGGAAAATCTAAGACAAATGCCTTCATATTACTGTTATTAAAGATAAACCATTATCAGTCCCTCGATCACCAATCTATTAAAATCTAAAGCATTTAAAAGTTCGTTTTAAGCTCCATTCCAGTAATTTAACAACTCAAGCTTCAGCATAAACTTTAAACACAGAACCAAAAAACAAGTCCAACGTGTAATTAAAATAATAATTTCTACAAATAAAACACTTCATAACACCTTCAAAACCCAGCTCCAAGGTAGGACTTGACTGGGATGCTGATATAAACATCTTATAATCACCCTATTTTTAGGGTTCAAGATTATTAAGGCAGTAAATTTAGAACCACAAATGAACGTTCTTGAGCACAAAATCTTATCAAAACTTTTTGCTCTTTAGAGGACATCTACTCTTCAAGCTTCCGAAGTGCAAAATACCTTTTCTCCCTACAATTTTAACTTAACTCCCTATAATACTAAAAACAGGGCACCGACATCTTTGGATTCTCTCTCTTGTTAAGTCATTTATAATTTACAATTTTTCACTAATGGTTGCGTTGTTCTCGTGACAAATTATTGTATTCTCATATACCAAATCTCTTCTAAGATACTTGGGAGTAAATTTTTGCACGTTGTTTTTACATTACATTGTGTTGTTCTGTATGGCATTATATTACTATTAATAAAAATCTTCTGCATTTTTGCTTGTTAAAAATATCGCCGTTAAAGCCAAACCACTCGTATCGATGTCACGTTCTTAAGCAAACAACGCATTCTATGTATACCTTGGCACAGGAGAGGCAAAAAATGATAATATCCAAACAAACGGCAATTTTTTAATTGCTCTGAAACCGCTCGATAACCTATAAATTTCTTTGCAAATCTCACAGTAGATACTTCAAATAAAATACCTTGTAACCAGTTAATAGTACTTAGAATTATATGTACATGTTGCACAATTCTTGAAAAGCATTCACCAGGTCAAGCGTGAACGTTGTCCATACTCCATACACTTACATGGCGCTCGATACAGGGTGTTTCGTACCGATTCTAATTTTCGTAGCTTTTGTATTGTTTTAGCACAGCATTATTATAATATAGAGGTACAGTTACGAATCGTTGCGCACGTCTAATATATTATTTAAAATGCATTCTGCTACGCTAGTCTAAAAATGTACCCATGTTAGCCTTATGATCTGCATATTTCGGTTTTCTTTTACATTTTTGTGCACTCCAGTAGAGACCAATAAATCGTTTTAATTTAATATTATTGATTTTTAAAAAATTCTCTGGCTGGAGTGTGGTTTTAAGCAAGTACCTACTTATTCCAGGAAAATACGAGCTCTAATAATTTAATAAATTATTCTTGGTCTTGGTCGAAATATATGTTGGTGATTGCTGTGAACACGTTATTCGCAATAAGCATGAGACCATTCACAAAAACTGTCTGAAACGTACCGTAAAATTTCCTAGGAGTTATTATTTGGGATTTTATGGCAGTTTCAAGGTTAGGATGTTTGGAATTTATTAAGGGTACCGTAAATGCTGCGAAATCTCAACTAATATTTTTAAATAACCTTTATTTATCCAAGGATTGTAAAATTAAATCTTTGCGACAATTATATTTTTCAGCAGGACGGAGTGACCAGAACCACAAAAAACTGGTTTGGAAACAACAGTATAAACTTCCTTTATTCCTACAGGAACTTAAATCTAAAATAGAGCAGGTTTAGAATGAATTTACCCCCGAACTGTGCAGATTCACAGCCGAGTCATTACACAACCGAATTTGAGCAACCATAAAGTTATATCAATTATCATGCTAAACTCCGTATTCTGATGATATTCTAGGTAATTACCAATACGGCTTTCGTGCTGGAAGGTCAACAATAGATGAAATATTTACAATACCACAAATCTTAAAGAAAACTGGAAATTCAACTGATATGGACACTAAATTTTCGTAGATTTCCAGCAAGCAAATGATTCGATAAAAGAAGTAGGCTTGACTAGCAGTACTAGAAATAGGAATATCATGAAAATTAGTGAAGCTAATTCGAATGTGCGTCACAGACTCATGTGCACAGGTAAAGATAGGAAACAAAACATCGATGCCAGTTCATATCATGGTTGCTATTCAATTTGGTCTTAGAATATGCAATAAGTAAAATATCACCTGAGCTGACAGGAGGATTTGCGAATCGAGAATCAAAACTAATGAAGATGATCTAGATGCAGTCGCTCATTCTACAAGAGACATAAGAGATGTGTTTCCATAACTCGAGAAGAAAACAGGTAGTATGAGTCTTCGACAATTATTATTCACAGTCAATTATTCACCCACACATGGAAGTGAAACACGAACACTACATCAGAGGAAAATAAATAAGCTGCTAATATTTGTAGGAAAGGTTCTCAGAATGATATTTGGACCTCAAAGAAATGAATTAACAGGAGAGTGGAGAAGGCGCCGCAATGCTGAATTGGTAATTCTGTATAGTACTGAAAAAATCGTCAGGCATATAAAAGCTAACCGGATAAGATCGGAGGAAGACAGAGTACTAAAGACTGTGTTTTCTAAAGACCAGACGGTAGAAGATCAGTAGGCCGTCCCAAAAAAAGATGAAAGGATGATGTAGAGACAGATTTATCTAGGATTGGGATACAATAATGGAGCGCAAGATTGTAGAAGATGAAGGACTATAGTGGATGCGGCGAAGACTCACCCCAGTTGTAAAGCTAGTCAAGAAGGAGAGAAAGTCTTAGGGCGAGGGTATTCCGTTTTGTATATTTTTAAACTCTACATAATCCAGGTATGTAAAAGCGTTTTAAGTTAATATAGAAATAGTCATGTCTTTTTAATTATTAACAATAAAGTGTCAAACTGAAGCGGATCAATATAGGCACACAGGGCATAGGTGAACTCAACATTAGTCAAGCAAAACTCAACAGGATGATGGAATGTTGAAATATTGGTGCTAGAATAATTTAGCCATCGTATCCAACTCTTTGAGTTAAATTTCAGATTAACTTTCCTTAATTTTTATTAATACCTTTACTAAATTTTGGGCATGTTGTGTTGCAGTTCGTTGCCAAAAACTATTAAAGCGACTAGGTATATAAACATGTTTTCGTGATTTAAACCTGACATTGCTATTGCTTATTAATAATATTCTTGATGTATATACATATAAATGTAAAAAATATGTTGCTACCGATAGACTGTCCAAAATTTCGCTCTATGTATAGTAATGGAAATCTATTCTTCTCAATTTTATTGTTGAGTTGTATTGCAATCTATCACTACCTTTTATTTCTTGTCTTTCATGTTCGTCACTTGTATTTGGTATCATAAGCAGTAATGATGAACTTGTTTATTGATCTTCTGGTATTGATCTTCTATACTGGTACAGCTTTTTTGTCCATGAGGTACAGCTTTGATAAGATACTAAAATGATCCAGTGTTTGGAAATATAACTTTTTGTATAGTTTTCCACGTATGTCCTTTTATTTTGAACACCAAATTTAATATTATTTCAGTTTTTTATATAATAGTATTGTCCTTCAGTAGCCATTCCATATGACAAAATAAAGAAAACGTAAATTATTAATGTCCTTAATTTGGGGTTTACCTAGAGATCACGGTTAGTAGAAGCTATTTTAAGTTTTATAAATGATTTATAAATTATTGGTATTTTCATACATAATTTTGATCTTCTTCTTCTTTTTCTACTTCTTGGAGATCTTTCGATCTGTTTAATTCTGAAGCTGCCTCTGGTTAATTTCCTGGGAGGTAGATTGTAAACTATCCCTCCATCTTTTAGGTGGTCTTCCGGGAGGTCTTAAACCGGGCGGGTTGTTTTCTAGGGCAATTTTCGGGAGCCTATTCTCATCCATTCGTCTTACTTGATTGTACCACATCTTCTTACGCTGCCTTCCCCATCTTAAAATATCTTGAATTTTGCACTGCTCTCTCACGTTTGTATTTCTCACCCTGTCTCTTCTTGTTTGGCCCACTATTGTTGTTAGGGTTTTCATTTCGGCATCCCTTAGCATCTATTTCGTTTTGTTGGTATCTTGGCGCACTTCTATGCCATATGTCATGATCGGTCATATGCAAGTTGTAGATTCTAATTTTACTATCTGTGTGCATATACGGATTTGACCAGACAACCCGCAGACATCCCGACAATGCGGATGCTTTGTTGATCTAACTCTTTAGGTCCTTTACTGGGTCGTGTGTGCTAGATTATTCTATGCTCAGATATCTGAACTGGAATTGCATCACCTATTCTATGTGGTTGTTCTCAACCACTAACTTACATCTGAGCGGATCTTTTGCTATTTTCACACATTTAGTTTTGTTGGTAGAAATGGTTATATTTAGTTGGCGGCTTATTTGAGAGAACTGAAAGAGCTGTCTCTGAAGATCATCTTCTGATTCGGCAATAATTGCTGCATCATCTGCGTAACACACCATACCAATTCTTTTGTTGCCCATTCTGTATCCGAGATTGAGAGATGATACTTTGTTGTATAATTTTGATGTATAATTTTGATAATGGAAATAATCCATAACAATATTGTTAGTAAAATTACGTTTTTGCTTTAGAGTTTTGATTTCTGGAAGGCAGTTTAAACCAAGAACTTGATATAACCAAAATATTCTTCTTCTTCGCAAAATTATATTTATCATAGTATTTCGCCTTGTATTCTCCAGTGATGTTAGTTAGTTTTTCTTTACTGATTTTTGCATTAAAGTCGCCTAGTATAAGGTTGACATGATGCTTCCTCAGGTGCTCTGTAATGGTCATCATAGAGCCATAACCTTTTTCTATTTAATTTTGATCTTTATCTGACATGAGTCCTTGTTCCTACATAAGGTTGAGTATGATGTTTTTAGTTTTAATTTTCTGTCGAATATATTTTACATACAATAAATCCAATATGTGCCATATTGTTGGAAAGGGTTTTTGCCTTTTCCAGAGAAACATTTAATGCGGCCATCGATTTTTAGCTGTCAACTGTAGCTGTGTGTTAGATTTCACTTGCCACGATAAATTATTTTACTAAGATATTCATAATCTTTAATGCTGGAGTTTCTTCTTGCTTTTTGTATCCTGATGTTGTTGAATCTATTGGTTCTTTTCTTTTTCAAGCTAACTTTTCTACTCAACGGCAACAGAGTGCCCTAACCTCGGATCATTCTTCCACCTTTGTAAGAATACTGTTAATGGATCTTGGGAGGACTACTGATTCCGATGTTTCTTCGGTACTGCTTTCCGCATGTGGTTACGCTCACTTAGTTTATCCTTCAGACCAATCCAGTTTTCCAAAGTTGTTTATTTGACTTTATTTTATTCGTGATATTTCATTAGTGTACCTTAAATTTTTGGTAAGTTACACCAAAGTTTGGAACAATATTTGGTTTAATGGGTAAATTTCTTGATTATTATAAATTAGCATATAACAATATTGTTTTACCTATAAATTCAATTTAAATTTAATTTTGGCACCACCCGTTCTGTTACATAAAGTTTCTCGTTCATTAACATGTCTTAAATATTAATTTATGTTATCAAAAACATATTACGAGATTGATTAAGCTATAGACAGTGTACCACATTTAGTAGCAATGATACGGTACAGCAGTTTTATTATTTTTGAAATGTAATAGAGTAATTTCGCGCTAATTTTCTAAATAATGGTTATATAATACGTACTTGTTTCATGGTACAAAAAATAAGCGACTTAAAAGTCGGTCACATATAATTTTCTAATATCGCAATTATCTAATTATTGTTATTAAATGTCTCATGTTGTGTAGTCTAGTAAATGATTTATATGTGACAAGTTTAAATAAAACTGTTACACATGAAGAATAGACAATGGTATTATATGAACGGTGTGTGTGTGTGTGTGTGTGTGTGTGTGTGTGTGTGTGTGTGTGTGTGTGTGTGTGTGTGTGTGTGTGTGGCTTTTATAGTAAACAGTATTTTGTGTTGACTATTTATGAGACAACTTATCAACGAATATAACACTCTATATAGTTCCTTTTATAGCGTTAATATACCTTTGATATTTCGGTTTCTAAGCCCGTCTATCCCATTAGTCATAATCATCATCATCATCAACCTGTATGCGTCCACTGCTGGACATAGGTCTCCCTCAGCTCTTTCCATCTGTCTCTGTCTTATGTCTTTATAGATATAATAATATCTACGCTTAGATTTAAGAGTAGGAAATTGTTTCGTTTGCTAAATATTTAGGAAATAAATATATTCAACGGAAACTAGCCTAAAGGACTTAATAAATAAATATCTGGAAAATCAAAAGTGGTAACCGGGGAATTTTGTTCTTCTATAATATATGACTCGGTATATTAACCACCAAATTTCCAAATAAATTTAATATTAACCTTGCTAACTAATAAAACGTTTTGTTGTTGTTCTTTCTTAAAAATTACCCAACTTTGGGATTTCTCGCGGTGTTTGGTAAACTATTATTTATTTTTTTGTCTTTTAACCTTCGATATAATCGTTTTGTCCGATTATATTGTTGTCGGAATCTAAGACATTTTTCGGTTGGTTGGTCGAAATAAAAACATGTATTTAAAACAATTAATTGCCAGAAAAACTTTATAACATACTTGCGCAAGCATAACAATTTAAATGGGTATTGTATATAGTAATAGTAATAGGCGGACATATGTCCCAATAAAAACTTGTCATTGATCCAGTCACTTATAATGTAATTTACCTAAAAATACGAAATTAAAATAATACGAAAATAAATTTGACAGACATCTTTAAAATTCTCAGGTCATCAAAAGCCAAACTAACACAGACAAGCAGTTATAGTTACCATAATAAATATAAACGAAGTTTCTCATCACCATCATCATCTTTGTCTCGACAATCCTCTGTGGATCCTGGCCTGATCCAAGATTCGTTGCCATTCTGTTCAGTTTTTGGCCATCTTTTGATTTTTAATACGCCTTAGTCGGTCTCAACTTCATCCAACCACCTAATTCGCTAACGGTCTCTACTTCTTTTTCCTACAGCTGTAGGATGTGGTTAGCTAGAAGCGGAACATTGGAGAGCGAGAGATTAATGAGATAAGGCTGGCCGAGGGGTTAGTTTCAATCGGTCAGTGGCAGCAAGAGTGGAAGGCAACACGTAATATGCGGAGTGGATGAAGTCACTAATCCCGAACCTTCGAAGCTAGGTTGACTGTGGGCATAGGCAGCTAGATTATTATTTTATGCAAATGCTCACAGGCCATGGCTGTTTCCGTAGCTACCTTTTCAGGTTTAGGAGGGCACCGTTTGATCAGTGCCTTTATGGTGGTGGACACGGATCCACAAATTCACGGAATCAGCCCTTCCCTCCCGATGTCTGGATTGATATAGAAGAGGTTTTTAGTTTAACCCCCAGCGTCTCGGAGTGGTGACAGTACGAAGTGTCAAAGGTCTAACTCCTTCGGGCATCTCGTCCTGGTACAACTTCGTTAGGTTATTAAGAACCCAACACTACCTGGGTGAGTCATAGGTGTCTGTATGCAGATTTTCCTTCTTTTCTTTAAAGATTTAAAATAAACGTATCAACGTCGCTGTGTTGTAATGAATGTTACGACGTCTGGTTCATTAAAAGTTGGTATAATTCGTGGGAAATTAAAATGAACCACCAGCTTTACGAATTAATGCCGAAATTGTTATATTTATAGTCACAAACGTCAGACGAAAATGGTTTAAAAAGAATGAAACATAATCGAGCGGTAACAGTAATCCAGAAATACAAGCTTTAACGAAATAGAACAAGATAAAGGCCCCATAAAAGATGAATGGCCAATGTAGAGAAGGACCTTAAAACCATAAGCATCAGGAAGTGGAAAACAAAAGTAACCGACAGGTCAAAATGGCACAGCATTGTTAAACAGGCCAAAATTCACAAAGGGTTGTAGACCCAAGAGAAGAAGAAGAAGAATATATTTCACAAGATTGCCACTTAAATGGACAGCAAACATTAAAGAACAAGACAAGAAACAATACAATAATAAAACTTTACAAGACAAGTACCACATCTATTTTGTTATATGGATATGAAAGTTGGGCAACGACAGAAAGAGGTAACCGTACAATCCAAGCAAGCGAAATGAGTTTTTCCAGAAGAGCGAAAAGCACTATTAGACTAATACAGATGAATCTTTTGTGCGACCATTTTTAGTTTGTTTTAAGTACATTCCTGCCAGTTTTTAAGATTTCGTTTGGCTTATTGCAGAACCTTGAGAATTTGCCCTTTTATTCCGTATCAAAATTTCTTCTTAAACAATTTTATGATTATACTCTCATTCTAATAAATAGTAAATAAGATTGTAAACAAGTTTAACCTATTTCGCCAAAAACGTAAATTACAAACAACAGATGTAATTCCAAAAAGCCTACTTACCTTCATCAGTTACGTACTAATTTATTTTATGTAACTGACAGACTGTAAGTAGATACAAATTGCGTAAATTGCAATGAAAATTGTAGACGGTATTAATAATAACGATCCGAGATAAATGTTGACAAAAAAGAGGTTAAGTCAATGACCAATCATTTTGAAAAGCAATGAGCACGAAATACTAAATTTGTTGAACGATTTTCTATTGTTAAAAGTGTGTAGTTGCTGTTTGTGTAAGAAAAGCGACCAATTAGCACTTAAATAAACTATATATTTAAATGTTTGTTGCGAACAGCTGGTCATTATTTTATTTTTCTAGGTCTAGAGCAGTGTTAATTGGAGAAAAGGTCAGTGTTAATATTACACGGTACATCATGCTTAACAAAACAAAATCTTTCCGGTCTTTCGACAATTACACAAATATGTTCGTTGGTATTTTCTTCCTTTTTTTGCCTATTTTTTACTTTTAAATACCATTGTTTTGCTATTCTTCCTTTCTACATTTTGTTGGCATCCTTCCAGTTTAATTTTAGTTTTAAATCCATTATTATACATAATATAATGTTATTAGCAAAACATCCAAGTACAAAAAAACTAGGATTAAAATAGGACTGATTTTTTTTTAGAAATCGACCCAAAATGAATAAGGAATTTTGTTAGTGAAATCCGAGATCAATATCAAGTACGAACAATGTGATAGAAATTTGCTTTACATATCGTCATACAAATCATTCAAATTTATATCTTAAATATGTTTTTTTCCTTGAAAAGCCGATGATCACCTGTCTCCAGCTAACCAAAACGGAGTGCTTGGTCGATATGGGTATCGAAATGTGCTACAAATAATGAACAATCCTGTGTTGGTAACAAAGAGAAAGATAAATAAATGATAAATATCTAAGGGCCTTGATCAACTCTGAACTGGATCTAGACCATAAAATTCAGGCTATTATCATGTGACAGAAATCATTATACGGCGATGAGACTAAGGTTTGTTGAATGAAACGTCTGATCTCCACTATTATACGGTGAAGAAATATGGACTAAAAGCGCAGATATTTAAGAAGATCGAAGCCTTTGAATTTTGGATACTGGAAATCAAAATATTTTATCAAAAGCTTTACAAAAGTAGAAAACTGTTTAAAATAAGAACAATGATGGACAGAAATTAAGAAAGAGATATAATATCTCAAGTTAAGGGTTAAGTTATCAAAACAAACAAAATTATGCTGCTTTATTTTTCCAAAAACTTTTTACGTTTTCAAAACACATTAAAAATAATATTGTGCGTAATAGTTAATTTGGTTATTGCTTTTTATATTTCATCAATAATAGATCGCAAAAAGCCGAGTATTACGAAATATTTGAAGATAAAATTTTGAGGTTATAATGACCAATAATTGTACCACTTGTGCACAAGATCTTGGTACTGATGAAAAGCAAATAATAGAAAGCGACAGTTGCCGTTCAAGGATACATATTGCAGAAAAATGCTCTGGCTTGTCCACATTCGAGATACAGGTAATTATTTTGCAGAAACGTCTACTTATGAATTTTGTGCTACCTGTTGCTTACTTGTGCCATTGAAGAAATATAGAACTTTAACTTTTCTTATGTGGTTCTCTGCTGATCTTAGAAGACTGACTCTGGAGAAAACATATGCTCAGTATATTTATGGTAATAATCGTTCTGATGATGGCTATATTAGATTTTCCCACCTAAGAGCTGAATGTAAACAACTGTCTGAAATTTGCTTCAGCATCTATATTAAAGGTATAGATACTGACCTAAGAAATGATCCAAAATCATTTTGGAAGTTCATCAATGATAAGCGATCTAGTAATAACCTACCCAACTCTTTATTTTATCAAGTCAAGACATAGCTAATAATTTATTTATGAAGTTCTTCCAAACTATGTATTCACCAAATAACAACAACCTTTACATACCTATCCATCCATTAAATTTAGTACAAACAATTGTAGTAGCAACTTTAGTACAAATATTTGTGTTTCTAAGATTACCAGAACCGATATTTTTAAGCTTACTGCTGGCCCAGATGGAGTTCCTATTAGTTTTATTAACAGCTATTATTTAAGTATACAGTTTTATTAAAAATGTGTGTCTGTAACCTTGTAAAACCATTTGTTATATTGTTTAATAGATATCTGGAAACCTCTATGTTTCTTTCTTCATGGAAAGAAAGCTTTGTTGTTTCTATATTTAAAAATGGTCAGAAAGACAATATTGAATATTACAACATGATTTTCATAGCAAAAAATCCACTGCAACAAACTTGATTTGCTATCAATCTGATACATTATCTCATATGGAAGACCGTAAACAGGTAGATGCAATATACACATTGAATGGATTAAAAACTCTACATATGGGAGAAGTCAAAGAGTCGATAGGTTGTCATCTGTCTGACAGTATCACAGTAACATCTGGAGTTCTATAAGGAGGCCACACTTCTCCACTTCTTTTTAATATCTTCGTTACCGACATCACTTTCTGTTTCCTAAATAGCAAATGTCTAATGTTGGCAGATGTCTTGAAATTTTGGAAAGTTGTAGATAGCTTAAAAGATCAAGCCTTGCTACAAGATGACTAAGACCTACTACAAAATTGGTGCAATCAGAACAAACTCCAATTAACTGTAAGAAAATGTTGTTTTATAAGTTTTTCTCGTAAAGTCAATAGAATTGGAACAAGCTATACTATTAATAATCAGCCACTGAATTATGTTTCTTCTATTCGGGATTTGGGTGTTATTTTCGATGAGAAGCTTACTTTCTGTGACCACATAAACTCTATTTCAAGAAAGTCATCTAGACTTCTCGGTTTCGTTACTAGGAATTACAGGTATTTTTTCTATAATTCAACAAGATTAGTGTATTGTTGCTTAGTTATTTGGTCACCCTATTTTCAGAACAATAGTGATACCATAGAAAGAGTCCAGCATAAATTTTTGAGATATTGTGGCGACCATGTCCACACTACTATTGAAAATCATGATTATTCCTGTATTGAACGACAATTATCTTTACCCTCACTCAACAACCGTCGTGATATTTCAGGAACTATATTTATATATAAGATCATACATGGATTTATAGATTGTCCGAACCTGTTAAGTCAGATTTACTTTAATGTTCCTCATCCAGCTCTTCGTTATCACTAGACTTCGGCTAATATGCAAATAAAAATGTAGAAAATATGCGCATAAATATGCACGTGTTTACCCGAAAATATGCAAATATTTTACAAAATATGCATACAAATAAATAAAAAAATCGTAAAATAGTAACAATTTTATTTAAAAAAAAAAGTGTACATAACTAAATATTTCCTACTATTCATTAAGATTTACATTTATTTTAAGTAACTACATCATTTTTAAGTATGAATAAACTTATTTAGAATTATGGTAACAATAAATGACCAAGTGGTGTTCAAAATTTTCTAACAAAAACTTGTGGCTTCTGTCTGAGTACATATATTTATATATGAAAAAACTTCGTTCAACATCAACTGATGTAACGGGAGCATTTTTCAAACTAACCAAAACATTTGGTTCTAAATTAATTGTTTCCGAAATATTTCCAGCTAGAACACTGACTACTTCAGAAAGAATATGGTAACCTTTATTTTTTTCCATAGTAGCTTCAAATTTTTTTAAAATATCTTTTCCAATATTACCTCTAACGTTCCGACAACATGACGCAAATTCTTTTATTAATGCTGTACTTTCGAACAATGACAGTTTTGGTGATTCTAACTGAGTAATTGTTTTTTGAACAAAACTAAAATTTGATTTTATAAATGAAAGTTCTTGTTGAAGCAAGTTACTCTGAAAAGTTTGTTTAGAATCCAAAAGAGATTGAGAACTTTCATCTGTTAACGTATCAATTATGTTCTTTATTTTAACAAAATGATCTGCATAAAAATTAGCTGCTTCTAACCATGTTCCCCATCGCGTTAAAATAGGTTGTGGTGGAAGAGGAATGTTAGGTAGCATTTCTTTATAAAGTTGAATTCTTATAGGAGATTTAAGAAATACTTTTTTGACACTGGATATCATGGTATTTACAAGAGGAAACTTTTTTCGTATTTCCTCTGCAACTCTGTTTAATCCATGCGCTACACAAGTAACATGTATTAAATCTGGGAAAAATATTTTTAAATTTTGTCCTGCTTTCACCATATAAGGAGCAGCATCCGATAAAATAAGCAGTAATTTATTAGAAGGAATAGTTGTCGGAAGAAAAAAAGTTGCTAATGTTTCTTGTATAAAACGCGAAATTGTTAAAGCATTTGTTTTCTCAAGTTGCTGGCATGAAATAAGATGAGATTTTGGTAAGGTATCTTCTTTAAGAACACCAATCAATAAATGAGCAATATACTTTCCTGAGGAATCAGTGGTTTCGTCTACAGATATGTAAAAATAATTATCTGCAATTTCTTCCTTAATATTAATTAACACCGACGAGTATAGCCCGTTCACATTATTTCTTCTTAGAGACCGATCACTTGGAACATTAAGTTTGCAATATTTTTTTAGAAACGAACTAAAATTTACATTTGCTAATTTTGAAAGCGGTATGTTTGCAGACACTAATGCGCGACACAAGTCTTCATTAAAAGTTTCTTGCTCATCTAATTTTTTTGAAGTAGATTGGAAACATTTAGCCATTGAAGTTTGATGTTTTCCTCCTATTTTTCCTTTTTTTGCAATGTGTGAAGCAGTTCTCACATGTTGGTCTATCTGAAATTTCTTCTCACATGCTATCTATAAATAAAAATAAAAACCTTTATTTTAACCCAACCTTTAAAATATAAAAATATACAAGGTGTTTTTGGTTAATCAAATAACTGGTTTGGAAAAAAAAACACTCGCTAAGTGTTTTAAATGCAGTATTAATCCACAAATTAGTTTTTGTTACTAACCATTAGTACATCATATAACTTATTTTAAAATTCAACAAAAGTTTTTTTTTGTTAATTCAATTACAATAAAAATA
Source organism: Diabrotica undecimpunctata (assembly GCF_040954645.1). NCBI lineage: Eukaryota > Metazoa > Arthropoda > Insecta > Coleoptera > Chrysomelidae > Diabrotica > Diabrotica undecimpunctata. The sequence goes on along the minus strand of NC_092803.1, from coordinate 207,730,982 downwards.
ATTGTGTTTTAGAATAGCTGACTTCATAAAAAAAAGTAAAGGTGAAAAATTTTTCTAAATACACTTCATTGTATTGTACCATGGACAATTTTTTCTCACTAAAGGAAGCTATTTTTCATTTAAAAACAACCTACGAGTACTAAATTTCAAGTAAATACGTTTATTGGTTTTAAAGTTATTGTTGTTATTAACTAAAAGAATTTAATTTTTTTTTAATTTTAACACCCTGTATCTCGAAAAGTAAATAAGTTTGACCCCTCATTAACTATATCGTTTTGTTCAATTTTTCGAGAAGTATCTTCAGTCAAACGTTGTAAGTGTCATTTGGAAACACCCTGTATGTATGAAATATTAGATATTTAATAGAAAATATTAGATACTTACAATTTTGCCACAGACTGAACAGTAGATTTTTCCCATATCCATAGACAGCTCTTTATAAGGTGTAATCCAAGTTGAAGCACTGGTTGTTTTAGGCATTATAAAATCACAATCTTCCTTTTTGTTACGCACAACGAGTGTTTACGCTTTGAATATCAAAACAAAAATGATTTACAAATCTGAGCATCAAATTAGAAATGTTTAGGTACCTAATTCAATAAACTGGGAGATTTTGGAAAATCCCTAAATTAGGAACAAAACTATTAGCCGTTTACCTGCTGTTAAGATACAATAAATTGTAGATAGATTTGGGGATTAGATCATAAAATGCAAATGAGCGAACCCTTAGCGATTATCCAATAACTAAATGCCTCAGTGACCGAGACTTTCTAAGAATGTTGAGGGCTACTTAAATTGATCTTCTTTGAAATTGTAAATGTTTTGTACCTGTAGAGATTACGTACTTAGATCATTTCTTGATTAAAATGACTACAAAATTTTATACAAGAATTGAAATAAATTGGTATGTTTAAAAATTTTCAAATACAGTATAAAAATCTGAACTTTTATGCACTTTATGCAAACTTTTATACAAATATGCCAAAATATGAAATATTTGCATAAAAAATGCACAATATGCAAAATATGCAATATGCATATTTGCCGAAGTCTAGTTATCACAATGTTTTTAATATTCATTTCCATAGAAGAACCTATGGTATTCACAACCCATTAAACAAAGACATGGGGCAATTAAATGTTCGTGATTTTGATATTTTTAATATAACTTTAACTCAGTTAAAAATATCTCTTGCTTTGTGATATGTATATTGGGATTGTTAAATTTTGTTTCTGTTATATTTTGTTTGTTTTTTAGGGTGGAAAATGTTTAGTCTCATTTTTTAAACTTTTATAAACTTTTTAATATTGATTAATGATTTATGATATTGTACATTGTAATTTAAACTGTTAATGGGGTTATCCCGTGTATTAAATAAATAAAATAAAAAAAATAAAAAAAAACACAACAAAGGGGAATATTGAAAAAACGAATATAATTCTCAAAGAAAAATTTAAAGAAGACACGGGATAACAGCACTCGTTAGGGGAAGTCAAATATATTATGTAGACGATATAATTTTGAACTATATACAGTACACAAAAAACATTTATATAGATTACACGTTTACGTCGTAAGGGCCTAATTAAACAGATGGAGAATAAGAAAAATTCAAAGGAAATGAAAAGACCGGTGACAGTGGAAAAAATCAAAGGGAATACCAAACTCAGATATAAGCCAGTGAAAAAATATAATCTAAAAACTTTGAAAATGTCCAACTGAAAAAACAAGGAAAAAATGAGATCAAAATGAAGGAAAATTCTGCGAAAAATAGCCAAATTGTGTTGACAAGCTAAAATGACGTTTTGACAAAATGAAAACCTGTAGTTAAAATTACGATAACATTTTTAGACCACAAGATCATCCTAGCTTTGTTAAGTATCTTTAACATTTGACTCCGTACATTTTCTTGAAATTTATAATCATATTGTCTAGAATATAATAGGAAAGGTATTAATTTATCGTTAACGGTTACCAATTACATAAAAAGTCTAAATCCTAACGTGTAAATTTGTATGTACTGTTATAAATGTGCGCCTGAATTGTTTTGATAAATTTCATAGTCATGCAATAAAAAAACATAACAATTTTATATTGTTTTTGGTCGGAATTTCTCACAGTATTGTTTTTTATTTTACACAAAAAAAAAGCACCAAAAAAATTGGCCATTAGTATATCAAATTCCGTTATGTTTTTTTAAAGGTATATTTAATATCTCGTCTTTATTAGTATATGAATTAAAATAATATTAATCTGTTTTTGTAGCCATGTATAAACATTTGCTAGTTGTTTTATGGGAAATAAAACCGCACATAAAATTAAAATTGTTGAATATTCCAATTCTGAGGTCAAAAGTCATTATAATCGGTGAATGTTATTTTGGTTTTATTGTTATTTTATATAGGGGAAATCGTACCTTGGTGCTGTTTTGAAACAAAGATTTTTATTATTACTTGGGCACATTTTATTATCGTTTTTTAATATTGACTTAAAGCTGATGTTTAAAAATATATAATATGTTAATTAAAAAGGGAGTAAGAAACTATTTACTTCACCCTTGTCAACCAAAGTGCATCACGGTGTTGTACAGCTGGTTGCTAAAAAACTGATACGACTCTTAAAGAGTATTTTGTAGAAAATTGAGCAGTGTATTTGATGGAAAGGGTAAACTTTGTTGCCAAACTATCCACATTTAAGAGAGGCGTATTTGAACACCTAATTGCTTCAAAATATTTATTAAGGACCACTGAAGCAATAAAACAATTAAAATGTATTTTTCCTTCGATTTATTTATAGTGAACTTAAGGGCTAATTCAACATTGATAATTATCGCAATTCTGATAATACTAAAAGGAGTTATACAAATATCATTAACTTTACAGTGCTGGGAGGCAGTAACAGAGATACATAGAATTGAGAGAAACAAACTGATATACGTTTAACACAAAACACCGGGTTTTACAAGCGCATTTATCACTTACGCACCACGCACTTTTCGGGATCACACCCCAGCCCGTCTTTACTTGCCGAGAGGCAAATTAGCACTGTCTGTCCTAAGTTATATAACGAGGGGAGGACGGGTCCCTGATGTAGGGAATCAGTCGCACACACGTTAACACGATAGCTGACGACCTGAGCGCACAATTTGATAAAATAACTATACTATTACAATATTATACAGGTTGTTTTTACAACAGTATTTTTAAGTATAAATACTTATTATTTACATACTGTCACTGTCACTGCCAAATATTAAAATTTGTCACATAACTTATTCTGTTCAACTTCTAAAAATGACTCCACATGCTAGCAAAGAACTAAAATCAAGAATTGTATCGGAATTAGAAGATGGTTGGTCACTATCTGCCGTAGCGAACCATTTTAACGTAAGCAAAACAAAAGTTTTTAATATAAATAAAAGATGGAGGGAACAAGAAACTATTGGAAGAAAGCAAAGTTCTGGAAGACCAAAAATGTCTACCGCTCATGAAGATCGTACGCTTTTGGAGAGATTAGAAGAGAATCCTTTTGAAGGTGCGAAAACTCCAAGAATTATGTCACAGTTTCGGAGAAGAAAGACAACAACTTGGCACATAATTAAAGCATTGCCTCATAGGCACCGAACTGCAGCAAAAAAACAAGCTCTTACACCACAACAGAAGCAATCAAGACTTATATTTGCTTTAAACCATCAGCTACAAAATCAAGATTTTGGGACAAGGTAATATTTACAGATAAGAAAATTTTTCAATCTTCTAAAAAGGGCAAAATTGAATGGGAATGGTATAGTGTACTGATGGCAAACTTGCTGGGCAGACTTATCTGAATATTCTAGAAAACATCATGTTTCCCAGTGTAGAACAGCTGTATCCAAAAAATAATTTTATCCTCCAACAAGCTAATTGCCCTGTTCACACTGCCAATATAATAAACCAGTGGCTCCAGAATAGCAACGTCGAAACCTTACCATGGCCCAGCTACAGTCCAGATTTAAACCCAATAGAGAATGTATAGGGGGTTATTATAAAACTTTTTTATCAGTCTAATTTTATACCACAAAATGCTGAAGAGCTGTGGCAGGGTATACAACAGGTTTGGGAAGAGCTCTCTGAAAAAGACAATTTCATCGTTTCTTTTACGCAGATGGACCGAAGACTACAAGCTGTTATCAATCCTAATGAAGATATTACAAAATATTAATTTTATTTCTACATACCTAAATTTAGTATAGTTTTGGTCTTCCAGACCCTCGCTTTCTTTCGAGTGTTTTTTTGTAAAAACTATCATTTATATAATCTTTATAACATGCAGAAATTCAAAATATCAAAATTTAGACCTTAATAATTATTACACAAAATTTATGAATTAACATATGTAATCAATTGATTGTTTATTTTATTATTTGTCTGTCATAATAAATAGAATATAATGTCAGACCAATCAAATACACTGCTCAAAATGATTAAATCTTACTAAGAGTCGTATCAGTTTTTTAGGAACCAACTGTACCTAGGGATACATATACATATATAGGTGTTGAACCTTTAAGAACTAAGTTAAAGGCCGACTAGTAGGACTCCTCCTACCTACACACGGACAAGACGGATCACAAGTGGATCCTTGCCAAGGACCGTTCGAGAGAAGCGCGCCTTGATCAGCTATATAAGTAACCGCACCGATCATGAGAGTCAGTTGAGCAGCAAGCAGCGTTACTACCTGACATGACGATGGCAAGTGCTTCCTTGCCGAAACGTCGTCAAAATAATACAAACAGTGTCCACAGTATTTTCAAAACAATACAGATATTTTTGTTATGGTCACTTAATAGAGATTACAATAAAAGATAAAAGGAAAAACTACAATTAATAAATTTTGCAGATTTGTCACTGAATATAGCATCTGTTATTTGGTACAAAAATTATTTCGTTAAAAACAAATTTAAATTTTCGTTGCGTTACCCCTTGTCAAATCCGCCACTGGTGCTTGGAGTAGTCACACAGCCATAGAGACGGAGAAGTATCTGATCCTTAAGGTAGGATCTGATTTACAACATATAAAGTCTTAATTATTGAGTGCGGGTATCTGTAAACAGCGATATTATGTTATTGTCTCTAAAACTGACATAGACGTACATGATACATGTATTAAGTATTTTTACTACACTGTTTTAGCAGAGTTTTGTACTGTGAAACATTCTAATGTTTGTGCCTTTGCTTTTAAAAATATAGTAAACAATTATAACTTATATCTTTTATTGTACAATTGTAAAATTAGGAATAGATCATTTTGGGCTTAGGTTTGATGGTTAACGATAGATTAAAAATCAAATATCATCATTCTTTTTTCCTTCTTATAGAATATATAAGCATTCTTATATCTGTCACACCTATTCATTCATTCATTCAAAATCATTCATTTCCATAATTCATAGCTGATCTTATGGCAGTTTTGTAGAATTTTCTTTTCAGTTTCATTAGAACGTTCTCTAACACACTGCTCGCCACCTTCCATTTTATTTATCCCGTCCAAACTCTACTGTTAGTTATGGGCGTTTGTTTATACCTACTTTTTTTATCAGCTACCTATAACGAAAATTGCATTTGCTGTTGATCTGTCTTGCATACACGCACACTGATTTTCAAATATTTTGGTTTCTTCATGTTTCCGTCTATCAATTTCTCTCTTCTATATTTTCATGCTGTGACTAATTAGTTTATGGATCTGTTGCTTGTGTATTATTGTATATCTTCATTTTTTTGTAAACATGTATCAATAAACTGTTTCTTCATTTGTTTGACATATGTCCCATTTCCATAATTTTATTAAATAAACCGTTTAACAAAATTGTTCCTATCTTCCTTAAAGCTGTCTACTATTGTCAAGGGATATAATTTGGTCTACAGCTATCTGTATCTGTAGAGTAGAGATCTGTCGTTCCTAACCCATCCTCTCTGGGAGCTGTCGTCCTTAGCTCATTGTCTATCGTGCCATTTCTAGGAAGGTGGACAAGGAAGGTTCACACTTCCTGCATAAAGGTATGTCTACTAGCCCCAGTGTGTGGAGGTGTTTGCTTAGTTGACAATTACCAATTTAAAAACCAACTGTGTAGGGTTTTCCTGGCCATTCCCAAGTACTTGGTTGATGTTGACTTTTCGAGGTTATTTAGTGTTATCCTGGCAAGTCTACATCTTTGCCCTTCTTTCCATTTTCTTACGGTTTGAGTATGGGAGTGACATTTGACAATTTCCGCGATTGTTGTAGTTGACCAACCAAAAAGATCTCCAGGTCCTAAGAATTTTAGGTCTGCCTTTAACCCACCTCTGGATGCTGGTATTACCATTCAGAGCTCGAGGTAGTGACTCGCGACACTCTATTACTAACTCTGATGTGATACGTAATCTATTCAAGGTGAGTAGCGTGGTCTACAACTATTAACAAATGTGAATGTAAACCTTGCTCAACGGATCAATCAATTTCAACATCTTTTGACTACCTGAAGCTGTGTGTTGCTGATGAAACTATCTTCTATTCGGCACGGCTTAAAAAATTATTAAAAAATCGTAAGCTTAATTATGAATTATGAATCTATCTAAATACTTATGTCATTGCCTCTGTAAATTTTGTCGAATTAACATTTTATGTCAATTCGTCTCGTGTTGTGCACTTTCATAGATTTTGAATTGGCCCAACTGTTTTACCCATGGATTTAAATATTAATCTGTGTAGTCAAATGTCATCAGATCAAAATTTAAATTTTTTTTGACATCAGATTTTTGAAGAATTATCAGAAAAGACCAGAAATATAATTTACCAATCATTTCAAGATATTTTGCTTTTAATTTTTCACAGTAACTTATTACAGTAACTAATTTAAATTTAAATGGGAATAAGCCACAATTAAAGGTTAAAATACGTTTATTGACGTTTCAATTTCCACTTCGGAAATCGTTCTCAAAATACAAACATTAGTAAATTAAACAAATTTTGTTTTTTATTATATTATTCAATAAAAAACAAAATTTGTTTAATTTACTAATGTTTGTATTTTGAGAACGATTTCCGAAGTGGAAATTGAAACGTCAATAAACGTATTTTAACCTTTAATTGTGGCTTATTCCCATTTAAATATAAATTAATTTAAAATGCCACAAGAAAATAGCTTCAGAACAATATTACAGTAACTAGTTTATCACAGTAACTTAGAATCTACCACTATGTCCACACTCTAAATAAAAATTCCTTTGTGTTAGTCGAAATTCTCACTAGAGACGGATCTTTGTTGGTTCACAAGCAACATTTGGTTTGTAAGTCTGTGCGCGTCTTAAGCTAACATGTCTCTTTCTGCTTTGCAATGATTGGGTTTCATTTTTGTACAAATTCTACCTATTTAGCATCCTTCTCCACACATTGTGGAGAAGAACTCTTTCCATCTCCCTCTGTCCTGGGTTTCTACAATTCAGCTCTTCTCAGCTACTTTTCTGATACTATTAAAACATACAGTATAAGAGAGCGAAACATGCATACGCCAACTCCGTCATGGTCAAAATTTAAGTGCACATTCTGCAGACCAACACCAGGCTTTCCACATTAATCTCCACAAACCTTTACCTACCTACGCCTATGTATACCACCATGCCTATTGCCAATCGCAAAGTATTATCTTTTAGACGGATGAATTACGTGATAAAAAGTACGTGAATGCTGAGAATAAAGTGTGGAGATAAAAAAAGGGATTTTGTACAGCTTTATACCGTTGGTGTTTGAAAGGAATTCATATCGTGTTAATCTTTGAGTTTTGTATATTTGACATCGAGAAAGAACAGAAAAGGAATTGTAAATTTTGTGTTACGTATTTGTAATATAAAAAACTATTAAAAATTATAAAATAAAATGACAAAATGAAAACAAGTTGATTTAAAATGGTAAATATGAAAACTTTCAAAAACGTCTTTTTCCAATAATTGTGTCGTTAAATTCTTTACATTGTAAATACTAGGTATTTTTGTAGTTTTTGCAGTAGGTATCACAGTAACGTCATAAGATGGTGTTTGACAATATATTTATTAAAATAATAAGAATAGCTCAAACAAATTACCCAGATATTGACACAAGAAAATTTAGCATCTACGGGCTCATCATAAAAATCAGTTTATACCGGGTGTGCCAAAAGAAGCGGACGGTCAAATATTTCGCGAAATTAATATTGTATTGAAAAACTGAAAACACGTGTTTACTATTTTTCAAAAATTTATCGAATAATACTAAACACGACTCCCGTCCGCACTTCCTGAGAATGGGAAAGGATAATTTTGAAATAATAAATGAAAACCTCCATTTTTATTGTCGATTTGGATTCCTTATAAAAAATAAGTATTTATTCAAGACATTTTTCGAATTATTATTGGCGGTATAATCGGAAAAATACGATTTATTCGTATATATACGGAATATCGGAAAATTATACAAACGCCCTAATATATCGAAAAATACACTTCCAAATGAAAAACCAAAAAACATGTAATAGTTTTTTAAAATCTATTGAGTGAGACCAAAGACGACCCACACCAATACCCTCTATGGGGTAAGGTGAGGTAAAATTTTAAAATCTTACGTGGGAATGTTTATTTTTTGATGACAGTGTTTAAAACAATTAAAATAATCAATAATTTAGTGCAATATTGTAATATTGTAATCATTTTATATGGAAAATCCTCACAGTAGATACACAATCAATGAATTACGTTAACCTGCTCATTATAAGCTCATCGAGTTAGATAGATTGTAACTAGATGTATTAGCTGGAGCAATAATTTCATTTGCGAGAAAGAATTGTTTTGCAAGTAAAGCGCCATCTATCTGATCTGTATTTGTGTTTCTGCAATTGCAGCGCCATCTATCGCGTATAAAAAAAATTGAGATCAGACTCTACGAGGAAAATCTATTTCCTCGTAGAATCCGAATCTGCAATAAAAAATTGTATTTTCTATTAAATTTCAAAGTTGATTTTTCATTTGAAAGTGTATTTTTCGAAATATTGACCGTTTCCATAATTTTCTTAGTTTCAATGTATCAAAATCGTATTTTTTTATTATAGCGCCATCTACCAACAATTTGAAAAATATCTCGAATACAAGTAACTTATTTTTTCATAAAACATACACGTCGTCAATAAAAAAAAATGGATGTTTCTATCAAAGATTGCAATATATTAAAGAGTTTAAAGGTCTTGTTAGGTGTCATTCGAAAGATTTTTGAAAAATATTAAACACACGTTTTTCAGTTTTTTGATCCGCTGTAAATTTCGAGACAGGCCCACTACTTTTGGCACACCTGGTGTATATTATATGGTGCAGAAAAAAAAACGAAAAAATTGTAGAAATTTATAAAAATGGAAAATCACTACGAATTTCCAAAGAATAAGAAATGAAGACATTAAAAATTTATTGATACCTGAAAAAATGGCATTTCTATTATTTCCTTCTTCAGAAAAATTTTTGAAAGTATTTTGAAAGTTCGTTTAATAGAATATATCATAGAAAAAAACAAAAATACTGTAATGTGTATGGCTTTAGCAAAAAATACAAGCTATCCAGGAAGCTTTGCCCCTTTCAATCTTAAAACTGAAGATTTCATCTTTATGTGATTAGAATCTGGATTGTTATTCACGGGTCCATCAATATCATGTAACAGTTTTTCGCAGTATTTTTTGGCATCAGTTCTCCGTCATATAATTTGTGTTTGTGGTTTGATTTCTCGAGATAAATACGTAGCATTGTCATAAAGCTCGTGTGCTTTATAGCTGTTTGAATGTTCTTCCAGTTCTTCAGGTACTTGTTTATTATGCCTATGTTTGTTGCTTGTATCGGCCATATATATCCGAAATGGCGATTAAAGTGCTACTGAGCTCAAATTATCTTCAACATTTCAATAAAAATCTGGTACAATAATAAAAACCAACTAAAAATAGGTTATAAACAGTATCTTTCTATTCAAAACCTCTTCTTTCTCTGTCTCCCCTTCTAACGTCACTTGGTCCGTTATTGCTGTACTAATAAAACACAACCTGACGGAGGAATCGCGTGCCTGAACTGACTACTTTCATTAATGTAACTGCCAATATTTTATCTGCCGCTGCACTAAATACATCAGTTTGATTATAATTTTATTCCGCTCAATATACCTACGGTAAGGTCTACTCGAAGGCGACCGACAAATACGTAATAGGTGACGCCGCTGCATTGAAAAGAATTACTTTCTTTAACCTGTCGTAAATAAAACGCTAAATACCAATGAAATTCTTATGAAATTGCAAGCAACACAGGCAGCACTCTTGTATGGTATAGTTAACTGCATACGGGCAAGAGATGAGGGAAATATAATTTATACGATTTTGGTAATATTGTGAGAAATGTTCTACATAATTTCTTACTAACGGCGGTTTCTTAACAAGAGTTAAATCTGGAGAGATATGTACTTATCTATGAAGAGCATTTCGAATACATTATTTCCTTTCTTGTATTTTATTTTTTCAGTCCGATACTTAACAATAATAATTTTATATAAGTTTTAAATATTTTATAAAATAAAAAAAAATGTTTTTGGTCTTCCTGTTTTTGTGTGTCACCAATAGTTTCTTTGTTCCTATGATTATCCTCTCTATATTCTTTTTTCTTGACCATCTATGATCCTTATTTTTGGTTACCCCATATATATTCCAAACAATTTTTCTTTCTCATATTTCTAATGTTTGTTCATTCTTCTGGTTTTTGATCATTTTATTAGAAGCCAGAAAAAGACAGACAGACAGTGGTAAACTTATCGCTGCTCCTTCAATTTGTCTGTACTTCTGGTCCTTGTAGATTTAATAGGTGTTATTTGAGACAAGCAATGCTTCGCCACGTTTATTATATTCTTTGGTATTGAGTATAATTTCTAATGATTCTTTAACTGGAATATTAGTGAATAACAAGGGTACATCAAAGCTAACTACAGTAGTGCCCAAAATAAACAGTACTGAAACTGAAACCTAGATGTCTCTTTGTGCGCGCTGTCATATTCAAATTAACTAGTATAAACCTGTCAAGTAATCCTTAAACAATTAATTATTAAGGCCTAATTGTTAAAAATGGTGTTAAGTACAGAGGAGAAAGTGTTTCTTGTGGAGCATTATTTTCGCTCATGCGGAATCGGCCGACGTAATAGTGCAAGTCCGCAATACGTTTGTGATCAGTTAACAATTAACGGGCGTCCCAGGACAGTTAACAACAACGATAATCATGAACGTGTTTTTAGCGAATCTTGGAAAATCCGAAAGCCAGCCAGACAAAAAGCGCGTTGCATCTTGGCTTAAAACGAACTTCCTTGCAAAGAATCGTGAAATAGCTGGATTCATTTTCGTATGTGATTCAGGTACATCAATAATTACAACCCAGGGATGATCACAGTAGAGTGGAATATTGTGCCAGAATTCTTGTATTACAGTATGAAAATCTTGAATTTTTGAAAAATGTATGGTTTTCAGACGAAGCACATTTTAATTTGTCAGGCCATGTATATCGTCGCACAAATCGATTTATGGGCTTTGCCAGACCAGATGAAGTTCAAGAAGTTCCTTTACATAGCGCAAAAGTGAGTGTCTGGTGTGCAGTTTCGTGACACGGAATCATTGGTCTATACTTTATCGAAGAAAATGGCAGGCAAGTCACACTTAATATAACAGAGGTACATACAAATTTTAACACGCTTTATCCCTGATCTACGCCAATTTTGTCGTGCACGTAATTTGGTATTTCGAGAACAATTTTTCCAGCAGGATGTGACAACTTGTCACACTGCTGTCGCAGTTCGTCAATTTTATCATGGACATTTTCCAAACAAATTCATTTCACGATTTACTGACTTTCCCTGTCCTGCACATCCCTCCAGACGCATACATTTGGGGCATGTCTAAAACTGCCGTTTTTAAACGGGCACCACAAACCATAAATGAGTTAAACGATGCCGTTAGAGTCTTCTTCGCGGACTTGAGACAACTTTTATTCCATAACATTACGAGAAATCTGGAATATCTGTATGAAGTCTGTCTTAAGAGAGGAGAAGCTTATTTGGAACATGTTATAAAGTGTCAATAATATGTATTTTTTAAAACAATAAAATAATTACAAGTTTAGTACTGTTTATTTTGGGCTACACTGTAATAAGTGCCTAGACTCTACTTAAGTCCTTTCTACGTTCGAAAGATCGCTTGCGTTATTGACGTGACAGTCCGCTACCTCTGCTTATGATTGTAGCTGGTCAGCCAAAAATTTTGCCAGTGGTTACCTGGTAACCCTGTCTTATGTACTTTGGGTAAACTGTAAAGTTTCGGGTATACTGACGAGTTTTTGGAGGAATGAGCTAGAACTGTTGTTCTTTCTTAATAGTTGACGCTTGCATTTTGGCTTTTGTTGTTGCAGTTCGATTGCAGTACGATGATTAAATTGTTATTTTTTGTAACGTTTGTCAGATTTTATTTTTCTCGTATATTAAGTTCGTTTACATGGACATAAATTATACCATCGGTCAAGAATCCCGACAACAATTACTTTTTAAAATTTTTTTTTAGCTTAGGATACTAACACTTAGTCAACCTTGACTTGTAATCTGTTGCCAGATGTATGTTATAAAATCAGCCAAGTTTTAATTTTTTACTTTCAGAAGTGCTCTCAACTCATCAATAGTACAATGTCTAGAAAAATTTTTGTCAGTCCGTAGTTTTAAATTCGATTGACTACTAGCTGATCTGGCGAACTTCTTACCGCCTTAAAACTAAACAATGTATGAAAGTTTAATAAGCTACTCTTTCCAGTCTATTAACTAAGAGAAATTTTTGACAAATGACTATTTTATTTTATTATATTTTATTTTAATTTATTTTATTCTATGTTATTCCATTTTATTATATTTTATTCTATAATATTCGACTTTATTCTATTTTATTCTATTTTATTCGACTTTATTTCATTTTATTTTAATTTATTTTATTTTATTTTATTTTACTCTATTTTTATTCCACTTCATTCCATTTTATTCTAATTTATTTCATTTAATTTTAATTTAATTTAATTTTATTTCATTTTTTTTTTTTTTAAATTTCACTTTTAATTTTGTTATCATCATAAGTGGCTCCACAACCCGTTGTAGATCTTGGCCTGCTCACAAAGAAGTCGCCACTTCTGTCGATTCCTGGCAACTTCCCTCCATCTTCTAACCCTTAGAATCTGTAGGTCTTCTTCCACATCATCAATCAATCTCATTCGTGGTCGTCCTCTGCTTATTGTGCCCTCTGGTTTTGAAAATGTTAATCTCTTCGTGTATTCGTGATCTAACATCCTAGCAATGTGTCCAGCCCATCTAAGTCTCTGCACTTTAACGAATTTCGCAATATCTGGATCGGTGTATAACTGATATAGTTCAAAGTTGTATCTTCGATGCTATGGCCCATTTTTATTTACGGCCCCAAAAATCTTTATAAGAATTTTTCTCTCAAAAATACCAAGAAGTCTTTGATCATTTTGAGATAAGATCCACGTTTTAGCCCCATATATCAAAACCGGTCTTATTAGGGACCTGTATATATTAAGCTTTACTGCACGTTTTATATTTTTATATTTTAAATGTTTTTGGAGGCCGTGAACAGTTCTGTTTGCTGAAGTTAAATGTGTCGATAGCAATTAAACGCAACCATTTTCGTATAGTTCTGTTTGCTATTGCTATGCGTCTTTTTTATTTCGTCGCTTGTCGTGTTTGTTGAGTTTACTAGCGATCCAAGATATGTAAATTGTTTGACTTGCTTAAAGATATGGCTGTTAATTTAAATTCTCTGTTGGATATTTCGAGGATTTTTAGAAACCAACATATATTTAGTTGTTTCCTCGTTTACCACAAGTCCTAATTGACTTGCTGCGTCCGCAAGCCTTGTAAAACACTGCATCATGTCTCTCATACTTCTGCCTACTATAACTATATCGTCAGCGAATGCGAGAATTTGCGTCGATCTATTAAAAATAGTTCCATTCATTCTAATATTTAATTGTCTGATTGCCTTTTCCAAGGCAATATTAAAGAGCAGACACGCCAACGCGTCCCCCTGTCTTAGACCATTATTAATGTCAAAGAACGTAGAGTTTTCTGATTTAATTCTAACGCATGAGCTTACGTTTTGCATTGTTAGTTGGGTCAACTTAACTAACTTAAGTGGGATCCCAAAGTCTATCATTGCATTATATAATGCAGTTCTTTTCACACTGTCATAGGCTGCTTTGAAGAGATGGTGTGTTTCTATGTTATATTCTAGTGACTATTTTACTTTATTTTAATAAACCCTTTTTGACTTACCGCCGAACTTAAATCTACCTAACAATATAATATATGTTCTTAAGTCTCTCTTTAAGAAGGGATAATATTTCAACGTTGTTGTTGGTAATCATTCAGCTCTTTGCGTTGCGTTTTTTCTCGTGAAATAAAGTCGTTGTCTATTCACTAGGTAAACATCTAAATTAACTACTGTTTGATAACGTTTGTTATCATTTTCATGGAAAATGAAAAGATTCTCCAAACTGCTTCATTGACATAATATATTCCCATCTGATATGCTATCAGATGGGATCAGTTATGTCGTTATGTCAATCTATCAATACTGACATTTATTTTGCTAATTATAGCTTTCTATGTTGATCATAGTATCGCGACGTCTATTAGTTATATTGCTATTTAAAATGACAGAAAAACTGTTTTTTACGTCTTTTCGTACAATTTCTTGAAATCTATCTTTTACAATAAATCTTCGACAGATAATAACAAATACAACAAAAAAAGAATTCTCTAATTCGGTGCAGTCGTTCTGAATTTATGCGCGTACAAACATTTCAGAGATTAATTTTTATTTATACAGATTAGTTCATAGTGTTCTAGAGTAATATTCAATTTTATCAAACCTTAAATGTTTTGAACATCAACATTGAAAGACAACTTCACAGGAGACACATCAAAAATCAGTCATGCCTACACAAAAAGAAGAAGAAAAAGGAGGTCCAAGATAATAACCAATAAGATAAGTCTTTGAAATAGTGTAAAAATTATTATTAGTAATAATAATAAAGTGGGAGAAAAATATGCTTATATTTTCTACTTATCGATTCCTTTACCTAGTTCATTTTTATTGTATTAACTTTATTTATGTAAAGAATACAAAACACAGACCTTAAAAAATAAAATCAATTTTCTAGTTAAGGGTATATTAGCATTTCTTTATTTTATTTATTTTTTTTTTTCAGTTAATTGAAGTATTCAAACGCCCTCATGAATGTCACCTGAAGAATTATTGCAGGTTCTTCTTCTCCAAGCTTTATAGTAAGTATCGATAAATCATTCCGCATGGTCACTAACTTTAGATGAACAATTATTCACTGGCGTACGTCTATTTAAATCTATTTATAATAATAATTTATTATTAGTATTGTTGTAAGTTTTTAAAAAAATATATAAAGTTTTATTATAGAAATAGTGTTATAAATACTTTGATAGAAGAAATTCAATGGAAACACTTTTTTAATTTATGCTATTTTGTAAAATATCTGTCGATTACAGTATGTCGGTATTCAGAACAATTTAGAAAGGTTTATTTGTTGTTTTTGCTTTCATCATTATTATAATCATTATTCGTTTTACAGGATCTTTCACAGGATCAATTTTCCTAATTAGATTTCTTATACATTTTGTTTTCCGTTATATCATCATCTTTAAATAATCCTTCTATACTTTATTATCTAAGCAAAAATCCTTGGCGTAGTGGTTTATTATACTCATATAGAGTAAACCGAAATAAAAGAAAGACAGCTAATATTTATTTTACGTATAGTGCCTCTATATATTCGCCTATACCTATTTCATCCTACCAGGATTCATCAGAGCGTCTGGTACAGAAGCTCTAAAAGTAAAATCAAATCTTTTCTGGCAAAAGAAGCAACAATAAAATGGCTTCAATATGTACGCCATAGATTTCTTTAGATTCCCCATACTTCTCTTACACCTTTTAGCATCGTCTGTTTTGCCTTGCAAATTTATAGAAGGCACAGATTAAAGCCAAAAACTGAATTTTTGGTTTCGTCAATGGAAATCTTTGCATTTCTACTATGGTGATTTACTAAAAAGAAACTTTCTAGATATAGAAGGCGCATTTAAAAATGCAGTACCAAATATATTTTATGATGCAGCAGCATCAACAGGGATATTTTTTACCACAAGCAACTAGATCAAAGCAGTGTTGGAAAATAGGCTGATTTCAAAAGACCTGCAAGAAGAGAAGATTGTGACCAAAACAGCTAGTG
Organism: Diabrotica undecimpunctata; assembly: GCF_040954645.1. Taxonomy (NCBI): domain Eukaryota; kingdom Metazoa; phylum Arthropoda; class Insecta; order Coleoptera; family Chrysomelidae; genus Diabrotica; species Diabrotica undecimpunctata. Next base: position 207,714,614 of record NC_092803.1, on the reverse strand, counting down.
GTGCCCAAAGCAGGAGTGCTTTTTCTCCTCCAGTGGTCGCTCCTGATGTTTGATCTGATCTTGCTTCTTGACACAAAAATAATAGAAGAGCAGGTCTTTGCAAATGGTCTAGTAATATGGTAATAGAAAAATACGGCAATGATCTATCTAGCACCCTACCTGATAAAAGAAGTGTTTAAACTGTTTTTCCTAATTTAGTGAAAGTATAAAATTTTGTTCTATCCATAAATTTATAACTCAATTTCATGTCGTTCCAACTTTAAGAGTAAACAGATTCGGCTCAAACATTTGTTCTTTTTTTTTATTCTCAATCGAAATTTTATCTGTTTCCGATATTACCTCTCTTGTCATGCCTTGTTCCGTTTTTTGTGTTAGTATTATTACTAGGTCAATTGCAAAAGCCAATTACCTTAGACTGTGGATTCTGTTGTTTCGTGTCAAAATTCTTTTTAACTTCAAATTTTTCAGATTCTCGTCGCACCTTTCTCGTGATGTTTTGTTTACTTCTTTGTGTGTGTTATTATTATTACTAGATGATCCGCGAAAGTAAGTTATCTTACATAGTGGATTCTATTGTTTCATTAGTTGTTTTACTTCAAATTTTACTAAAAATATACGATTTTTTTCTATCTATAGGTATTTGTACTTTTGGATTATGTCCTCTAGTACCTATTCCTTATTGTATTATTGCCTGAAGCATTTGTGTTATTTATTGTGTTTTTCAAAGTTTATTAAAGAAAAAAATCACCGATATCCAACAACGGTTGTAAAAATAAAGGGAGTAAACCATATTGTATAGATTATATCAATTAATACTATGTTGACCAAGGTGGAAAATTACGCAAGGAGTAGGAATTTCGTTAGTATTTATGCAAGTGTAATTGTTTTGCCAGAATAGGACAAGAAAATTTTAAGCAAGACTGTAAAAAATTATATTCTGTTAATTTTCATGATATGCAACGAGCATTATTAGTTAAAATGGTTAAAGAAGTAGAAATCAAACGAAGGAAGTTGATACCCAAACTTAAACAGGGGTAGCAGAATTTAACACGTTTGTCATGTGGTGGTGTGCAATAAATTTTTGTGTGCAAGTCTTTTAGTACTATCGGTTAAAAACCATAATTTTTAAAATTTTTAAGAGTGTGCAGACCTTTGTGAGAATTTCTCACATCGAGCGAGTTCTTACGTTAACATATAGCTTGTAGGGTCAAAGAAAATTCTGATAAGTAAATGTAAGTTTTTTGATATACAGTATGTTTTATTATTGTTAGAATATAATTTAAAATAGTACACAATTAGTAGAGGACGAATGCTTATAGACGTAGGGTAAATTCGATATGAAGATATTCAAAGAGAAAAGATGATGGCTGACATACCGTGGAACTGCCAAGAACAAGGCCCAAATCAAGAAATGATGGAAGATGACGGACGAGTAGACATCGAAAATATGGCTCCCAGTGAATACAGTGAACATAATACGGACTCCGAACAATCCGATGAAGGCGTTTCATAATGAAGTTGACGATAATTGTGCCTATGCGTCTCGACACAATTTTCCTGGTAAAAACAGAAAAATTTACTGGATGGCTTATTCTCCACGACCAAATGTACGAATGCCTAGAAAGAATAATTTTAGTCATATTCCCGAAGTAAAAAATGTTGCAAAAAATACAAATGCTTCGGAAACTTGCTGATGATTATATATTACACAAGCAATGATGGAGAAAATGGTATATTACACAAATATTTATATAGCCATAATACGAGACAATTAATACCAGAGAAAGAGATTGCAAAGAAAATGAATACTACAGAGATATATGCTTTTATTGGCCTATTATACATGGCTGGAGTACGGAAGGCTCAATATCTAAATACTAAGAAACTTTGGAAGAATTCGATATTTTCACCTGCTTGTTTTATACTAACGATGTCACGAAAACGCTTTTATTTTTTAGAACGGATACTAAGATTTGACAATGTTAATTAGACAAACATTGAATCATTTCGTGTCCAGATGTAAAGAAAATTACCAAGTTGGAGAATATTGTACGGTGGATGAAATGTTAAAAAGTTTTAAAGGACGTTGCAATTTCGGCAATATATTGAACAAACCTGCCAAATATGGCATTAAAACACATGCCTCAGTAGATTCGAGAATGTTTTATACCTGCAATATGAAAACATATGCAGGGAAAAAGCAGTGATGTTGTCTATATATTAATTCGGTGATTACATGGATACTTAGTCTGGTGAACAGCTAAAACCTGAGATTGTTATGTTCTACAATCTAAAAAAAGGAGGATTCGATGTGGTTGACGAATTAAATCAAAGTATCCTGTTTCCAGATTTTGTTGCCGCTAACCACTTGATATTTTTTTACGGATTTGGACGTTGCTGCTATTAATTAAAATATAGTATGTAAAACTTATACTGGAGTTATTGAAGAACGTAAAATTTATCTGAATAATCGGACCAAAGCTTTAATTAATTCGCTGTTCGTTTATCGCTCATCGATCAGGTTTTTGCCAATTAATATACGAAGCATGTTAAGTGAATATTTAAATATGCCCTGGATTGAACAAAATAGAAAAAAACCTCCAGAATTTTTTGTACTTTGTTTAATAAGGAAGATCAGAAAGTAAAAAAAAACGCCTAACTTTTTAGACACAAAGGTTAATGATGATGTAAAGCTTGTTTAGAACCAAAGAACATAACCTAGAGTCTGGCTTAGAGCCCGTTCTTCCTTTTGTGCAAATGTTTGTCCGTTTTTAATCCTTAATATTTAATTTTTTTTCTATTCCTTTTTAGTCTTTTCTTGTGTACTTCCTACTACGAGTATGGAAGCACTGGTGTTGCTCTCCCCTTTATATATATATATATATATATATATATATATATATATATATATATATATATATATATATATATATATATATATATATATATATATATATATATATATATATATTTCATCATTATTAAATGTGCACGTAACTTTTTTTACAAAAAAATGATTTTGTAAATTAAAAAATACCTAAAAAAATTTTTATCTACGCCACTGCCTTCCGCAAAATCTTTACAGATCTGAACACAATCCGTTTAGCTTATAAATAATAAAAGTCCATATCTGTTAATATCTGGATCTCGCTATCGCAATAAAAAATAATCTTTCTTGTGAGACTTTTCGCCTACTAAAACGGAAAGTGGAAGGCCCACGCACATTGTAAACAGATACTTTTGTATATGTCGAGCTGAGAGAACGACTTACGTTTCTGTAGTTATTAAATTTCTTTTTTATATTATTTACATATACAGGGTGGCAATTTGGAAACTTCTCACCTTATTATCTTAATTCCAATAAATAAAGGGAAAAATTGGAAAGGCAGGACCATTTTGTTTTGAGTGGAGAACAATTAAAGAACTACTTAGAAATTTCCTGCAATGAGATTAATGGTTGTAAGGTTATTTAATATTATATAAAAGTTTATATATTATATATATTGGTAAGGTCTATTTTGGTTAAAGGATTACTTGGTACCGTTCCACTCTTTGAATACCAAGACATCCACTTTCCATCTATGAACTACTCCTGCTCTGAACTATAAGTATAAAAATATACCTATTTCTTTCAATCACATTATATTTGCTAGTTTATTGGCATATTGTTGCCTCTAGGGAAGATTTTCAGGCCATCTCTAGTCATTGTCATTTGCCGATACTTCTTCTACCACTTGGTGATTTGTCCCTTTCTATTTTAATGACTGTTATATCCGTCATTCTACTGATGTGATTGTTCCAATCTTTTTTTCTGTTTCGTGTCCACAAATTTATACCCAGTATATTACATTTTGTTCTGATCTCGTCACTACTTATTCGGTCTTTCAGTGTGTTTTTTGTAACTCTTATTCTAAGTATTCTCATTTTTGCAGTTTCCAGCATTCACTGTGCTTTTACTGTGTCGAGTCTTATTTCTGATGCATACGTTCTTATTGGTCTTATACTGGCCTTACGGATTTTTGATATCTCACAATTAATGTGTCGGTTTAACGATATACTCATCATCATCATCATTCAATCTTCGCTTATCCACTGCTGGACATAGATCTCCCTTATAATTTTCCATCTATTTCGATCTTGTGCCTCTTGCATCCAATTCCTATGACAACGTTTTAGATCGTCAGTCCAACGTGTTGGTGGACGACCTCTACTTCGGTAGGCATCATCTCTTGGTCTCCATTCCAGTATCCGCTTTGTCCATCTATTGTCTGTCATTCGAGCCACGTGACCTGCCCAGTTCCATTTTAGTGTTGCTACTCTCTCTACTGCATCAGCCACTCCTGTTCTTTGTCGTAGCTGGCGATTTGGGATCTTGTCTCGTAGTGAAACGCCCAACATAGCACGCTCCATCGCCCTTTGACACACACGGATCTTTTGAACGATATACTATTATTAAGATATTCTGCTCAACTATTCGCTCTTTGTACTTGATCTCTTACTTCTTTTTCAACGTGCCCACAGCTGGACAGTGTAATCTCTAGGTACTTTATTTCCATTACTTGTTCAATTGAGTTGAAATCTTTATGTTAAATTCTTTTACTCTTGAATTAAATCGGTGAACTAGTCTTTGAAGGCTACCTTAATTCTGGGATATCAATATTGCATCGTCTGGGTAACAGAGAATTTTAATTTTATTCTTCCTTCTTCCTTTATTGACGCTCTTTATGACTTTATCCATGATATGCTATTGAAAAGAGTAGGGCTTAGGAATCCCTTTGTCTTATTACATGCCCATATCTATAGGCACCTGAGCCAATTAATTATAACGTAATTACCGTAAAAATAATATACACAATCAAAAATAAAACATATACACTATTATTCAAATGTATATATTAAAAATTATTCAAAATGTTGTTCATTTTAATTTAAGATATTCCTAAAAAATTAAGTGTAATGGATTTAATTACGGTAACCTTGTACGCTATTTAATTGCTTATTTCGCACCGTCCTGCTAGATTTGTGAAAGATGCTCCTGTAAGACTCAATGTTATTTAGCATAATGGAATCAGCTTGCTTAGGATGGACAAGACTGAGGATATTCAAGAAATCCTTGATTTGAAATTACAAAGTTAACGGCCCAACAATATTGTTATTTTTTATTCGTGCCATATTTTTATCGCATCTGAAATTTGTGACGTCAAGTTTTAAAATACATTACGAAAAATTAATAACTTAAGAGCACCAGGAAAAAATATAATTACAAACGAATAAATAAAATATGGAAAATCACGCCTATCAAAGAAAATAGCAAAAAATTTCAACAAAATAACTCGGGAAGACGAAGTAATTCGACAGTGAAAAATAAGCATTAATATCAAACAAAAAAATTTAGTTATTCACAGAGAAGGATCAATGCTTGACACAACATCGAAAGTCTTTACGAAAATAATAGACCTAAACACAAAAACAGAACAGCTGAGATGAAGACACTATGGTCTATGTGCGAAAAACTAAACAGGGTCGAGTAAGAAAGGGAAATGTGGCTATGATGTAGTAAGATAGGGACGAGAATGAAGAAGACATTGGAATGAACATGTCACGGGAACAATAGAAAACATGTCACGGGAACAATAGAAAATAGAATTGCCAAAATTGTAAGAGGTGAGAAACTAAACAGAAGAAGGCTCCCAGGAAGACCACCAAGAAGATAACACGACAGCTGATCTTCAGGATCATAAATAAGACTAACTTAACTATTACCCAGTAAACACAGGTCATAAAATTAACGTACGAAAGAGAAGAAGAAGAAGACTTTTTATACATTCTATGTTTCTATTTTTTACATTTCTCACTTTTATAATCAAAAAGTGAGGTTTAATATTTTATATATTTTCTCATATAAATCTCTATCTCATATAAATATTTCTATTTTGAATAGTAATTCATTTTAAGATAACGTTTGTTTTTTTTTTTTCGATAAATGTGCATAAATGTTCCAAATCTACCGCAACACACCTTTAAAAATAATCAGTGTAACTTACCGAAAGCTAAGAAAAGGTCAGGTGATAGAATTTTTATAGTTATATGGCATAACATATAAATTTGCGAGATGGGAGAAGATAAAATCGCATTAATAACTCTATATATTGTGTATGTAAAAGATTAAATCTTTTAGCAAAAGCTACTATCGCTTTGTTAAATTGAATGGCAAATATATGGCATAGGAGGACAAATTCGTTAAACTTCCCGTGCTTTAATCGGTATCAATATTGTTATGACTCATTTTAGCATCCCTGCTTTATCAGACACTCGGGCTGATACAAAGTGAAACTCGGAAAGTTCAACGGATGATTATAAACCTAGAGCTAAGATTAATACTATTATAAAAATTAATATTAAACTCACCAATCTTTCGGGTTGAACCGCGTTGATTTCCATTGCGCCTAGCTTTCGACATCCTCTCTGATGTCTTCTTCAGGGTATCCGAGGTCACAGTCTCCCGAGTCCTAAGACACTACTACACGGGACACTACTACTACCTCGGATATAAGGATACAACACTATGTCCATTTTCATAACTTTACAAGAGAGCCGTCTTAAACTTTTTCTCCCCAAAAAGTATTATTACTGCAGCTATTTATTGAGATATTGAAACATTTTAATAGAACATTCTATCTATTGTTATTTACATAATGCATTTGTTATAATTAAAAAACTTTTTTCTGTGTTTTTTAACCATTTTAATGGCCGTGGTGTTGTATCCCTCTAATAAAGTTATTGTAGTGTAAGACTTAGTTTGGGGTATTCAATAAAAACTACAATACTATTTGACTTACAAAATTTATTTAACCATACAATTCACCTTTACAAATACAAATAATACATCTATGTGTTTATCCAAAATGGTATTTTACGTACAAACCCCTCAGTCATCCTCCAGTAAATTTCCTTCTGGATAGTCACTATTAGTATTACTAGTATGCTTTAAGTTTTTAAAAAAATCATGGCAAAATTTAGAAACAGATGGCAGTAATGGCAATAGATCATTATACTTTTGTTGTGATACTAGTTGCAAATATTTTGGCAATGTAAGATGTCTGCTTCGAAACCTAACAATGTCAATCTCCTGCTTTTCATCATGAAAATTACTTTTCAAAAACAGAGTTCCCATGCTGTTTTGTTTTATTGTTGTTTGTTAATGTCTCTTTTTATATTAATCAAAGGCGGATTTTGAGATGTTTTAACATCATACAAAGACCTAAAATTTTTAAAATATTCTCGTTTCATATTATGTAGAGTATATTTAATTGAGGTTTGTCTGACTAATTGCTGCCAGTCCCAGGGCGTTTATTTTATTTCGGATTTTAAGTTTTTTTCTCTTTCGCTCTATCAGCGCATGGACAGTGTACGCCTCCATGTGGGTGTGATCCTTTACTAGAAACTTCTGAGTGATAATGATTCATTAAATGATCCACCTATTTCAAAAAATGAGTCAACTTACAGCAGGTAATTGGTTATTTACTTGACCAATTACCTCCTGAGATCGTCTATAATGCTTTCTATATGTTTTGTTGTCAACTAATTAAATCCAAGTGTGATTCATTGGAAGTATTTGGTTCAAAGAATATTTTGAAGGTTGGACGTTTAAAAATATTGCTTTTTGTGATTAGTCGATAACAAACTTGTCTTTAAAATGTATAAACTAGGTAAAAAAGGAAAATAGAAAAAGTTGTTTTATGATTTGTTAATAGGAATTTCCATTCTGTTGTAAATAATTTTGTTTTTATTAATTTCGTTACAGATATTTATTAGAGATTTAATTTGTCAGTTACATATACATAGAAGTTTGTAGTTTGTTTTTCTTGAAATTTCGAATCCTTCTAGCTGTGTTTTTTTCTTAATTAAAAAAGTTGTTTATGTTAGTAAAGTATAACCATATCAAACATAAATAACATTGGATTGTGAGTACTTGTGTGTACTTAGCTAGTATAGTTATATGGCAACTCTATTTTATTGAATTATTTTTATTATAAACATTTTGGTTACTCATTTTCATTTATTGAAAAAACAAATCCTGAAGATATTGATGAAAATCGATCTGATATTCTACCAAGGCTCATAGAAGGATTGAATAAATTTCTGAGTGATGATTTTTACGTAAGGATGCTTATTGAGTATCCAAAAGAATTTTTATTCTGGCCGTACTGACCATAGTATGATTTATGCTATATCATTGCCAGGAATGATCTTATCTTCCCATTTCAGTAATGCAGATCAGATTTCATTTCCACCATGAATATTTTTTTCATCAAAATTCAAGGCATCTCTGATAATATGCTCTTCATTTAAAACACCATTGCTTGGTGTATTATTTGATTCTGAAATAAAACGAGGCTTATAATATTGGTCGTAGAATATTTAATAATATTGCTAGTCTAAGGTTGGTATCAAATCACTACATTAACTTTTTAAGGTTAAGTTTTTTAATAATTTAAAAATAGTAAGCAAAAAAAGTAGCTTACATGTAAATGCAATAGAAGAATTCGCAGAACTTTTCAATAGTTCAAGAATCCTTCTTCAGCAAGAATTATGGTACATTATTCTTATTATTAGTAACAAACAACTTTAAATACACCATAAATGACAAAAGTATTATTATTATATCACTAACTGTGTAGCTCTCATCAACACTATCTGCATATCTCTATATACAAGGGGGGTTGGAGATATCCAACCCCCCTTGTAGAGACGATTTATACAATGAGGCCATTGTGCAGTTAGACAATAAAAACGCGGTGTACCAAGCATTTATGTTTAAAATTGTAGATGTTCTGTCCCAATAAGACTTTTTCGAACGACTGTTACCACATGAAGAAACCGTTATTTATTCTTTCTACCTCTAACATTTTTTTGTTGTGCGAGGCTATGGCAACAAACACTGCAGCATCGTGCATCGCGGTCTCTCACGAACAGACAGGCATTGACCGCCAATGGGGGTGGGGGAGGGGTCACCGTAAATATTTCCAAGTGTCAAATCATATCTCGGAGGTTGTTATATGATATAGGTATACAATGTGGGGGGTAGCACATACAATCAACTTCTAGATAGTGGACTCGGTAATGCGATTTTTTAAGACGGATTGCACTTGCCCCAGACATTGCTTTAAAACATTTAGTTATTGCTAGTACACAATTTGTCTTAGACATTTTCGATAATTATTTGTTTCTGCAAAGAAAATTGATTTGAAATTAATCAAGCTAATTATCAAGAACATCTTGTACTCACAATATAAAAAACGGATATACCGACTACCCAGTATAAAACTATATTGTGTAAGACAATTATTTAATTATCACTAGGAAAGGACTAAAAGTTTAAATTAAGTGATTTACGCTTTGTTGTGTTTTAGTCACGTCGAGAATTATTGCAAGCAATTTGAGACAAAGTCAGTTATTAGATAACTCCTGTTTTTCGTCTTAAGTCTTCATTTCGAACTCGTTCACGAAACGATATACATTGATTTTTCCATTTTCCTCTGAACTATTTGCAGCGTTTTAGAAGTTGTATCTGTCAACGTTAAAGTTTCGGCACCATAGGTCATCACAGGCAACACACATTGGTCAAATGTTTTACGTTTTTAAGAAATTGGTATATCGCTTTTAAAGATGTCTTTGAGTTTTCCATAGGCTGCCCATGCTAGGTTTATTCTTCTTCGAAGTTCGCATTTTCGCATTTTCCACCAGCTCTACTTCGTTGTCTCCAATATTGATATTTCCGCTAGGTACTAGGTTTGTCATGAATTTTGTTTTGAAGATGTTTATTTTAAGACCCCCACTGGCACACACTAACTGAAGTTCATGTAGCATTGTACATATCTCCTTAAGGTTGTCCGAACAAAACTATGTCGTCTGCTAATTTTAAATTTGTTAATATTCTAGTCTATTCTAAAGCATATTCTAGTACTGCGGTAAACAGTTTAGACAATAAGGTATCACCCACTCGGACTCCTCTGCCGATTGGGATATGATCCGTGGTTTTATGTAGTTTCACCAATATGGTTGCGTTCTTGTATGTATTGTAAATTAACCTTGTATATCGATAGTCAATGCGGCATGCTTGTAGTGCTTCCAGGATTTTGTCAAATTCTACCATGTCAAAGGCTTTATGGAATTCTACAAAATCCAGAACAAGTGGTCGATTGTATTTTAGTCTTTTCTATTACCGATTTAATACTCTGTGGATGACCATTTTGTTAAAAATCCGCTACGAATGCCCGCTTGCTCTATTGGCTGGTAGAAATCAAGTTTTTTCTCAAGATGATTTGTTATTATTCTTGTAAGGAGTTTGTATAGGTGACTAAAAAGACTTATAGGTCTGTAGTTTTCTAATTAATGGGGATCTCTTTTTTTTGTACAAAAGGCACATGTTAAAAAGGTTTTTTATTTTCTTAACTAGGCAAGTGCCTTCGATTTTGATTGCATCAGTAACTACACAATCTTCGCCTGAAGATTTGTTATTCTTAGCTTTTCTTAGGGCTAGCTTTATTTCGTCTATTGTGATTTTCTGTAGCAGTTCTGATTCTTGGTTGGCAATGCCCCTTTTCCTTGTTACAATTTCTGGTCTTGGTCTTATCTGCTCTGCTATTTGCTTTTTTTTCGGTATAGTCAAAAATGTTGATAGAAGCCATTCTTTAGGTAATATACCTGTTGTGTATTCGGACCGTGCAAGTTCGGAAGAGCGACACCTGGTGTCGTAAATCAGCAAAATTTACTGCGCTTTCATGTTAGATCGAGGTTACCGGATAAATGTCAAGGACGTAGCCACAAAAAAGAATAAGAAGAAAAAGTAAGATTGAGGTTATGTAGGTATGCTATTAAACGGTAAACGTTGTATGTAGTGTAAATACAAATAAATATATTATTAAATTACAGCATTACTGTTAATATGGATGCAATAATAAAAACTGGATTTGAGAAAGTAAATCACCAAATAACTTTTCAACCAAGCACTGAGTCAAAGAAAAAAGCTTTAGTAGTGGCAAATCATGTTAAGAATGTGGAAGAATTTAGAAAAAATGGACAAAGCTATGTAATACAAGCAAGTGTTATTAGACAAACAAATCTGAGCCATATGATTTTTGGGTTAAAGTGAACTCTGAGTGAGTGTTATGAAACTAAAATTTACACTTAAAAGTGAATTTTTATTTATTATTTATTTCAAACTGACTTTAAAATCGGGCGGAAGAATAATGCATAATTTAGGTTATGTTACTTATGCTTTTTGTAGTGATTTGTGCTTTGAAGTTGGAAACGAATAAAACTTAAATTCACAATTTTTTGTTGTATTTTTACAATTTATAACACATCATTTACTAAATCCCATTTTCTTCAGTGACAGAAGGTGTAAATAAACAAACGAATATGAAATATGACAATTTGACAATTAACAATATGAATTTATGAAATCTATGAAATGTGCAGTAAAAAATGCAAGATTTCTCCGCTACTCGCGCACGATCGTTTCTCGTATCACATCCAAGTACTTGCACGTCGCCAATATGATATTAAATAATTCGACAATAACATGTATATTGCAGTCGGCGATAAGTTGCAATATTTCTGTCGGTATTTCGTCTGGTCCTACTGCTCTCCCAGTTTCCATTACTTTAATTGTGTGTTTTACTTCACTTTCTGTTATTTCTGGTCTAGTCTCTTCAACGAAATATTCGTTATCTATTTTGTCTCGTTTGTCGTTAAATAGCTGTTCTATATAGTTTGCCGATACCGTCATTTGTTTTTTGTATACATTACCGTTTCTCCTTTTTCATCAACTAGTATATTTTGTTTGTATTCTGGTCTTCTAGTTAATTCTTTTATTTTCTTGTATAAATTAAAGCTGTCATGTTTGTTTTGTAGCATTTCTATTTCATCACATTTCTCTTTTAACCAATGTTCTTTTGCTATTCGAATTTGTCGCCGTATTTAGTTTTGTGTTTACTGGTACAATCATTTATTTTTGTCCTTATATACTCTTCTTTTATTCATCAAGTTTAGTGTTTCGTCCGTCATCCAATCTTTTTTCTTTTCTTTGGTTTTGCGTAGATACTTTTTTAAAGGCTCTATTAAGTAGGCCTTTATTTTTTCCAGTTTTTGTTGATGTTTTCTTTATTGCATTCCCCTTTAATATGTACGGTGTTTAGACGTTCATTTATTTATTTTTTTTTTATATTTTCTATAATTTCTGGAGATCTCTTAGTGCATTTATATCAGTTATTTCCACTTTTGCTGTCTTCTCTATTCTTTTCATTTTATTTTTCATATGTGCTCCTAAGAGATTAAGGTTAGATGCTATATCTGCTCCAGGTTGTGTTTTGACTGCAGTAATACCATTCCGATATCTTTCTTTGATCATTATGTAATCTATTTAATTTCTCATTATCTTATTTTGCCTTTGTTTCATGTTGCCTTCTGTATCATTATGCCGTTGGCTAATGTCTTAGCTCATCCTCCTTTAGGGCCAGTTTCCCAACCCTAGGACAAAGGAGTGCCCTGTCACTTACCAGCTCATCCGCCCGAAGCCGTTGGTCAGTAAGTGGGAGGATTGCTTGTACCGGCTTATACCGACATACTAATCGTAAGTATATTTATTTTGTCACATGCGATAGTAGTACTTTTGATACTTAATATGTTACTTTCTTGGATACAAGAAAAATTTGAACCAATATTTACACGATGATTACTATTATAAAAGCTGTTAAGTGGTAGGTAACTCAAGATTCATGGTAGGAACAAAATTTGTAAAGTATTCATTCATTGCAGAAATTATACTTAAATTTTCTGATAGTCGTGTAGTATTTTGAGTATCCCTACCAAGACCTATTTTTTTAAGGAATCCCAAAGACTTAATAAAATAGAAAGCCTTTTTTCTCTTCTGATAGCTAAAGTACTAACCATATTTCTAATCGTTTTGTATTCCTCCCAATTTTGCATGATTTTTTATTTTTTTGTATGAACTTAGTACAAGTAATATAAAATAGAATCCATCTAATTTTTAAATTTGTATATAAGGTTCTTGAACTCCTAATTGGCGTATAGAGCTTCAGTGAAAACGCGCCATCGAGTTCTATTTTGCGTTAAGGCCTTCACCTCATTCCAAGACTTTCCTTGACCTCTTATCTCGTCCATGATGGATCTTCTTCATGATTATACTGAGCGACCTCTTTTTATTTTTTCTTGGATACTACTCTAGGGCAATCTTTGCAATACTGGAATTATCTTTTCTGAGTGTGTGACCAATCCAACCCCACTTTTTGGAATTTATTTGATGTTCTACCTATTTTTGTTCTGTCAGGTATAGTAGATCTTCGTTTCTGGTAATGTTAGGCCAGAAAATACGAACAATTCGTCGTAGATATTTATTAATAAAGATCTGCAGTTTATCTGTAAGGGTTTTTGTCACTTTCCAGGTTTCACATCCGTAGAGTAGAACAGACATGACATTTGAATTTAATATGCAGATCTTTGTCCTTGTAGTATATTCGCCAGATCTCCAAACAGGGTTGAGCATGCTGAATGCATTCTTTGAGCTGCATGTTGTTGATAGTAAATAGCGTGTTGTTTCTTGCATTTACTCTCATGGATTTGGTTTTACTAATATTGATTTTCAAACCTACTTTATTGACTTCAGTGGAAAGTGTTTCCAATTGATCAGCCACATCTTGGAACCTTTGTCCTAACAGGCAGATATCGTCGGCGTATTCCAGATCGCTTAGGCGTGTGGTTAACGTCCATTTTATCCCTCTTGTGTCGGAGTCTCGTTTACGGAGAACATAGTTTACTTCTGAAACGGAGAAAGCACGCATCCTTGTCGGACTCCAGTAAATATGTCAAATTCGTCGATGTTGATTCCATTGTGTGTAACGCTGCATTTCGCCTCAGTATACAGTGACTTTATAATGGAAATTATTTTATGCGGGATGTTTCTTAGCTCTAAAATTTTCCATAAAGCAGCATGAGATAAGCTGTCAAAGGCACGCTCAAAGTAAACAAAAACCATGTATAGGTTTGTGTTCCATTCAATTGATTGTTCCATTATTACCCTCACAGTATTAATGTGGTCTACGCAGGAGGATTCTGGTCTAAGGCCTGCTTGACCAGCTCGAAATTCAATCTTGTTTATTAATCTTTTAAGTATGATGGTCATAAAGATTTTATTTATTGCGGTAAGCAAGGTTATTCCTCTCCAATTTTTGGACAGTGTGAGGTTGTCCTTTTTTGGAAGCTTAATATTGATACCTCTTTTCCAGCCCACTGGAACGCGGTTTGTTTCTCACACCTCTCGGATGATGGGAAGCAAAAGTTCAGCAGTTAGATGCAGATCAGTTTTAAGTATTTCGGCAGCAATGTTATCGATTCCCGGAGACTTGTTATGTATCAGAGATTTGATAGCTGTTATTATCTCCGTTTTGGAAGGGGCCTCGCAAGATATACGCAAGTCTACATTCTGTGGGTTTTCGAATTTTTACATTTGTAAGCCAATAATTTATTTTCACTTAAAGTTGTCTATAAGATGGTGATTCGAATAGATACTGTAGCAATCTAAATATTTAGGTACATATTTAGTTGTTTTTTCTTTTTATTTAAATCCACATTAAAACTTCTATTGCTATTTTTTTGTTAAATTTCTATTGTATGCCGTACCCTTTTTGAAAAATAAACACTTGACACCGTAACGATAAAATTGCGTAGAAGTATTATTCCGTATATATAAAATATTTCTGCTTATTGTTTAAAATTATTAACCACTGAACATTGCTTGTAATAATAATTTATCGTACAACGCACAAAACCAATTTTGCCATGTTTAGTAAGGTCCTCCGTTCAGTTATTACAAACGACGATGTAAATTTTAGGATGTTGAACTTTCAACTTCGCTATTGTGTTGATCTGCCAGTTGTCTTTTAATTTGGTTATATAACGGCTTGAGACTTGGCTATTCAGGCAGCAACCTTTGTCGAGACATAAAAAAATATTTATAGTTTTGCCATCTCCGAGTTCACTATGGGTGACAATTAATTAAAAGTGAAGGCGGCGAAAGAACACAGTTTTATTGGCGTTGGACATGATAGTCGTAAATTTGTCTTTTCCTGTTTCTTGCTATCCTGTTTTTTTAGACATTAAATTAATATAAGATAAGAAATTTGCATATGAGTGACTAACTTTAAACTGAGACAGTCAGGATAAAGTGCCAAAGAATATGTTGACATTTGAATAAAATTAAAAGGAACAAAAATAGTTATAAACATATCATAGAAAGGTTAAAAAATACAGAATGTACAAATAGGAGAAGTCTTCTAAAATGCTTCAATGTGATTAAGAGGTGCAAAAAGCTTAAATTCTGGAGTAACTTGATAAAATAAGATAAGTCAAAATTAAGAGCAAAACATAACACGTGAAAATACAACAAATAATTAGAAATGCAACAAACAAGTTATTGATTCATGGCTTGAGAGATAGTCTGTATAAGTGAGTTCCGGAAAAAGCCGTTGTTCACAGATATAACTAACCGAATAGAATAATTGATCGTACTGGAAGAATAATAGTAGAAAAAACTTTGTGCAAAAGTGGAATTAGAAACTTAGGAAACTTAGAAATTATGTGAGAGCTCTATTTGATAGTGACGAAATAGCAGTACAATAATCTATGCTATCTAAATCACATTGGGCTACCTATTACGGAGTCGGAAATCAAAAACGCGATACATCTGATGAAAGTTATGAAAGTACCAGGACCTTATTATTTCCTCTCAAAATTCCCCCACACTCATTTCACTCGCAAAATGAAGGAAACGATCATGTTACCAGTACATTAGAAATACTAATCGGTTGGATGATTTTATGTACTTAAACAAAAATTATTACCAATAAAAATTGTTAAAATCAGACAATCACCGAGCACTTAAGTATTGTAAAGCGTTTGAAACCTTATCTAGGGCATTTAGGGCATATTTATAAGCTTTGTTTGTATAAAGCCCAATTGATTTTCGGATATATCGGTTTCTTCATATACTTGTCTATAAATAATTAATACTTCCCTAATTATAATAAATAAACTCGTTAACCAATCACCTTGCTCCAGTTTCTCTTAACCCGGCGTTCGACACGTGGGGTGTGAGAAACCCCAGAGTTCAGAGAGTAACCGTTATAAGTTCAAATTTCACTCCAAACGCCAACAACGCTTCAGTAGCTTTCGAATACATATTTGTCTACAATCTGATGTAGTCAGGTCAGTCGGCAACTAGATATACCGTACTACTACTTATATTGAGTTATTCATAATTTCACTCTCGTAGATTTGGAAATAATGGGCGACTTTGAAAAAGAGCAGGCTCATCTCATGTATCTGGGAAGTGTGAAAATGAAGACTAATTTATTGCTCATTAGATTTAGAGCAGAAGACAATATTGACAATGTAAGTATCAACAGCGATTATCCCGATATGGAACAAGAATCCGAAGAAGAGAATGGAAATCAGCAAGCTGTTTTAGTAGAAAGTATCAGACAAAGTTGTTATTATTCCGGAAAAAATGGAATGAAATGGAGTAAAGAACCCAATAACCGAAATTTTGGAACAAGAACAGAAAACTTAATTACACATTTACCGGCAGTCAAAAATCACGTAAAGCATGCCAAGACACCAATTGAGTGCTTCCTGCTATTTATTGATGGACAAATGATTGTTAACTTGGTTAAGCATACTAACCAACGAATTGCAGAAAAATCTGAACGTTGCAAAAAAATCTCCACAATATGGGAATACATGTGATAGAAATCAAGGCTGTATAGGGGCTCCTTTACCTGTCTGATGCATTCAGAAATAACCATCGTCATTTATATGAATTGTGGAACACTGACAAAACAGGAATGAATGTTTTCCATTGCACAACGAGCCAACCTCGATTCGAATTTTTAATTTTATGTCTAAGCTTCGATAACAAATAAAACCGTAAATTAAAAGTCAAGTTAGATAAACTAGCTCATATTAGAGCTTTCTTCTACAGGTTGGTGGAAAATTGAAAATCTTCTCATTCTCCCTCTTAATTTTTGACAATTAACGAGAAGCTTAAATCGTTCAGAGGGAGATGTGCTTTCAGGCAATATATGCCAAATAGCCATCAAAATATGTAATCAAGGTACATGTATTAGGGGACGCACATACGAACTACCACTCAATATGGAGGTGTATGTAGGACAACAGCCGGAAGGTCCATTCCAAGTTAGCAATTCTCCGAAAGGCATTGTAGAAAGATTGGTTGCTCCCGTGTCTGGGACCAAACGCAATATAACGAGAAGTTTCTTCCAGTATATTTGAATTTCAGAACGGATACACTTTTCTTTTGTATGTACCAAAGAAAAGAAAAGTTGTTTTACTTCTCTTCACCATGATACAACAGTAACAGATACGCATAATAAGCTGCTTGAAATTATTGTCTTTTATAATTTTATTATAATATTGGTTATCTAATTTGGGCAGTGTGACCGTATGATGTTAACGACAAGACCTGTGTCTAGCCAAAGAATCGTAGACCTATATAGAGCATTGGAGGAAATAATCGTAGACCTATGTAAAGCACTGGAGGAAAGAATCGTAGACCTATGTAGAGTACTGGGCGAAAAATCTGTGTCGAGCACTAGACGAAAAAAACGCAAGCTTATATGTAGCAGTGTATAAAATATTGGGTTTTTCTGGCAAGCAGTGGACGTTCAATTAGTGAATAAAAGAAGGTGACATGTGACAAGAAACAGATCAGCTGACGAAAAGAAGACAACGAAAGAGACGAAAAGACTCGACTTGTCAGTGAGCTTGACGTCACTCGAATACCTGAGCAGGTACAAACATCAAAGGATGCCGCTTTTTCCCACGGTCGGTAAAATTTTGCCAGCCCCAACCGCCGCAACATCTACGTTTTTGTCCATGATAATTAACGGTAAAACTTTGGAACAAGTTGAAAACTACAATCGATGAAAGTGGCATACTCAGTCTGCAATCTAAAAGAAGAGTTAATTGAACATTTATAGCCATTCATATATTTTTAGAACGGTATATTGACTGCACTGTCGAAAGTAGAAGCAGACCAGGATGCAGGCAGTGCTCCTGGTTTATGAACATCCTAAAAGAATACCCAATTCACAAGTTTTGTGATTTTTTGTGATTGAGGATGCTCGATTATATAAATTACAAAATTTTTTTAAATTGTCTTAGAATGGCTCAAGTTATTTTAAATAAATCAAAGAAAATATGTTGGTTAATAGGTGACACTGTCACCTCGGGGGAACAAATAAGGATCTAACCACCTTCTGTTGTCTCCGGGTGCTCTGTAGAGGGCTTCGAATATACTGTCGAGAGCTCCTCTACTTAAGTCCATTTTCGGGTTATGGACTTGGAAAATATTTATCTTCGGTGTCTTGCCTTGAAAAAGGCAAGATATTTCTTACATGACAATTTCTTCGTCGAAATAAAAACACCAAGTTAAGTTGAAACAATTCTCAGCCACAGAGTATGGAAAATAAATGCAGGAAGCAGAGCCCCGAGAGCACTAAGCTCTCGGCGAGCCCGTGAGGAACTGACTTGCTGACCTGAAAATCGCCAATATTTATATGCGCTGTTCGAGAGATAAATAGGGATTTCCAGGTCAAGAGCCAATGGGAAAATTCAAGGCGGGGCGATGCGCATCGAAATGCGTACTAGTTCACAGACTATAGCATTCGATGACAACACTAAGCATCCTTGTCTTTCGCTTCTTTTAATCTTGATAAAAACCCAAATAATAATGATGATGAGATAGAAGTTTTTTGAGAAATGCCATAGTGAACCACATATAGATATAACGTAAAAGAGAATGATCATAGCAGAAGACTTAATGGAAGCTATGATTTTTAAATTAGCGAATAAATTAAGAAAGTACAAATGATCATATTTATAGTCCTGATCAAAACTGTACAACAAATAAAGAGCCATAGAACTAGATACACTTAATAATCTCAACTTCAACTGTTTGTTAACTTTTATAATGCTAAAATTGTTTTTTGACCACAGCTTATATATTATACAAGCACGAAATTGAATCCTCAAAGTTTTGAAACACTGATATTATCAGCTTGTTTTCGGATGCACTACCATAATTGCAGTGTGTCTAGCACAGTCTCTATAATTTAGCTAGCGACAAGACCCACGGAACAAGGAAAAGCAATTCAGAATCTCCAAAGTAGGTCTCGATACGTACAATCAATTATCCTGCCAGGTGCCTGCTTCCTATTTGCGTTCATTGTTGACAGTATAAATGAATATAGCAGACTGCCAGAGGCGTAGCGATTATAGATTTTTTTGCAGTACGAGTAGTGTCACATATATTTTACCTGACTACTTTTACTCAAGAAATTGCAGTTAAAGTATATGTTAGTTGTAGTAAATGAGCAAATAGGTAGTTCAGAAATACACAGCATAATATTATATTGTGTTTCGCGAATATCTTAAACAAACATCTTGGTCAATCAAGAAAAAATCGTCGATTTTACGTAAAAATCTTTTACACAGATTTATGAAGGTTTTACAATGTATATGATGGGTGAATGATAACAAATATTTGAAGACATATAGCTGATTTTGCTTTGATTTTGCCTATTCGTTCTGAGCAGCTGTCGGGAGGGGATATACGTCAAGTTTAAAGCACTCATATTGACCAAATTTCTTGTCATCGTAAAATGTTTATAACTTATAATATTATACTTAGGCAATATTTGTTGAAGTGCAAACTGCTACAGTAATAGTAATAGTGATTCCACTTTTCCGAGTTAAAATCATAAAAAGCATCGATGTCAACTGTCGATTGCAGCATGAAAGCTGAAAAATACCTAATTTTTTTAAGAAAAGATGTACAATATTTCCAAATTTTTAGTCTTAAAATTCAAAGAAAAATTAATTTAATAATATTATTGCCTGATGACATTAAAGTAGAATTGCAAAAAACAAAAATTTACTTAATTTATAATATATATTTAAAACAATAAATATTTATTTACAATTGGACAAAAAGTGAGGTTAGGTTAGGATCGCAAAAAATCATATAGACATACAGTACCTGGCTAAATTATTAGGCAAAGCAAGGACAAATTTGTTTGAAAAAATTTACTGTTTTGTTCTTGTTTGTGAATATTAACTCTTAGGTAATTAAACTGTACTAAAAAAGTTAACAAAAATTATTCTCAATAGCGTTCATATCAGGCGACTTGCCTGGCCAGCCAAGAACTTAATTTTTTTTTGTTTTAAAATAAGTTTAAATACTCTTAGCCTTGTGGCAAGGAGCACCATCGTGCATAATTATGGGTTCCTCTTCTTCATTCCTGCAGCTGTGGCAAAAGTCTCGTCTCGAGTACTTTCCGGTACTGGTCTTGTCTCATCGTGTTTTCCACCACGTAGAGACGGCCTGTACCTTTACCAGATACCACAGACCAGACCATGAGTGGCGGTGGGTGTTTGATGGTGGGCACAATGCAGTCGGGCTTCTATTTCTCTTTAAAACTTAGTTAAACTTTGTTTTTTCTGTCAAAACTTGAAAAGCGGATTCGTCCGAGAAGCAGACCTGAAATAAACAAAATTTTTAAAAATGCTCATGTTTTTTCAGTTTTTTATATTGATATTCAAGCAAAACAACACAAATATACCTTTTTCCAGTCTTCCACTGTCTAGTTTCTGTATTTTTGTGCCCATTCGAAACGTTTCTTTATCATAACCGGAGAAAGCCTTGACTTTAGAACTGGTGTCCTAGCTACCAGTTCGTTTTCGACCAGTGTTTTCTTTCTGTTTACTAGGCAAATATCTTTTATTTTTCGATCAGTCCTAGGAGTAGTCACTCGATGTCTTCCGCTGTGACCCTGACGCTTTGTATCCAAATTAACTCTAGATGCAATTTTCTGTTTTTTATTCCTTACAGAACGTCTTGATACTCCTACCAGTGCTGCTATTTCATTTTGAGACATTTGTCCAGCTTTTAGAAGTGAAAATACCTGGCCTACTCGTTTTGGTGACAGATCAGCTTTTTTCCCCATCTAAAAATGTATAATCTTCTTCTTCTTCTTCTAATGGCGCTACAACCCTTTGTGAGTCTTGGCCTGCTTAACAATGTTCTTCCATTCTGCCCTGTCGGATATTTTCCTTCGCCACTGCCTGATGTTCATGGTTTTAAGATCCCTCTCTACGTCGTCTATCCATCTTTTATGGGGCCTTCCTCTTGTTCTGTTTCCTTGGGGCTTCCATCTCTGGACTACTTTTACAGCTCGATTATCTGGCATTCTTTCTAGGTGACCAAGCCAGTTTAGTCTTTCTGACTTTACAAATCTGACAATATCTGCGCTCTGCATTAGTTCAGCCAGCTCGTGGTTCATTTTAATTCTCCACAAACCATCGCTGCATTGGGTTGGTCCAAATATCTTCCTTAGTATTTTGCGCTCAAATATTCTCAGTTGATTTTCATCAGTGGTTGAGAGGGTCCACGTTTCACATCCATATGTGACCACTGGTTTAATTACTGTTTTGTAGATTCTCAGCTTAGACTCACGATTCAGTAACTTACTTTTCATTAAGTCTTTGTATGCATAAAAGCACTTATTACCGCTAAGAATCCGTGCTTGTATTTCTTGACTGATGTTGTTGTTGTCATTTATTATTGAGCCTAGGTAGGGAAAAGTGGAGGCATATTTGTAGGTATGGTTGTCTACCTTCAGATTCTCATGTTCATTCGATTTTGTGCACTCCATATATTTTGTTTTGCTTTCATTTATATATAGACCAAACGTAGCAGCTTCTCGTTTCAGTTCTATAACTTTTTTGCTTAATACCCTTTTGTTGCGGCTTATTATGGCAACATCATCCGCATATGCGCATAGTTGCATAGATCTTTTATTAATACAGCCGTTTATATCCAGTTTTCTAACAACAGCGTCTAAAGTTAGATTAAAAAGTGTTGTTGATAAGGCATCCCCTTGTCTAACTTCATTTTCAATATCAAAGGCCTGCGTCATATCTCCATCTATTCCCACCATAGCTTTGGAACCCTCCACGAGTCATTCGTATAAGTTTAACCAACTTATTGGGTATCCCTAACATAGATAGTTGCTTTAACATCTTTTGTCGATCTACTCCATCAAACGCCTGTTTGAAATCGATATACAAGTTGTAAATAGGTATGTTATATTCAACACATTTTTCATGTATACCTCTTAACATATGTATTTGGTCTATAGTTTTGGTGACAGATCAGCTTTTTTCCCCATCTAAAAATGTATAATACCGTTAATTATACCAATAACTTTACTGCATATGTTTATAACCTAAAAATAATAAAAAAAGGATAAAAACTCACCTCTGCAATAAAAACAGTTTATAATTCAAATGTTCACAGACAGTATTTGAGGTTATAAAATGCACACTAGTTGACAGGACGCAATTCTGTCTATAAATGGCAGATAGGGCGGTGTTGCCAACGTTAAAATAGTACAATAATATTACCATACTATATTAAATGTTGCTATGCGAAAAAATAATAACATTCCTGTTGATAAAAATAATTAATTTTAAAAAATCCAAAATTTTTAATACTTGTTTGTAAATCTCTGTCTAATGGAACGAGTTTATAGACCACGTGATTGATAAACCTGTAAAATTTCGTTTCGTTGCCATCAATATCAATTGGGGGTTGATACCCTCTGAACCCATTGATGTTGAATCAACATCAAGATGGGTTCCATATGAAGGTAATGCGTCTGGAATTTTCTTGAGCCTATTTTAGTTCAGATTTTACCATTTTGTCTAGGGAGCTTTTAGGATACACATGATTAAAATTTGTACAGCCCCAAGAGAATCGTTTAGGATTAAGCGTTTTGGTATTTTATTTTTGTTGAAATTTTCAAGAGCTTCAGTGTTGTGTCAGACGTAGATGTGTACGCAATAGAGCCATAATCTAATTTAGATCTAATAAATACTGTATACAGACTAATTAGGATATCATAATAAGTACCACAATCCCTGTTAGATAATGTTCTTAATATATTTCTTTAATTTAATCTTTTCTTGCTGGTGCGACGAGTTGATCTGTTTGCTTTTTCCAAGACGGTTTTTGATTGAACCATATTCAAGATTTTAATATTGGTTTACTGAAAGCATGTTTATTCGTGAAAACCATTTCCACTGTTTTGAGATACGGAAAACTTAAATCCCCTGCCGTAGGACCATTCTTCTAATTGTTCTAGAAAATTCTGGAAGGATTTCAACATAAGAGAGGGATTTTTGCCCTTGATATAGACCACTAGTCCATCTGCGTTAAAACGAGCTTTCAAAGGTATTTGTAAATTTGTATTTATATCATTTATAGCTATTGAGAATAACGTCGGACTAATTATAGAACCTTGAGGAACTTTTCTTCAAAATGTTCTTTTGAATGTGAACCTTCAACTCTTACTCAAATGCTATATGTCATAAAAATGTGCAGCTTTTTTTAAATATTGTTCCAGCACGTGTTAAATGCTTTCTTTATATCCTAACATCGCTCTTTTAAGTCTAGGTAAGTCTGAGATAGATAGCCACGAAAACATTTTTGATGGTAGTTTGGATTTAACCATCACAATGAAAAGAATTTCTTACTTCCCATAATTTTTCAATGTTACACATTTCTACGGATCAAGACAAGTCTTATAATTTTATCCAATAACTCGACACTGGCAAATTGTAGATTATCGACACAAATTTTAAAAAGGGGTAACCCAGGGAATCAAATGGAATTATCAAAGAGACTTTGAAGAATACTTAGCACTATAAGTGAGAGTGGTGATGTAACTGCTATATATGGCGAAAATCACTGCAATAAAATACTTAATAAGTTTTGCTACTGTGCCACTATAGACATATATTTTCTACCTGGGGGGTATACGCATAATTACATATGGCGTACCATTCAAACAACCGCCTGATTTCGTAATAAGAATTAAGTACAACAATTTTTCTACTACGTTTATAAAATTACTTTATCGTGACGAGAGAAAGAGTTAATAGTACGGGCATAAGGCGGATGCTTTCTTCATGTGTCATGTAACAAACATTTTTTTTAATTTATTGATGAAAAGGTCGTGACGTTTTGGCATTTCGTCGAGGAACTCAAACTTATATGTAGTTTGAAACTATTATCAACTTTCACTCTGTAATTATCAATTAAATTTTTCATAGGCAATTACGATTAGATAAAGATTTATATGTTTGTTTTATAGTCCCAAATTTTAATACAGTACTCGACTAATGTGTTTTGTACGCGAGAGAAATAAAAATATAGACGTTAGGAAAATTCTTTCAGCTTTATATGAAAGTGGTTTTATATTAAGAAAGTAGTTTGCTATTCGTTGATAAACCAGTTGCTTTCTTAAACATGATAATATAAATTACTAAGTTATCGGAAAGAACATCGTTGAAAATTTAAAACTCGACGTTTCAGCACCCATTTTTGAGCCATTATCAAGAGGAATATAGTACTTTTCGAGTTACAGAAATATGCTTTATTGTCACTAAAAATTAACAAAACAATAACAATAACAATTAAAATTTAATAGAATTACATAAATCGTCAATATCACAAAATAAAACATAATAAAATATACAATCCATTGCAAAATTTCACTAAATTGCAAATTGCATAGTAAAACCTTACCAACTAGTTTACGAATAAGTTTAAGCTAAGCTGCTGCATGTGATACCCAAATATATATAAAAATACTTTGTTGCTTGTACCTAAACGTACTGTAATTTCTTGTTGTTGATTAAGAAACTCTTCCACTGAATAATATGGTCTTTCAGATAGATAAGCTTTTGTCAATTTACGGAACTTAAGGAAAGAAGTTGTAGATTTAAGTTGCAAAGGGAGATGGTTGTATAATTTCTTTGCTGAATATAATATAGATTTCTTTACTAACTCAGTGAACGGGATCGGTAAATACACATCAAATGTTGAATTTTTGGTGGAGTAGTCATCATTAGGTCTTGCTGGAAAAACATGTAGGTGATTACGAATAAAGCAAACAGTTTCTAGAATATATTGTTATGTTTCTTCTTTCCCAACCAAAGAAAAATAAATAAAAATATCCATCGGAATAAAATTTTAAGATATCAATAGAAACAAATTGTATATAGTAATTTAAGATAAGATTTAGTGTAGATAAGAATAGAAATTTGTTTGGCAAACGACCTTTTTCCGTTTCAAACAAAATTATCAAAAAACCTTTGTTTAGAATTAGAAGACATTTTACCTGTGAGTTAATCTTTTTATTGTTTGTATAGTCGAGTATTAAATGACCATATTCTAATCTTTTGAAATATGTATAAATGATGTATTGAAAAAACCAATTTTAAAGTAAACTATTTAGATTTCTCTGAAACCGAAATTAGGCTTTTCCAAAATCATGGTAAACACAATTTGAGCTTTTTGATTGGACGGTCGTTTTTAAATGGGAATTTGGTAGTCGATCATGAGACAGGAAAAGTCAGTCATATTTTGGTCATCGAAAGGAAACAGTCGTTTGTCTCAAGATAGGGTGTGGTTCGTGAGTTTGGATACCGGCGTAACGAAAAGAAGTGAATAGTTTGAAGAAGGAGATAACAAGTAGATTAAAAGAGGTCCTTGTATCTACCGTGGGCATTTTATAAAGTATATGTGAAAGTATTCTTACGGCAAGTTGACAAAAGGAGGTCCTGGTGTCATAAATAAGTAGCGGAGTTTGGAGAAGTGAATCAGGTGTTTTTTGTGTAGTCTGCAGGAGGTTTGCGGAGACGTTAAGAAGGAGCCGAGGTGCCAAAGAGGGGAGATCACATCCTTGAGGAGACTGGACTTTTCTGGGTATGTTCCAACATACAACTCAAGAAGAAAATAAACTGTAAGTGTTTGTACAATTGAATTTTATATCTGTGAAGGATCGTTTTGACGTCATGGTCATTAGCATTCAAATTTAAGAACTGAGGTTTTGTTAGACTAATCAAAAGTTTAAAGTTTCGTGGTTTCTTTTTTTAAGTAAAGAAAATTTTAAGTAAAATTGGTTTTTCACGTAATATAAATGTATGTAGCTTTATAATCTTATTATCATAATAATTTGATTTATTTTCTTGTATGCTGATTGATAAGATAACGACAGAATTTAATAATTGTTTTATTCGTTCATATAAAATAAAGAAACGTAAATCTTTGTAATATAATATATTTGTATTCTTATCCTTTTTCTTCTCTCCCGATAAAAGACAACTAGAAAATCTTTTGAATCCATCGAACACAGGTAATATAAGGATTATTTTACTTTTGATAACAGATAAGTTATAATTCTTTTTTATTGGCTCAATAAACTAAGTTTGAACTCAAAATAAACAATCATAACAATATAGAGAGGGAAGAGCTAAAATCCCGTGATTTTTGAAGTAGCTTCTGCAATGTGTTATTCTACTAAGGCCAAAAAAAAAACGTGCGTATTGCTCTTTTTTGTAATTTAAAAATAACATCAGATTAGGCAGCTGTACTAGAACCTCAAACAGATATGTTATTTTGGAAGATGCTAAATTAATTTCCTTCGAAACAGATATTATTGCATAGCAGCCTGAGGCTAGTTTCTTATTTAACAAATCATTATGAAGGGACCATTTAAGGTTCTTCTTCTTCTACGGCACTACAGACCAAATTAAGCCTTAACCTCCTTTATTTTTTGCTTTATTATCTGGCTGATCTTCTCCATACACGGACTCCTAAAAGGGCTTGTGCATCGCTGTTCACTGTGTCTTTCACCATTTAAGGTTGCTGTCTATAAAAAAACCAATAAATTTTAAAGAATTAACGATACTAATCTGGCTTTTATTAAGAAGCAAGGGTTGAAAAGCTCCTTTATAGGATAACGCTACTGTCTTATTCACGTGAAAAGAGAGTAAATTAACGTCGGACCAGGTTTTTATTTTTAGTAAATCAGAAGTTATAAGTGCATGAAGAGTTACAATATTAGAGTTCCCTTAGGTAATACTGGTATCACCAGCAAAAAGAAAAATTGATAATATTGGAACCAATTCAAAGAAATACCTTGAACTCCGTAGAAATTTAGTTTTTTTTATCAAAATGTCGTAATTTACACAGTCAAAAGCTTTGGAATAGTCACAAAAAACAGTGGCAGTATAAAGATTATTCGTCGGGCTTTTATAAGTCTCAATAATTTTGGATAGGACCGGTAGTATGGCAATAGGTCTATAGTTGCAGACATTAGATTTTTCACCACCTTTATGAAGATGAATAATAATGGCTGTCTTTAGGCACTCTGGAAATATATCTTTTTCAAAGGTATCGTTAATTAGTGAGAACAGGACTTCCAACACATTATTTGGGAGATTTAAGAAAATATTTATGGATAGTCCATCAGTACTACAGGAAGATTTGCTTTTGATACTACTGGTTGTTTGGATTAGTTCAGATTCAGTTCGGGGTCTCCATCTGCCTACTCCGCTCAATCGTGACGTATCAGTATCTTGTTCTCCAAAAATACGAGAACCGTCAAACGGCACTGAGATCTCAATCTGTCTAGACCTGTCACTCGACACTGAGGAACAGATGATTCAATATTGTTATTAGTTTAATGACATTTATGTCTTTTAAATTTTGCCAATCGTTGCGAATCGATTCCTTTTTCTTTATTTCCAGATATTCTTTGAATTTTTTTTCTCATTTAATATCTGCATTTTGTTAGTCATTTTTCAAGCAGTTGGAGAATAAATATAGGACGACTAAAAACAAATTGATCAATAGTAGTAAATCGTTGTTACATACCGCTAGTTTGTGACGCTACCCGTGACGACGCCATCTTGTAGCGCTACTTTCGTGACGCTCGTCTCGGCATTTTAGTAAAGAGAAAAAAGTAATATATCGCTAGTGTGGAAGCTTTGCTTTAAAAGTTCTCAGAACTCCAGGAATATTAGGATATCTGACAGCAATAACTAAAGAAAATTTAATATGATATTTTCATTCTCTTATTTAATCTAGCTTTATAGATTATAATAGATATGTAATGATTTATGGTAAAAAAAGACCAATAATAGTTCGTGCGTGATACGTTTCCGATAATTAAAAAAATATATGACAAATAGATAAAATAATTAATAGATAACTATATGAGTCCGCTAGATGCAAAACTCTGTATTTGCAAAAATTGTAAAAATTGAGTTTTAGCTGACAGTTATTTGTCACATGTTATAGCTATCTGCTGATGTAGAAATTCAGCAGCAAAGTAAGGTATTTACTAAGAAAAAGGCATTAGAAATCTTGAATCAGACGCAAAACTCTGTATTTGTCAGCCTATGCCAGTTGCATAACTGTGTAATTGCAATTGGCTAATCGCTTACATTGTTTGAGTCACATGACACGTCTCATGTGCACATGTCAATTATTCCATCATTCGCCATTACCGGTTTCACTGTTTGTTATTTGAGTACTAAAAACACCAAGTTTATTGCAAATAATTAACATTATGGATCTTCATGTGCATATTAGACCTTGTGAAAAAGGAAAAGGGAGAAAACGAGTTGTACAAACAGAAAAATGGAAACGAAATGTAATGAAACTTAAGAGGTAAGAGGTGTCTACAATTAACTAGATAGGTTTGGGACTTATTGTCAATATTTTTAGGCATAAACCTAAGGATTTACCCGGTTTTCCCACCTGTAACCATACAAAGAAAGTGTATTGTTGTATAGATTTAAAAATGCGAGACATTCAGCATTTCCATAATAATCTGTATTCAACAACTGACAAAATAAAACAAGATATTTTTTTGCTAAAATTTTGTGAAGGTCAAAAGCCCAAGAGATCAGGTACAAACCTACATGGAATTTCAATTAAATATTTTGTTCCTACAGTAGAGGGTGGACTTTTAAGAGTATGCAAGACAGCATTTCTTGGAATAACTCACTTAAGTTCTGAAAGAATAGAGCGTGCTGTAAGAACGTTTGTTATCCGGGGTGAAATACCAAAAGAGAGAAGAGGGGGAGATACAACAAAAGGTAGATTTGATCCAATAAAATTATCTATCCAAACATTTATGGGGCGTTTGAACGGTGCAGAGAGTCATTATAATAGAGAACGATCGACTAGATTGTATTTACCATGTGATCTGAATTTTACAAAGCTTTACAGAATGTATTGTCAACGTCATCCACATCATTCCGTAAAGTTATCATATTTCCGAACATACGTTAATGAACACTACAACATATCATTCGGCACTCCCTTAGTAGATGCTTGTTCTGCGTGTCTCAGAGCAAAGAAAATTTTGAGAAAAGAAAATTCAGAAGAAGAAAAGTTAAAGGTTATAACAGAGCAGAGAGTTCATACGTTAAGAGCTAAAGCCTTTTATTCTTTGTTAAAAAATGAATCAAATCATAACATACAAATATTTTCAAAAAAATCTTTCTTTGCCAAAGCTTCCCGACCAGGCGGCTTATTTCTCACAGCAAATAAATTTTTATAATTTCACCATCGTGGCTGGAAATTCGAAATCCCATCTTTCTTCTACAAATGTGACGTCATATGTGTGGCTGGAGTTTGAACATCCAAAAGATTCAAATGCTGTTGCCTCTGCTGTACATGATACTCTTATAAAATTCAACTTTAAAAATCAAATCGAAAAAGTTCACCTATTTGCAGATGGATGTGGTGGACAGAACAAAAATAGCACGATGATGTCTATGATAATCTACTGGTTGGTTTATGTTGTTGGTCATTCCTTTTTGCCACCAGATAGGATTTTCGGTATGATAGAAAGGAAGATAAAAAAGAAGAACGTTGTAATAAACAGAAAAGAATATGAAGACATAATTGGAAAACACTCAAAGGTGCTGAGACTTGGTAAAGACTGGCATATATCAGACTGGAGAAAGACGAGTGACGTTGTTGTTAAAAAACCTTCCCAGTGGCATTTTAAATGTAATGCAACGAAACGATTTATATTTTCTAAGGACAAAGATTATATGGCTACGGTAAGGGGGGAAATATTTTATCGTTCTGACATAGGGTTCAGCAAGTCTATAATACGAAAAGGGAAAAAGATTTCTTTATTGAAACCAAAGTTACAACAGATTGGATGTTCATTGAAAGGAAATAAATCGTCCATAGGCACTCTCCTTAGAAACCATTTTGGTGAAAATTGGAGAGACCAGCCGGATCTCAAATTTTATAAAATTATAGATACTGGCGTACAAGCAAATAATAACGAGAGTGCTGCAGAAAATGATCATATTGATGATGAGGACCCAGAGGAACTTAGAGTTTAGGAATTAATATAAATATATACATATTATAATTTGTAATACCTTTTGTACTTTGGATAAAAATAAACTTCACTAAAAGTTTACTTCCACATGCTTTCTTCCTTATTCCTAACACACTAGGTTTAGAAAACAGACTAATATAACAACCACTAATATCGTTAATGGTTGACTATTATCATGTATTTGCAAATGTTAGTTGCATAAATCTGTATTTACATAGTTCACTTGCAAAACTCAGTATTTTCAAATTTTTCTTCCTTTTCTAGCAAACCCAATAACTTTTCTAAGAAAAAAATCATTATATTTTACCTAATAAAGCATTTATCTATCACAAAAAGTGCCATTTATTATGTCTAAGGTTTTTTGCAAAATTTATCAGTTTTTTGCAAATAACTCAGTTTGACTTACCTATACAGTAAATACAAAGTTTTGCATCTAGCGGACTCATATAGAATACTGTGCAAGGTAAGTCTTGTATACTTACCACATTTTATTAAAGGATTATGTAAGTAGTTATAGCAACTTCGTGAAATTCAAAGTCGGTACGATATTGTCTTGAAATACTAGTAATACGTATTGTTTTCTATATGACACAAGGTATAAGAAAGTGTTTATCAAACACAACATAAAAATAACTTATACAAAAACAATAGTTGGAAAACCTTGAAATAGCTGTATCAACGATTGCCTTATCAGATATCAAAACGAAATTGTTTTATTTATAAAATCGTATATAATCCGACAATTGGAGCAAGTTCACGGGAAAGGAATGTTAAAACAGTATACTGATATTTTCCCGGATGGAGTTACTGAACATCATAGATCATGGTATTACTCCAGACATCAATGAGGTAAACAAATGTGCGTATCAGACGAGGGGGAATGCAGACTAACTGGTAAAAAGCAAAATAAATGCCAAAATCTCAAACATTAAAAAGTGAGATCCAAGAGTAAAAATGCGAGATAAGGAACTTAAAGAGTAACAACAAGAACAAAGAATATAAAAAAATATTATTAGAAATCCAACAAAAACATAAAGTATATCATTTGATATACACAACGAATGAGAAATAATTTAAATAAAAAATGGCAAAAATGGCCAAATCAGGCCTTAAGTTATGTTCCATGGAATAGAAGACGAAGAGGAAGACCAACATTAGAATAGAGAAAAGGAATCAGAGGAAAAATGAGAGATAAAGTCATAAATGGGGATGACTGCCAGAATTTTCATTTACCTGAATGCGAAAGTTTATCCAAATATAATATAATCGAAGAGGGACAGATATTTATTTCGTCTGGTATAATGTGTTTGGAAATGTGTGCAACATTTCTCAAAATAATGCATAACTAAACCTACCATACACTAAGATTATTATGAACCTAATCGAACAGTCAAGGACAGGCGAGGGAAAAAACTTTTCACTGTCACCAGGGCAGTATGACTAACGTATGGTCCTAAAGTTTTGGGAAAAATTTCAAGAGCATATAACTCTGACCACAATAATCTTATATTTTTATTAAATTATTCAAAAATTTAACTTAACTATCCTTATTATAAATCAAAATTCAAATGACAGACAAGGGACCATTATTTTCGATTTGCCTAATAATTCCCATGACACGTTGCATCATTCTTTGGACGACCTCGGCGTCAATTTCTCTAATTTTTGTATATATGCGGCGTCTTAACTGTTCCTGACTTTGTGCTTCCCATCCGTTATTATAGACTTTCCGACTTAATATTGCCCAGAACTCTTCAATTGGACGAGCCTGAGGTAGGTTGGGGGGATTGTCTGCTTTCGGTACAAAGGTAATGTTGTTAGTTTCGTACCAGTCCCTTGTGATCCTTGCGTAATGACATGAAGCAAGATCTGGCCAAAAGACTATTTGATCATTTGCATGATGTGTGTTTACAAACTGAAGCAATTTAGAGAGACATCTTTGAATATAGATATTTGCGTTTAAGGCTTCGCCTCGAACAACACCAATGTAGGGCTGTGAGATAAAGCCAGCCTTAGAAATTGCACACCATACCAAAATTTTATCCCCAAATTTTTTCTTACTTTTGAATTTTATTTCATCAGGTACATTTTCGTAATCGTTCGTGTAAAACCCATCGTTACCCTTCATCTCAGAGTTGGACAAAGTAAAATATTTTTCATCGTCCATCACGAAACAACTTGTTGACGAAATGCACTCGCCTTAACGCGCGGCAACATCTCGGAATTCTCTCTAATTGATCCTCTGTGTATTTTGGAGCTTTCTTTCTTTTCCGCTAGATAATATTGTTACTCGATGGGGTCCTGTATACTGTAGTCTTTCTAACATGAAATCTTCTGGCCAGTTTTGCCAGTCTTGCCTCTCTTATATGGTTCAAAATCCGCGGTCGGCCACTTTTACGCAAGTTAACACATGGTATCCCTTCTTTACATTCTCTGATTTTGCGATAAATTGTCGATTTGCTTATGTTTTGATCTCGATAAATATTAACAATATCTCGTTTCGACATTCGCCCAACCATATTTTAAACACCTCGACGAATATCAATTTTATAAGACATTCTACAGAGCACAAACCAAAATATTCTGCTTTGTTTATTAAATGTCAATAACTGATGACATTTTTCCCAAAACTTTAGGACCATACGTTAAGAAGAGACTAACTAGACTAGGGGATAAGGGATATTGTTACCAAGAAAAAAAATAAAGGTAACTTAAAGCTAGACCTAAGCTAAAGTTGCAATTTACAAGACTCAACAAAACCTACAAGAATGATAAAAATTAACGGTTTGTTTAAAGATCGTAAGTTCATAAGTTTATACAGGGGATATACCGTTTCTTGCAATAGCTGAGTATTCAATATATTTTTTGGTATCACATACTTGTCACATGAACGAGTCACTTATTGTATTGCAATTTTCGCACAAACCCGTCTGTATTAAATTAATTTTATATAAATGTGCGAGATAATATGCGTGGCCGAATTTTAATTGAGAAATAGGAACAATACCGTATCTTCAAAAATATAAATTTTTATGTCAATAATCCATCTGGATTTTCAGAAGCAAAAGAGTATACTTTGTCAGACGATTTGGACAGTATTAATACCAGTTATCATATAACTTGGCTTTACTTCTGGTTATGCATATGCATTCTTAAAGTCCAATATCATTTAAACTTCCTCGCCATTGAAAATACTGTCTTTTGCCAACTGATCTACTGTTTTATTATGTTATTGACCAATATGAGCTTTTATTCATGTAAATGCTATATTAAACTGCATAGTTGTTAAATTAGATACAAAATGCACGAAATATGATAAATAGGGCGGTAGGAGTGTACATTGTAACGATGAGACTACCAAAGAGAATTGAAGTACTATTGTGAAAATAATACCTCAATCAACCATGGGAGCTGATCGTCTATACCTTGCCTAGCTCAGTATCTCAAGGGTGAGTTCGTCTTGTCTTAAACTAGGGATTGAACCTGAGTTCTCAGTTAATAGCAAATAAGACAAATTTTAACCCAACATATTTATTTAAATGAATAAAAAAAAAACAATAATTAACCCTGCCAAAGCTTAACAGTTAATAAGTGTTACTTATTGCTTCAATGGACTGCTTGTGTGTTCTAGCTGTTGGGTCCTCCAATTAGAATTTGTGGCTTCTGGAGAGCTGCAGTCACACGTGGCTGTATGTCCTGACCAATTGTTGAACTCCAAATAAGGTGGTTGATATAAAGCCAATAAATCCAATAAACCAATAAACTGTCCAGTAAACCAATAAATTGTCCAGTAAACTAATAAAATGTCCAGTAAACTGTCCAGTAAACCAATAAAGTTTTGATACGTCTAATAAACCCAAGAGAATTTGTAGACCATAAAAATGAGTCTTTTAATAATTTTTGCCTTCTTTTATAAAGTTCAAAAAGAGGCAAAAAATAATCCCACTACAGAAAAGTTGTTTTGACAGAAGGTGGGAGACTGAATGAAGTTAGCACAGATGTCATAGGATGTTGCTATAGATATCATCAAACTAGCTTGTCTGTCAACACGGAACAGAATAGTCTGCCGAACAAAAAGAGAGAGGGCGAATATTTATTCTACGGGACAGAAAGAGAGAGAAAATAAAGACAGAGGAAGAAAAGAAAAAACATAGGGCGCCAACTATTTTGTGAAAAATAGTAAAAATTAAACTGAAGATAAAGAAATTAATAAAGAAATTAAAATGAAATAATTATTAAAATATAAATTACTAAAGATGTGACGTTTATAACGTTACAACATAATATTTTAAGTAGAAATAATTTTTCTCTGCGAGGTAAGATCCAGATCGTATGATTTGTGACTTGATCTAAACTAGGAGCTGAATTATTCCATTTTTTTTTAAAGCAAACTCTAGTTCTATTGCTACATCATTTTTCAAAATTATTACATACGCAATCGGGTGCAATTTTTGAGAAAAAGATTCCTGCCAATCGAAACTTTCACATACATATATAACCAGATGCTGGAATTCTTTTTATTTTTTTGCTTGTTGCGAAAAATTATTTGTAGGGGTATTTTTA
Organism: Diabrotica undecimpunctata; assembly: GCF_040954645.1. Classification (NCBI taxonomy): domain Eukaryota; kingdom Metazoa; phylum Arthropoda; class Insecta; order Coleoptera; family Chrysomelidae; genus Diabrotica; species Diabrotica undecimpunctata. Next base: position 207,679,668 of record NC_092803.1, on the reverse strand, counting down.
TTCAAATTACTGCAATACTTTATCCGGTAATTGTTTGCTTTAGTGTTTAACAATTATTTAGTTTTTAAGGTTATTTTTTTAACAACTTTAAAATTTTCTAATGAACTATAATTTTTATAGGTATTTTCTCCGCCTGACTCTAACGTCACATTCTTCGTCCCAGTACGGTGGCAGCAACCGTTTATTTTTAAAAGGTTTTTTAAAATGAATTGAATGGCTTAAAGCAAACTCTATTTAAGAGAAATTCGTATTATTCGTTAGTATTGTTGAAAAAAAGCATGTTATCATAATCAAGGTGTGAAAAGAGATTACACTGACGCCAATTGACTTTTTTAGTTTTCCATTTAGACTTAGGGTAAATAGAATCATCTTGTGATACAAAAGAGTGATTAAGCTGCATTATACTAACGAAGTGGTCTGAAGGAGTCGAATTGCGAAACAAAACAAGTCAAAAACTGGAATTGGTACCATCAATATCATTATTTTTCATTTTATTTCTATACGGGATAAGCTTGCCCCATTATATTTCTCCTTAAGCAAAAATTTTGTGTCTTGGGATATACCAATATATGCAGAACAGGTCTGTGAAGGGTATATATGCCCTCCCATCATGTCATCTTTGCTATTTCTCTCCTAATCTTTCTAGAAACGTATAATTTAGGAACTGTTTTTTTTTATATTTCGTATTTTTTTATCCAGTGGATCTCCTCTATTTAATTAAATTGAATTTATACTTGTATATGGAGAAACACAGCTTTATAAAAGTTATAAATTAGTATCAAACCTTGGGAGTTTTTCTGTTCTTAGGCAAAAGTTTATTGTTCAGTTTTATGAATTCGATTTATTTACAAGAAAGTTTTTATCTAATGCGTATTATTGACACACACAATTACAAAATTAGGATCTCAAAGATAAATATATTTTAAACAATCGCAAGATAAGAGAAAAACATTTTATCGCCACTGTTTACTATTACCTGCAGTAAATACTTAGATATTAAATGACAAAAACTATCGATGGCACAATATTATCTTGATTATTAATTCTGTTAATATAATTATGAGTCACAAAATTTTATAAGTTATAATTTGTATGACACATGTACATAAATTTCTAAGTAAACAGAAATACCGTTAATAAAGTGGTATTTATAATAAATTTCATGAGTAACATATTTGTTGATAACTGCATTGCTTTACAAGTCCTCATCATTTCGCCACAAGCTTTTATTTTGGGTCATACTAATATTAATCCCATTTACCGACATATCCTGCCTAAGCGTCTGCTTCCAGGTTTTCTCTGGTGATCCTCTCCTACTTCTTCCAGGAACCCGCAGATGAGCAATTCTTCGTATTGGGTCATTAATGTCTCGATGTTGAACATCGAGAACCATCACCCTATGCTATCTCATTTTGGCATCAATTGGTGCGACTCCTAGACTTCCCCTAATATCTTCTTCTTAGAGTGCCATATCCCTACGGAACGTCGGCGACTACCATGCTTATAATATTTTTATACTGATCTCGGTCTTGCGCTACGTGTAGCAATTGGTCCGCTGTCAAACCTGTCCACTGCCGCAAATTCCTCAACCAAGAGAGTTCTTCCGTCCTATCCATTTCTTTCCTTCGATTTTACCGTTGAGAATTAGCCGGAACTCATATCTTGGTCCTCTGATTATATGTCCAAGATATTCTAGTTTACGCCTCTTAATAATATTTAATAGAGTTCGTTGATGTCCCATTCTTCGAAGAACTTCTTCGTTTCTAGTTCTGCTAGTCCATGGAATATCCCCTAATATACTTATTATTAATTTTATCCTTTTTCAGTCATCCATCTGAGCATTCTCATTATCGCGGCATGCATTCCTTGTTCTTGTTTCTTTTTAACTAAACAACATTCAATTTTATACATCATAGCTAATATTATGACTGTCTTACAGAATTTTCCCTTCAGCTTGAGTATTACTTTGTAATACCGATCCTACGTACTTGGAATTATTTCTACATTCATCCACTATCCAAGATATCACTTTATATGTAGTAACTCTATCTTTAAATAAATATTCCAAATAATCATTTTTGTTCGACTAAGTTTTGAATTATTCTCCTCAAGAGCTGGTTTCCACCTTCACTATTTCAGTTTTTGTTTTAAATCATTTTTACTGTTTTCCAATAACCCTACATCATCAGCATAAGTCAAGAGCGAAGGAATCTTACCCTGTAGTTCCGTTGTTATCTGATTCAATACTAATGAAAATATATTGAGGCTAAGTAACTAGCATTGGTCTTTATTTATTTGTACAATGGTTTGACAGTTACTGTTAACGAAAGTTGTTTGAATTAAAGAGTTACATAGCTCGTGAAGAAAAAAAAACACAACTTTTTCAAATAAATGTATTTTAAAAATCAAAAATCTATTTTATTTAAAATTCACACAGATTAAAATTTAGCAGTTAAATAAGTTGTAAACAAAATTTCTGTTGTTTTTCCTGCACTTTTCCTCGTCCCCCATTTTTTGCAGAATATTTCGGTGCAAGTTCATCTAAATTTAAAAATGTTCTTATAGCTTATGCAGTTGGCTCATAATTCTTCTTCGTCTTTCTCTTTATAAGCAATTCTGCTTGTTTATTAGCGGATTAATGCCTCTATGGAAGGTTGTCACTCCATCTTTTGCGTGGTCGTTCGAGACTTCTTCTGCCGATTGGTGTCTTATCTCATGCTATTTTGACTACACGGGTTTCCTCCATTCTACTTATTTGGTTATGCCATTCTTTTTTTTCTATTTTCTGTCCATTCATTTACACACTGTACATTACATTTTCTTCTAATGTCTTCACTTCTCATTCGATGTCTCAGCTCTCAGCGTATTTCCTTTAATTCTTCTCAGTACTCTCATCTCGGCAGTTTCCAGTAGCCTTTGCGTTGTGGCTGTGTCGGGACTTGTTTCTGAGGCATATGTCATTATTGGTCTTACATTGGCTTTATAAATTCTTGACTTTATCTCCGTGTTAATGATTCTGTTTCGTCATATAGTGTTATTAAGGTACCCTGCCAGTCTATTTGCTTGTTGTACTTGATCTCTCAGTCTACATCTTTGTCCAGGTCTCCAAAGCTGAACAGTGGAACTTCAGGGTATTTTATTTCCATTACTTGTTCAATATTGATACCATTAATTTCTATTTTACATCTGGTTGGTTCTTTGCTGACTACTATTGTTTTAGTTTTCTGAGATAAGATTGTCATATTCAATTATTTTGCTCATAATTGAACGAAAGAATTAAAAAAAATGAAATTTGAAGTTTTGAAATATATTTAAATGAATTTTCGTTTCATATTTTTTAGCATTTTTCCCATTTTCATAGTTTTTAAAATATATTTTTTGTATAAAACAAGAACGCGTCGACCGATTAAAAATCCCTTAGTGCAATCACTAAGTAATACTATGAATATGAACTGTGCAAAGTTTCAGCAAAATCATGGAAAAACAAAGTTTCGGGAAAACTATATATAGATAGAAGTCACTGTATATAGAACTACCTTAAATACACCCTTACAGTCTTTATCCACGTCACTGTGGAATCTTAGCCTCTTCAGCACCGCTACTGACTATCCACATGTGCGTAGGAAAGTTAACGAAATTTATCGAAAAATAAAGGTAAACATTATCGGTTTCCGTTGACCGCTGAATCGAAGCCAAGTATTTCCAGTCAATATAAAATATATTTACATACCTAAACACCTCTAATATAAACAATAATTAAAAAGGTATTTAGTATGTACCTGTTTGTTGTCTTCGAATACAAGAAACTCCGATCGAGTATCTAGTTACTGGTTGGCTAGGTGTAACAGGTGCGTGGAGTGCAAGTTTCGTTATATTGTGGATTAAAAAGGCTTTAATGATAGTGTATAGTGATAATTGATTAAATATCGTAACGAAAGTTTTGTGTTTTGGTGATAAAATGACAGAGTTTTATATAAAACGAGATAGGATCTCGTTTATGTGGCTTTATGAAGGTTATGGGTATGTTATTTTCCTTCTTAATATTTGGGATATAATAGGAAATAAACTGAATTTAATTTAAAAATCAAAAACAATGATATTATAGAATACAATAATATCTTATTATTGTATTCTATAAATTATTCTATTTACAAAATTTCTTAGTCTTTTCTGTTTTTCGCCATTTCTTTTGAATTGTACTTCTTTTCCGTGGAAAGTCGCTCTGTGACTTCGTTATAATTTGGTCTAATACTAATTTTCAATCTGTTTTTCAGTATCATTTCTTGTTTTCCTTCATTTGTTCATCACACTGTTTGGGTTTCATTTTTGTCTGCTCTCTATGTGTCACGTACTTCGTTCTTTCTTCGTCATTTGGATAACAGTGTTTTTAAATATTTTCCAAAGATCATCAAGTATTTCTTTAATTAGCAATTACAAGTGACATACAGCCGGTAACAACATTGACCAGCTAAAATTTTCTAGACAACAGAAAGAAGATTGTCTAGTATAATATAAAACTACATTCACATGCAAAAAAACGCGACGGAGAAAATTTTGGTCAAACTCAAGGTATTCCAATCTTTTTAATTTTTAGCCCTATTTTGATGATTTTTTTTTTAACGCTCTGTATATAAGTTTATAAATTTTAATTTGGTATAGTCAGTTTTTGGATAAAATTTTATATTTGACTTTGAAACATTCTGTGGAATAATTCCGTTTGCAAATGTTCGTAAAACCTTATTTTTCGGTTGCAACCATGTCTCCTAAGCTTTGTGTTTTTCGTTTCATGTCAAAATATGCCTTAGTTCATTTTTTAGAGCCAAATGAATTTGCCACCCACAATTTAAGACTTTTTAAATTATGATTATTTTGGAGTAATTTTGTAATACGACTAGGTGGCTTTGGTAACTGTTATCATTATGTCATATTGACACTGACATTTTGTTAACCTATGATTGATCATAGTTCTCAGTGTCGAAGATTGTGCGAAAGCCGTTGCAACGATTTGCGGGATCGTAATTTAACAGCGGTGCAAACAAGAAATCAGCTTCAAGAGGTTCGAGGCAATAATGTAAGTGTATTTACAGTTTGTCGAAGATTACATGAATTTGGTTGGCAAAGTTACAGACCAGCAATTGAGCCCAAATTACTTCCACGGCACAGAGTTACTAGACTACAATTTTCCAGGAAACATTTACATTGGAATTTAGGCAATGGAGTAATGTTCTTTTTACGGATGAGTCGAGATACTGTCTTCACTCATCAGATGGGAGAGAACGAGTATGGCGTCGAACTGGAGAGAGATTTGCGGAGTGCGCTTTCAGTCCCCGCGTTAGCCATGGAGGGGGTTCGGTGATTCTATGGGCAAGAATATCCCGAGAGGTGCATACTGAATTGGTATTTATTGAGGGTTCATTGACTGCGCACCGGTATATTCAGGAAATTTTAGCAAATCACGTAGTACCCTTTTCTCAATATATCGGCCATGATTTTCTGTTAATGCAAGATAATGCGCGACATCACTCTGCATTTCGAGGAAGCGCTATTTAGAGGAAGATGGAATTAATAAAATGAACCTTGCCAGCGTGTTCGCCGGATCTGCACCTAATAGAGTTTTTCAAAAATATACAACTTCAACTGCAAATTTCACCACTAAGGCCGTTCTCGTGAAAAAATTTCCCGTAACGTGAGATCATTTTTAAAAGATATTAAATTTTTATCGTCGAGTTGGTACAAATTTTATTTAAAAAAGTGATTTCGCGCGTGTAACTGTCATTCAAAATCGCCAGTCGCTTCGAGTGTTGTTTTTGATAGAACAGTTTGTTCTACATAAAAAGTGCTAACATTCTTTCAAAATTATCTCAGCTATATTTTTGTTTTAAACATTTTTTTCAAGGTCCAGATTCTGAACTTTCCGCCCCCCCCCCTCCATGAGACGAGATTTTAGGATGAAGTGACAAACTTTTTGGCATCTTTTTGGGGGTCCCGAAACTGACATTTTCAGCTTTTTTCTATTCTTCTCTGTTTATCTATAGCACTTTCTCACTTGTCGTTTCTCCATTACTGAGGATAGTAATTTCTTCCAAAACTCATAATAAATTTTCTTCATTAGTCTCCATCTTCAGCTGCTCTAAAGATTTCGCAGAATAAGTGGCTTGCTGAATTTTGAAATTGGTCGGACCATCTGGTTGGTGACTTTCCTCTTGGTTTTCTCCCTGGAACGTTTCCAGAATCAATTAATCTCTAAATTATCGTCACCTCTGCAAACCACGTAACCAAAGAACTGTTTGTTTAATGAATTCGCTGCAGACATGTTGTGAATAGCCTTTTTTTAATGTCAAATTGTTTAAAAATGAAAATTATTATCCGATGAGCTCTCCAGGGTATGCGCAGCATTACTCTCGAAAACCTTTTTCCAAAGGTATTAATTTTTGGTGGTATTCTTGTGCGCAAAGACTTCAAGTTTCTATCACGTATAGAAGTTTTGGGATTACAAGTGCATTCCCCAGTCTCGTCTTGATTTTTTTTTAAATATAGATCTGTCTTTCTGATATCAATGCGTCTTACAATTTCTGCTTTGCAGTTGCCGTAGTTAATTATACCAGATAAAGACTTGACTACTATCTCATGTTCCAGCAAGTGGTTAGTCAGTTAAATAGTGTGGAATATGTCTATCAATATTATTTTAGCCTTGTGTTTATTAATTTTAAGACCAATTTTATTATTTTCCAACTTAACTCTTCGTAAAATATCTAGCATTTCTTGTTCATTAGATCCTGTAAGTGTATTGTCACCAGCAAATCTTAAATTGAAGATTTTTCTGCCAGCCACCGTTACTCCATATACCCATTTTTCTAAAGCCATCGGTGCACAAATATCTATTAAAATAGACCAAATATTTATCCAAATTACACAATCGAATGCCTTCTGGTAGTTAACCAAGCATAATATTATAGGTATATGAAATGCTCTCGACTATTCAATGAGTTGTTTACGGTTCAGGATTTGCTCACGTTTACATTTTACTCACGAATATAAATTGAGGAACACCAATTAGATGGCCATTTTCTCGAATTACAAACGGTGACACAAATAGAATGGATGATATGTAATCCTTTGTTACCTAGTGACTGCAGCCTTTCTTTTGGTATTACTTTAATTCCATAGGCATTTATTTCCCTTTATCGTTTTATTTAATTGCAGCTTTTACTTCAGAGAGCAAGCCACTAGGTTATCTAGTGTAGTCGGAGAGCTATAGAGTCTCGTTATTTCTATGTAAATCACCCTAACAATTTCGCCACATTTTCAAAAGTTTGTCAATATCGGTCTTTACCTTTCTTATCCATCACAGACTACGTTTGAGGTTTAAACTCTCTGTTAAGGAGTTTTACCTTTTGAAATAAATCTCTCGGTTCATTCCGACAACAATGTTTTTGTATTTCTCTGAAGATTTGGGAAATATAATCCACATTGCCTTCTTATTTCTTTTGATCGTTTGTTTCAAATCTAGTTTTATGTTCTTTTTTGAACCAGTCTTGTTGGATTTTTTTTAGGGGTCTTCTTTTAAGACGTTAAAAGTCTCTAAAAGGAGACTTTTTTAAGCTTTTGGAAAATTAATATTTTTATCCTATTACTACATACGAATTTAAAACTATAGTTTCATAAATATCTACGAAATGGGCCTTCTAATGTTAGTAGACGAATTTTCAAAGCCATAACTACCGCATGAAATGGTAAGCGTGTTTATAATTTTGCAAATATTTCATACAATTACCTACAAAAATACTGTTTATTCCAGTTTTCAGCATCTATTTAAAGCTCAAATAGTAACATTTAATATAGGTATACATAAAACATGTATGCATACGCATACATATAACTACATACACATTTTTTAAAAATCAATGGTTTTCGAGATAAATGAGAAAATGTTGTGAAAACTATGAAAAAAATGTTGATTTTGATCCCTTGTTCAATTTAAACCGTATTTAAACCGGACTGCTAAACGAAATAGCTTTTATCTGTAACTGTTTCAAGAGAGCATTAAATTATTCACTTCGTGTCTGAATCGGTTCAACATTTCTTGTTTATTTTTCACTTTGTTTTAGTCTTGTTTACGACATGTCTACAAAGTAATATAATAATTGCAAGAGGATATGATTAAAATCAACACTCCGATTCACCAAATACGATTCTGAGAGCTAAGTGTTTCATCCGGTTCCGTTAACATCGTATAGCGAGGCGTCTGCGTAGCGGATGTTACATTTCTGTTTCAAATTAACCCCTCACCGAGCGACTGTATGTCATAGGGACGCTTATTCCCAGAAAAAAGTTTCCAACGAAAATGTATATTTAAATCATCGCGACACGGCAACTTTTAAAATCACATTCTTTCATTAAACATCCATCAAAAGCTAATTGCGCTATAAGTAGTATCTCTGCTAATTGATCAACCATAATAAAGCAATTATTTATTAGCATTGGTCAGTAATTAGAGTTACTAAGTTGTTATAGATGTAAAATAATTTTAAATTGTGAATCAATATACAGGGTTGGCCACTCAAAAGAGTCCACCAATCTAAAGAGGCAACTTCGATGTTACAAATTCATTTCGACTGCTTTAAATCTGTTTTCTTTTTTTTGTAATCTTTAACTCCTCAGATCCATATACCGCAATACTCTTTATAATGTTCTTAAAAAGGCGTCTTTTAATTCCTATTTTGGTGTTTCTATTTCAGTTGTCCGGATGCAGTTGTCTAATTGCAACTTTTTTAATATTATCCTCTTTCTAATGTCCTCGTCGCTGCTAAGATAAGAAAGAGCTGTTCTTCATCTGCTTTTGCCGACGATCAGCCAATCTTCTTCTTCTTCTTCTTCAGTGCCTTATCCGGTCCGGATGTTGGCGATCATCAAGGCTATCATGGTTTTGTTGACTGCTCTGCGAAACAGCTCCGCTGAGGTCATCCCAAACCATTGTCGGAGATTTAGTCGGAGATGCGTTAGTTAGTGATCAGTGTAGTAGTGTCTGGGGTTTGGGAGACTGAGACCTCGGAAGCCCTGAAGAAGACATCAAAGAGGATGTCGAAAGCTCGGCGCAATTATAATCGATATACTACTACTACTACTAAGGATTTCCACAGTTTTCACTGTCTTCCTTCACTCAACCGTTTTCTCCAATTTTCCCTGTCATTCCAGTCTCCATCTCGCAGGGTTCTTTTCTCCATAGCCTCGTCGATTTCATCTCTGAATGACCTTCGGGGTCTTCCTCTCTTTCTTCTTCCAATCGGGCCCCATTCTGTGATTTTGTTTATCCAGCGTCCTCTGTCCGCTCTTCTGACGTGGCCGTACCAGGATAGTCTCTTCTCCTCTATATAGTCGATTATGTCTGATTGCACTCCCATTCTCCGCTTAATCTCTGCGTTTTCAATTCTGTCTCTTTTTGTAAGTCTACAGCTTCTCCTCAGGAACTCCATTTCTACTGCTCTTATTCTACCTCTATTTCTCTTGTTTATTGTCCAGTTTTCGGACCCATATGTCAGGATACTTCTTGTCAGGGTATTATATATTCTCTTTTTTGTCTTTATCGTAATGTTCTTATCCCACAACACTGAGTTTAGTTGTCTTATACAGTTTCTTGTTTGTCTCAGTCTGTTGTTTATATCTTCTTCTGTTGTTCCCTGGTTCGATATTATGGTTCCTAAATACTTGAATTTATCTGTTCCATTTATTTGTCTTCCCTCGTCTATCTCTAGGTTTCTCATATCCTTGTTTTCTGTTGTTAGGTATTCGGTTTTCTCTAAGTTTATTTCCATTCCGTTGTTTTTATATTCTTCTTCTAGTTTTCTGAGCATAAAGCTAAGATCTTCTTCATCTTGTGCGATGACTACTTGATCGTCGGCAAAACTTAAGGTGTATAGGTATTCGTCTGTTACTGGTATGCCCATTCCTTCGCACTTTCTCCTCCATGGTTTGAGTGTCTTTTCCAAGAATATTTTAAACAGAGTAGGGGACGTAGCACAGCCTTGTAGAAGTCCTTTTGTCGTCAATATAATCGATATATATATATATATATATATATATATATATATATATATATATATATATATACTATTATATTTATATACTATTTAAAACATCCTTATATATTTATTAAAAAGTTAAATAAAAATTATTGATTATTCTCCGTTTCGTTTGTGGCCTCGATCTCATTAAAGACGTATACAAAATCAAAAATCTACGTAATCATATTGTACGGTCCCCTTTTTTGCGACGGGTGTTGTAATTAAGGAGTCGGAGGTAACCTCCTACTTAATAACGAATATTATGAGAAATTAGCCCGCCTGTTGCGCGCGCCTTCTTTAATTGAAATGTTTTTGTGTATCCATCGCGAATTCAATGAGGCCCTTCTCTACCGTCACCGCTATTTAGGTATGCCTAAGCTATGAGTTGAAAGGGACTTTGTAAAACAAAATACTTTACGGGAGAAAATAAAACTAAAATGTTGAAAATTTCAAGAATATTATAGGAGTTCTAATAATTTAATTACAGAACGAAATTTATAAAGTTGTAGAAAAGAAGAACGAGTACGAAAGAGAGAATTTTTTGTAAAGGGATATATTACATAATAAGGAACAAGACGGATTCTACAACAAGGAAGTGACTTATATAAAAAATTATGTATAATACTACAGGCTGGTTTAGGGCTGAGGTAGATACCAAAAGCATTGAGGCTCAGCATGTTTTTTTCTTCTGAATTAGGATTTGTATATCCAGACGACGATAATGTAGACGCTTAACGCTAAGACCTTGAATCACTGTTTTTCTTCATATTACCAAGCATCCAGTCGTAAATATTGCTTTTAAATATTTTTTAACGAACGGTACAACTTTTATCGCATCTAAGGAAGAGAAGAATCACTTCTTTCCTTACGACTTTTATAGCACCATTGACCATTTCACTTTAGTTGGCGGATGGGAAAAATTTTCTCATGGATTTTTTCTGTTTGTTTTTTATTTGATTGTGAAGATGCTTGTGGCGCTCCAGATGTCGGCATAGTCGACATAGCTGGTTGTCTACAGCTACCATCTCGTTGGTGATATAAAAAATTGTAAGTTAGTATGTAATATGTAGCGATTCACAGACTGAAGTACCATTTAGAGGTAATTTTTAATATTATTTACTTTCTCATATAATGATTAGATTTCCTTAGTTTGGAAGGTTTTTATTTAGTATTATTCTTTGAAAAATATCAGTTGATATCACTAAAGCTTTTGCCCTATGCTACTTAAAAAAGCTTTTTATTTTTACAGACGTTCTAGGACTCCATTAACTCATTTTAGTATAGAAACTGTGTCACATGAATCATTGATTAAATCCTTTAATGCACCCAGACTGCCGCAGAGGTCATTCCAAAGTCACTATTCAGTTATGCACTGAAATTATTAATGGAGATTATGTAGTCTGTAATAAAATATTAAAGTGTCTCTGGGAATTTCTCTAATAATCTGGATTACCATACAAGTTTAAATTCATTGCCAGATAAATTGAAATAATCCTAGTTGCATTAATAATATCGAATTTGCCGCAGTTTGTGGCGATAAATTTAAAATAGGTACAAATTATTCCCACCAATTTATTGGCCACAAAGCCAGTACAAAATCGCTTAGCATACTATAAGTCTGTTAATAAATTTGGGCACGTCCTAACATGGTAAACTTTTTGGCAAATTTATAACTACGACAAAATCGTATTTTTTCATGTGCAAGGACATATTAAGTTTAATTGATTTAAATAAACAACGACATGGACAATGAATTTGTCAACTATTAACATCTGGACAAAGTACAGATGCACCATGGCAAACAGTACACCAGCAAGAAGAAAACTCATTTTTGGAAGTACGAAGTCGAACTGTCTAAAAAATGTCTCTAAATATGTTGACTTACATTTATAATACAGATGGTCCCCAAAAATGTTCAAAGGCAGTTTGATCAAATTTTTAAAATCTGTGCATTGTTGCACCTGTTTATGCAATCTGTGTTCAGTGATAGAATCTGGATTTATATTCTCTTCCGTTTACCAGAAAAATATATAAAGCCAAACTTAATAAACAAAAAAGTCATACGTCCAGCACTTTGGCAAGAAAATGTTTATATTTAACGTTTTTTATACATAGGCAAGAAGAATACACCAAGAACATAAGATTTAATTCAGATGCTTTATGTTTATATAAACAAGGTTTTATGGTTAATAAAACCAATGATTTAATTAATGACATTGAAGTTTTTCTTTCTATAAATTTGCTACTTAGATATGGGGGATGGTGCCGCAATATGGTTAAAAGAAACCTTTGTCTTATATTGTAATAAACCTTAAAATAGATTATATTGATATACATAGTATACTACACTACATGCATCTACTATTAGTTATCTTAGTCCTTCCAATAAAGCTGGAATGATAGGTATAAATCTTGCTTTTTAAATAACCCCATATGAAGAAGTCCAGGAGAAGAAATCCACCAATTTAACTCTCCTGGACTTCTTCATATGGGGTTATATAAAAAGACTGCATGATTGTAGTCTAGTAACTTCTAAAATTCTCTTAAATGTTCTCCGTAATTTTTAACAGCAACTTTATAATTGTTTGGAGGTTGGTGAATATCATTTTAAACATTTAAGTAAATAGTTATTGCTGATGAGTAAATTGTTTGGAATTATGAATTTATTAATTTATAATTTAGTTCATTTTATTTATGTTACATTTAATAAAGTTTCCTATTTATATTACAAATTTCATTTTAATGTAGTTTTTGACATGACCGAAAATTAACACTAGCAAAACAGGCGTTACGTTCAGTTTTTAAGAGGTGTAACACTTTCAATAAATTGATATATTTATTAATATAGCAATGTATATTTATGACTAATTCTATACAAACTATGTTTGTCAGAAAGAAAATAAAGAATTTGAATTTGAATTCGAACATAAATAGTAATCATAATAAAATTTTATTATGATAACTATTAACATTGATATTTTAGTCACAAATTATTTACTATCGGGGCATCACTAATGCATATCTACATTCAATTATATAGACCATCTGATTAAGCTTGATCTGTCATGCAAATATCTGAAGAATTTGCATATAGCAAAACACAGATTAAAAATATGTCTAATCTAATCTCAGTATAGATAAAATACACACACTAAAACAAACAGACAGACATCATTGTTGAGTGAGTGTCTGTTTGAGAAGAATGTAAGTTGTTTGAACATAGGTCGTCACGTCACTTGGATTTGCAAAATTTGTTTCGTGAAACATGTGCTCCGTGTGAAAAACAGTTAACCTGTTATTTGTTAATGAATTAGTGATTTTTAAATTGTTATTTGTCTAGACTAAAAAGTGAAAATGTCGATCTTTTGGAAAAAAAGAAAGAGGAAGGAAATTTTGGAGGACATGTGGTCTTTTACCTCAACCAGCACGTAGGTTTAATTATAATTTCTTGCTCATCATCATCGTAGTACACTTTCATTCATCTTTTAAAATAGCAAAAGCGACATAAACAATATATCCAGTAAAAAAGTTCTAATTTGTCAGGTATATATCGACACCTGATATGAAAAACATTGTAACTCATTTTTGCTTAGTTCAGATGAGAGCGATTTATAAAAATTTCCAAAACATTTTATTTTTTTACTTCGTTAATTTTAGTATTTTTTATAGTTTTCTTAATCTATATTTTAGAACTTTTCCTCAGCTTTTCACTTTCACTTTCACGTACCGCATTGTTGTTAAAATTACTGGTCCTAATTTAGGTCGAGTTACATTACCAAGTTTTTTAAGAATTTTAGGTGAAGATCATTGTATTAGGTTTATAAAATGATATTTCAACAAAGTATGTGCCTATAAATGGTAACTATTGAGTATATATCAAAATAAATGAGTCCGCTAGATGCAAAACTTTGTATTTACTGTATAAGTCAAACTGAGTTATTTGCAAAAAACTGATAAATTTTACAAAAAACCTTAGACATAATAAATGGCACTTTTTTGTGATAGATAAATGCTTTATTAGGTAAAATATAATGATTTTTTTCTTAGAAAAGTTATTGGGTTTGCTAGAAAAGGAAGAAAAATTTGAAAATACCGAGTTTTGCAAGTGAACTATGTAAATACAGATTTATGCAACTAACATTTGCAAATACATGATAATAGTCAACCATTAACGATATTAGTGGTTGTTATATTAGTCTGTTTTCTAAACCTAGTGTGGTAGGAATAAGGAAGAAAGCATGTGGAAGTAAACTTTTAGTGAAGTTTATTTTTATCCAAAGTACAAAAGGTATTACAAATTATAATATGTATATATTTATATTAATTCCTAAACTCTAAGTTCCTCTGGGTCCTCATCATCAATATGATCATTTTCTGCAGCACTCTCGTTATTATTTGCTTGTACGCCAGTATCTATAATTTTATAAAATTTGAGATCCGGCTGGTCTCTCCAATTTTCACCAAAATTGTTTCAAAGGAGAGTGCCTATGGACGATTTATCTCCTTTCAATGAACATCTAATCTGTTGTAACCTTGGTTTCAATAAAGAAATCTTTTTCCCTTTTCGTATTATAGACTTGCTGAACCCTATGTCAGAACGATAAAATATTTCCCCCCTTACCGTAGCCATATAATCTTTGTCCTTAGAAAATATAAATCGTTTCGTTGCATTACATTTAAAATGCCACTGGGAAGGTTTTTTAACAACAACGTCACTCGTCTTTCTCCAGTCTAATATCTGCCAGTCTTTACCAAGTCTCAGCACCTTTGAGTGTTTTCCAATTATGTCTTCATATTCTTTTCTGTTTATTACAACGTTCTTCTTTTTTATCTCCCTTTCTATCATACCGAAAATCCTATCTGGTGGCAAAAAGGAATGACCAACAACAGGAAACGTAAACTCCACTTCCTTGATGTGACCAGGTGCTTCATAAACCAACCAGTAGATTATCATAGACATCATCGTGCTATTTTTGTTCTGTCCACCACATCCATCTGCAAATAGGTGAACTTTTTAGATTTGATTTTTAAAGTTGAATTTTATGAGAGTATCATGTACAGCAGAGGCAACAGCATTTGAATCTTTTGGATGGTCCAGCCACACATATGACGTCACATTTGTAGAAGAAAGATGGGATTTCAAATTTCCAGCCACGATGGTGAAATTATAAAAATTTATTTGCTGTGAGAAATAAACCGCCTGGTCGGGAAGCTTTGGCAAAGAAAGATTTTTTTGACAATCAAAAGAAAATATTTGTATGTTATGATTTGATTCATTTTTTAACAAAGAATAAAAGGCTTTAGCTCTTAACGTATGAACTCTCTGCTCTGTTATAACCTTTAACTTTTCTTCTTCTGAATTTTCTTTTCTCAAAATTTCCTTCGCTCTGAGACACGCAGAACAAGCATCTACTAAGGGAGTGCCGAATGATATGTTGTAGTGTTCATTAACGTATGTTCGGAAATATGATAACTTTACGGAATGATGTGGATGACGTTGACAATACATTCTGTAAAGCTTTGTAAAATTCAGATCACATGGTAAATACAATCTAGTCGATCGTCCTCTATTATAATGACTCTCTGCACCGTTCAAACGCCCCATAAATGTTTGGATAAATAATTTTATTGAATCAAATCTACCTTTTGTTGTATCTCCCCCTCTTCTCTCTTTTGGTATTTCACCCCGGATAACAAACGTTCTTACAACACGCTCTATTCTTTCAGAACTTAAATGAGTTATTCCAAGAAATGCTGTCTTGCATACTCTTAAAAGTCCACCCTCTACTGTAGGAACAAAATATTTAATTGAAATTCCATGTAGGTTTGTACCTGATCTCTTGGGCTTTTGACCTTCACAAAATTTCAGCAAAAAAATATCTTGTTTTATTTTGTCAGTTGTTGAATACAGATTATTATGGAAACGCTGAATGTCTCGCATTTTTAAATCTATACAACAATACACTTTCTTTGTATGGTTACAGGTGGGAAAACCGGGTAAATCCTTAGGTTTATGCCTAAAAATATTGACAATAAGTCCCAAACCTATCTAGTTAATTGTAGACACCTCTTACCTCTTAAGTTTCATTACATTTCGTTTCCATTTTTCTGTTTGTACAACTCGTTTTCTCCCTTTTCCTTTTTCACAAGGTCTAATATGCACATGAAGATCCATAATGTTAATTATTTGCAATAAACTTGGTGTTTTTAGTACTCAAATAACAAACAGTGAAACCGGTAATGGCGAATGATGGAATAATTGACATGTGCACATGAGACGTGTCATGTGACTCAAACAATGTAAGCGATTGGCCAATTGCAATTACACAGTTATGCAACTGGCATAGGCTGACAAATACATAGTTTTGCGTCTGATTCAAGATTTCTAATGCCTTTTTCTTAGTAAATACCTTACTTTGCTGCTGAATTTTTACATCAGCAGATAGCTAGAACATGTGACAAATAACTGTCAGCTAAAACTCAATTTTTACAATTTTTGCAAATACAGAGTTTTGCATCTAGCGGACTCAAATAGATTATTATTAGTTATTTTATTGATTTTACCTTAACGTGATTTCTTTTACTCAAGCAAGTATCAAAGAATTCAAATCATACATACTAACAAGAAGTAAATAAAATAATATATGTTAGATTTATTTATGACAAAATGAGCATTTTAAATTATAAAACAGTTTATAAAATTCATCCTCAAGAATTTCTCTCCAGTCGTCCCTATCCATCGCCTTTCTCCGCCAAGCACGTATTCCCATATTTCTCATATCTTCATCGATGTTATCAGGGAACCTTGTTCTGGGTCTTCCTCTTCTTTTTTGATCAATGGCTCTATCAAGGAGCGTTTTTCTAGCTGGGTCATTTTGTTCCATCCGCGTTACATGTCAAATCCACCTCAGACCTCCTATCTTAATATATTTTACGATATCAAGTTCCTGGTATATTCTATAAAGTTCAAAGTTGTGTCATCTTCTCCACACTCCATTGTCATTCACTGCTCCATAGATTCGCCTTAGTATTTTTCTTTCGAAATATTCTAACATGTTTTCATTATTTTTTGTTAGAGTCCAGGTCACTATCCAGGCTACTGTCCTTGTGATTTGAATTCGACTGTTAAGGAGTGTTTGTGATGCTCAATGTTTGTTGTTTGATATTAGGATGTGTGTGTTTATGGGTTATTGGTATGTTGGTATAGTTATTGGTTGTGTGTTGTCGGCTTTTTCTCTGGGTGGTTATATGTTTATGATTGTGAGCTTGGTGGAGGTAAAGTGTATATGTGGTATATATATTTATAATAAGAGTATATATATTTAGATGATGTATGTGGGTATATGATAAGTGTATATCGGAGTACATGTGAGTGTTGTGTTATGTGTATATGTGCGGAGTTGGGTGAAGGTTTGGTTTATTGAGTTATTATAACAGGAGGTAGATATTGCGTACCCATATAATGTGTTGGACATTTGGTTGAGATAACGGATAGTGTCACTCCTCTATATTAAAAAGGATCATGGAAGTGAAATGAATTAATGATTTCATGTTCGAGGAATGAAGGGTCGTATGAAGGGATTTGTATGGGTGAGTATACAAGTTGGGTTTTTGTTTGAAATTTTTGGGTTGTGTTTTGCGGTGTGAGCATCTTGGTGAGAATGCAGGGTAAGCTCCATTACAGTTGGGACATTCTGGATCAGATATCTTGGGATATGCAGAAGACCTGTGTTGTTGTCCACAGAATGAACAGATAAATCTTTTTTTCGGCATTATTTGCTGAGATGTCCGCTTTTGCAGCACAGTATTTTAGTCGGACCGGAACGGAACTGTTAGATTTTGGAACCTCACAATTTAGCCGTTTTCCCTCGATCTTGATGCCATTCGAAAATGCATCGGCGAATTTAGATTCCCAGTTCGTGAAAACTGTGAAGTATTAGGTAGATTACAAGTGAGATACTGATTTTTTTTCGGTGCAAAAAGCCGATATTAAATTCAGTATTTGAATATGTGTCTGTACTGACTTCTGGTGGTTGGCTTATAGCATGGGTGATTCTCTCTTTCGTTTATTCTTAACAATTTAAATTTGTTGCAGATGTGAAGAACTAGCCCGACTGATGGAGGAGGAGGACGAGAGAGGCCCCGAGGAGGGCCACCTCTTGGTCAGGATCCATGTCCCCGAACTTAACGTCCAAAAATGCCTCCAATTTCCTAGGGATCAATTAGTCTGGGATGTCAAGCAACAGTGTCTGGCTGCGCTACCGAAGGTAAGAGTTTTATTTCTTATTAAATTATGAATACGAATTGATATATATATATATATATATATATATATATATATATGTATATATATATATATATAATATTTTATTTATATTACTGAGTTATAAACGAGTATTGACATGAACTTTTTAAAATAATTAGACGATATTATCAAATGTATTGTCAAAATTTACCTTACAATGATCTCTGATATTTTTGTCTGTGATTTATGCCTTAGAATAACTCTTAAGTCTTCCACAATATTTTAAACAACGAATTTTCCCAATTTTATCATTAGTTTGTCTCTTTTATATATGTATACTGTTTACTCAACGATATTTTTTTTGAGTAAGCAAAAAACATATTTTTACTAATAGGAATCGTCGTTCCATCATTTCCAACGTTCTATATTTCTCCAGTTCCATATTCTTAGTTCGCGAAAAATTAGTTATTTCTCTAAAATTCAAAGAATTATCTGTAAGAATCACAGCAATCCAAATTGTTGCTTTATCATCTGGATTGTTATTTCCACAATGATTTCCTTGAAACTTATGGAATCGATTTATTATAGATTACAAAAGGCATATTATACGCGAGTAAAACACAATAATCTTGCAGATACATATAAGCTGTAAAAGAACAACTGCAGCAGGATTCTGTACGTTCTCTCTTCTCTGCTCTCCCTGTTCTCTCTACTCAATACACAATATACAGGGGAAGCTTAGTATCTCAAAAAAGTAACGCAAAACAATTAATAATACGTCAAAAATTATGAAAGTAGATAGAGAACTGCTAAGTATTTATAAAATAGCTTATCTAGCACAAAATTATCAGGAAAGTGGACATAACCATTCTTCATCTCATAATGGAGGAAAGTATTGAAGACAAACATAGAAAAAAGAACAATTTTTTGGTACTCATATACAGTAAAAGGTCCTTTTCTGAATATTACTTCGCACACAGTTCGTTTAAAACTTGTTGTTTTTCACACTAATCTACGATATAAATATGTACTGCTAGCTGATATAAATCACTATCAAAATACCGTTGATAGCACCTTGTCCTTTATTTATACGGAAAAATGATAAATGATAAATTCACCTTGAAAAGAACAACAACTGCATTGTTTGTCCAAAAATGTATAAATACTATCGAAAATTACATATTCGTTGTACAAATAGTTATAAGTTTGTCTGTGTCAAAGTGTTTGAGTTAGTAGTTTCTGGAATAAGGCTTCTATAAAGTTTTAAAAAGTTATGTAAATGTGTTAAAATAAATTAGAAAAGCAAGTACACAGTATTATATCCATCATTCTGCATAGGAGTATTTATTGTAAGTAGATATCAACTTTTCCAAATTCAGATATCAAATACAAACTGTATATTTAAGCATTTAATTTTTTTTATTTACTCAAAGATAGCCGCATCAACCACTAAGGTTATTAGAGGAAGGACATGCACAGACAAGATATATAATATGTTTTATATAATAATAGTTTACAATTTGATATACGGTTTAGTTGATTTGAAATAATTTAACAAACATCCTTTGGCTCTGGTATACTGGTATACAAGAGTTATGTATTTCAACTATTAAGGAAGTGTTGGATTTAGTACAAACCGGGTTGGCCTCTTTCTTGAAGATATGCTTTTGTATAAAAAGAGTATATAATATTTAGAGGCGGTTAATAAAAACTTGGTCTGTACTATTTCTTATGTGTCTTTGTGTTGTATTGGTATCTTTTCAGTTTGTGATTCTAAGAGTTTTTAAATTTAAAGCTTCCAATATTCCAATAACTTTCAAAACCTTTTTACCATATTTTCTTTGAGCATTTCAGTCACTTTCTTTTTGTCCATCATTTACAGGTTTCCTAACTATCGAAAACCGTATCGTGTGAATAGACCCTTACGCGAATAAAAAAAATAACGTCGTTCCTAATAAAACCAACGACATTTCCACCTACATAAACCACGCTTTCAAATTTACTACCCAACAAACAAAACAAAAGCGTGGAGGGTTTTTGTTAACAAATTTAGTGCCGTAGTTCTGAGGTAATAAACTAACAAAACACGAAAATGCTTTGTAGGGCTATTAATGTGGGTCTTTTATTGCTTTTTAAAACGTCGCGGTGTGTTTTGATACGCCGAAAGATACAAATTCGCAAAAATGTGGGATTTCTATGCCCAAATCTTATAAAAACATTTTCAGTATGCGCCTTTTAATTGTAAAGTTTCACTATTAGTTTCACACTCAGTGTTTTATAGTTTATTTTTATGAACGAGAGAGTAATTAGCATAATTTTAACTGGTAGCTCCGACCACTCCATGGGCGTGCTCAAGATTAATTGAAAAATTACTTTGAATAATTGTAAAAAATAAATGAATTATTTCAGTGTTATAAAGTGTTATGTGTATGTAAACAAAAGTGACCTCTTTTATCACACACTATATTAGAACTGACTGGCCTACATTAAAAAGGGTTTTAAAAAATTCACATTTTTTTTAATTTTTAAAAATTACAAAAGAGAAAAAGAGTTTTTAAAACCGTCTAAGGTATGTTAAGTAGATGAATAAAAATATTAATATAAAACTTACAGCTACTTGTTACAAATCCAAATCAGATTCAGAAGATGAACTTTCAGAACCAAGATTTATAATAACTGGCTCGATCATTTTATCAGTAATATTGTCCAGCTTCCACATTTTTTCCTCTTCTTTAATAGTGTGATTTACTGCCTTTTCCCAGTTTTCAGGTTTTACATTATTTACGGCCTCCAAAAACAACTGTTTAACATCATGAATTTTAAAAGTGGTATTTTTTCTTGAAACTTCACTCTTTATCTGTGCCCATACCAGTTCAATCGGGTTTAATTCACAATGATATGGTGGGGATCTAAGTACTGTCATTCCACGATTTTTGGCAATTTCATCAATTTCGTATTTTTTAAATTTTTCTTTATGAAGGGCACACAACGAATAAAGTTCCTTTCTTATAGATCCGGGATGGTACGTAATATTTTTTGAACTCAGCCAATTCTGCAAGTCTTTTTTTAACCACTTGGTTGTGGGCAGTCCTTCTATAAGTCTGGAGTGATAACTTGCATTATCCATTACTATTACACAGTTCTTAGGAAGAAGATCTATCATTTGTTCGAACCATTCTTGAAAGACATCAGCGTTCATGTCTTCATGGTAGTCACCGGTACGAGTTGATTCAAAAGTTAATAAACCACCTTCAACAAAACCGTCTGAACTGCCAATGTGTACTATTATCAGCCTGCGTCCCTTTCCTGATGGTGGGTTTAAACCAGTAGATAAGTTATTTACAAAAGCGTGCCTTTGACTTGTAACAGTTTCATCCTGCCAAAATTTATTTGGTGTATGACCCTCGTTGATCCATGTTTCATCAAGATAAAATATTTTTCTTTTTTGGTTTCTCATTTCCTTTATGGTTCTTAGAAAATGTCTTCTCCATATGACAATATCGCTTCTTTCTAATAAAATAGACTTTCTGGGATTCTTTTTCCAGCGGAAGCCTATTTCTTTTAAAAGTTTCCATAACGTACTTCGACTCATTTCTGGGTAATCCTTATCATCTCGAACTGAGACAAGAACTTTATCCAATGTTGGAAATTCTTGTCTAAAGAAGAATTCATGCACTTTCCGTCGAAGTCCTTCTTTAAAATGATATTCTATTTGAAATTTTGGTTTCCCTGGAGCATTACGTGGCATTTGAAAACTACCACATTTCTCTTCTTTAATAACTCTGTAAATCGTAGATTTCCCAACACCAAGTGTACTGCTAACTAACTCAGCGGTCTCATCAACACTTTCACATAAACGTTTGTCTGTAAATGATTTAAAACAATTAAATATTAATGTTTTTTCATTAACTGTTAGAGGACCAATTTTTCGGCGTTTACACGGCACTTCCAAATTTTCCATAACACTAGTATACACAATAAACTGCACCTTGCAACTGAAGTACCTACTTTTAGTGAACTGTTAAGAATTTTGAATACGCCACTTGGACCTTCCTACAAAATGGAAAAACCCACTATCACATTTTCTGTGGAATAAGTTTAGAAGGTAATTATCTAGTCAATTACTGTCGTAGATTCCTGGAATTAAAGAATTAAATGTTTGATTGTTGAAACCCTTACTTCGTGGAATGCACTCATTTCAGATAAAATAAAACGTTTTATTTTATCTAAAGAATTAAACTTTATTTTGCAAATAGGTAGGTACTTATTAAACTTTTATTGGTTATATATAACCAATAAAATAAACATCTTACATTTCTTGCAAATTCATTAGTACCTGTTAACCTCCATCACTCCGACACTGGCAACCTTATTTAGGGATTAGTAACCCTCACAACTATTGTATTCTATTCTGCTCCAACCTTTATACCTGGTGGTCATACTCAATTTAAAATTGTTTTCCTATATACTTCTGTAAACTTGTTGACAAATATCTGTTTTTCATTGAGTCACCCGTATCAACAGTTTAGGGATTTGCATACATAATTTATTGTTTTATTACTCTCTCATACATAAAAATACACTATAGATATTCTTCGGGCATATCATTGCTGCCTGGTACCTTATTATTTTTAATTTTTGAATTACTGGATTATTTTATGACATATCGAGTAATGGTCTTATATTTAAGCTGTATGCACATCTATGTTTGATGAATTTTCGCTAGATTTATCGTTTACAGTTGACAGAAGTTTTCCTTCCAGGTTTAAATATTTTTCTCGGCATTACTAATAATCTCTCTGCTGTCTTGTTGAAGAAAGTTTCCTGTTCTGGCTTGGTAATCAGCCTTGATCCCTGAAATTTCTGTTAAGAATTGTCTTACATCATTGTTTTTACTATTATTTCTATATCTCTGTTGCTAGCACTTCTTTTTTTCCTTTTCATTACTTTCCTTACCTCTGTTTCTGTCTGTTTATACCTTTGAGTGCTGTTGTCTGATAGATTTTAGAGCATGTTCCTGATGCGTATGTCAAAGTTAATTTTATATTCTCCCATGCAGAGTCTATGTTGTTATATTCCTTTGTGTTAGCGTTATCTATGTTCTAAACGATTATGATTGGACAACGAAATAGTAGAAGAACTTGAACTAGAACATGAAGAAGAACAGGCGTAATGAACTGCACAAATTATAGAGGCGCAAACATAGACTCATTTCAAACGTCAGGAAAGAAAATAAAATGGATCGAAAGAAATAAAATGTGCAAAGACTCAAAGATGCAACAATTGCAGAACGGACTCGAAAAACATCACTAACAGGCTTAGAAGTCCAAATGTAAATGAAGAAGTACAGAAAGATACAGACTCCTACTAAACTATACAAATCATTGTTTTACCGATTAATGCAAGATTGCAGAAAAGAAAAAATAAAGCCACAACGAGTCAACATTATTACCTAGTTTCAAAGGGACATATCGAGTTGCTAAAGCAGTGAATCCACACACAATTGTCGAAAATCTTATTTTGTCAGCAGCACTTGATATGGTTTCAATTATGGTCAGGAAACAGGAGGCAAACAGATTAAAAAACATACCACTTTTTGACAATACTATTCCACGTAGAATAAACGATATGACCAATGACATTCAAGAACAAGGAGTCAAAAAATTAAGGAACAGCCAAATTTTGCTTTGCAATTTGATGAATCTACAGCATTAGTGTGATTTAAATCAGGTGGCGGTATCACGGAAGAAATCTTATTTTGCAAAGCACTTCCTGCAAAAACTACTGGACAGTGGTTGGACGATATGTTTTTAGAAAGCACTTGCAACTACAATATTGAATGGAAAAACTGTATCGCTATTTGTAGCGTTGGCGCTAAAGTTATGACTGGCAAAAATAGCGGATTCATTGCAAAATTAAATTCGATATTGCCAAATATATCCCGGACACACTGTTTTCTTTATTGACAAGCTCTAGCTGCTAAGGTAACAACTTGTTTAAATGACGTGCTCAAGGAGGTAATACAATTTGTGAATTCTATCAACGGTACAGCTTTGCAAAGCTATTCAGAATCGTCTGTGAAAAATGGGCTCGCTTCATTAAAATCTCCATATCACACAGAGGTCAGGTGGTTATCGAAAGAAAAGCTATTACCAAAAACTCTGGAACTGAGAGCTGAATTGTTAATGTTCTTACAAGATGCAAAATCTGAATATGCTTATCGTTTTTCTGACCCTATTTGGCTCTTAAAATTGGCATTTTTGGCAGATATTTTTAGTCACCTTAATATATCGAACAAGAACTTCTTCTTTTTCTTTCTCTTTGTAAGCCATTCTGGTTGTTCATTGACGAATTAATACCTCTATTGGAGCTTGTCACTCTATCTTTTGCGCAATCGCCCGATACTTCTTCTGCCGATTGGTGACTTATCTCTTGCTATTTTAACGCCACAGGTGTCCTCCATTCTGCTTATATAGTTATTTCATTCTTTTTTCTATTTTGTGTTCATTCATTTATACACTGTATATTACATTTTCTTCGAATGATCGACAGAGAAGTGAAGACATATTCAGCATATTTTCTGTAAATCTTCTCAGTACTCTCATCTCTCTTGTTTCTGAGGCATATGTCATTATTGGTTTTACATTGGCTTTATAAATTCTTGACATCATCTCAGTGTTAATGTGTCTGTTTCGCCATATAGTGTTATTAAATCATTATATCAGTCTATTTGCTTTTTGTATTTGATCTCTCACTTCTTTGTCCAGGTTTCTATAGCTATACAGTGTAATTCCCATGTATTTTGGGATGGGATTGTCATATTAAATTTTTTTGCTCTTATGTTAAATCTGTGGACCAGTCTTTGCAGACTATCTTCATATTGGGCTATCAATATTGCGTCGTCTGCGTAACATAGTATTTTTATTTCTTTGTTTCCCATTCTGTATTCTCTTCCTTTGTTTTCATCCAAGGCTTTTGATGAACTTTGACAAGAACTTTTAAAGAAGATAAGAAAATATTTTAACAGCTAAAGATAAATTAATGTATATTTAAATGGGAATAAGCCACAATTAAAGGTTAAAATACGTTTATTGACGTTTCAATTTCCACTTCGGAAATCGTTCTCAAAATACTTAATTCGTTGTATTTTGAGAACGATTTCCGAAGTGGAAATTGAAACGTCAATAAACGTATTTTAACCTTTAATTGTGGCTTATTCCCATTTAAATATAAATTAATTTAAAATGCCACAAGAAAATAGCTTCAGAACAATAGCTAAAGATAAAGTAAAAGCATTTCATGCAAAATTTCGTTTGTGGTCAACTTCTCGACAAAACAATATGTATAAGTATTTTACATGTGTTTATAAGATTGTTGAAAATAATACAACAGACCAAAATTTTGCAGTATCGGCTCACATTCCTTGTATGATACAGAGCTTGCATAATTTACAAGAGCAACTTTTGATATATTTGACAATAGCTAGACGGATTTTAAATTTTTTTTTTGAACAAATCAATGGATGTGGATATAAAAAAGAACCACAAAAATAAAAGAATGTCTTCTAGATTTAGCTGCTGATGGTATGTTTAAAATGGAGTTTTAGTCGCAAAGTGTCGACGTATTTTAGATGAAAAGAAAACACGAATATGTAGATCAGGCAAGTGAAGCTCTTAAATTATTACTGCAATTCGCCACATCATAATTTTGTGAACTGACATTTTCTTCAATGGTAGACATTAAAACTAAAAAGAGAAGTAGACCTTTTTTTGTGCAATATTTTCTTTCTACGGCGACCTCCGAGTAAAGCTTTGCGATCCCCTTAGGTGTCGCGACCCACAGATTGAAAAACACTGTTCTACTAAATACATTTAATTACTTTTGTAGCTTCCTAATGCGATTTTTTCAAACTTCTAAGAATTGAAGAGAAAATTAAATACTCTTTGATGTGCCACTTGACCTCTTGTCCCATTTATAATTTTAATGATAACATTTACCTTTGGTAGGAAGTTAAATATCTTGGGGCCTTAAAATATTCACTTTGCCAAATAAACCAGTTTTTCCAACTTTTATCGTAATAAAGTCATTAGTGGTGGGACATTTTCAAATTGTCAACCTATACACCATCGATGTTTGCTAATATTAGATAGAGGATTACCCAGTGCGTTATCTAAAGTGGCTTGTTACAAAATTTATTTTAAAATAACAATAGGCGCCTCTACCTTTGAAAGAATGTACGATTACGATCGTTTTGTTTATTAAATATAAATTACAACACACTAACGTTGTTTAACAAATAAAGGTATGGAATAATATCGCCCTAGTCAGCGTGAAGTCACGTACGCTAATACATCATTGAAAAATGTACAATAATGGCATGGAATTCTTTTCACTGTCCTATTTGCAGATTTTAATTATTAGTTGATTTTTTCTAATCACATATAATATAAACTTTTAACCCTAGTAACATAAAAAAATTACAAGATAAAAAAGTAAACAAAAATTTGTATAACTATGTGATTGTAAAATATCTAATATTCTTTAACGCTATCACGTACAATGGCAATAAAAACAACTGAGATGTTCTTGATATGTTCTCATCAATGTTGGTATTTTTTATTACCTACTTCTTTTTTGCCTTTGAGATCTATATATACAGGCGAATGCTAAGAATTTTATGGGTACAAAAAGTTACCAACGATGAGGTAAGTTGATGCATAAGTATCCAAAAAGAATTACTACAAATAATGAAAGAGCAAAAAGTACAATACTTTGGTAAAAGATATAAATTACTTCTTATCATATTGAAAGGTAAAGTACAAGGCAAAATATGTGTAAGAAGACGTCTGAACTCTTGGCTGAAAGATCTAAGAGAATGGTTTGACCGCTTATTCGCAGAAAACCTTCGTGCAGCTGTTTTCAAAGCTTCAATTGCCATTTGGATCTCCAACCTTCAAAAGGGGATAGCGCAATGAGAAGAAGGCTTTTTTCATATCGGTGACTGAATCCTTCAACATTTTATTGACGGTTTAATGAGCAATTTTCTGCATTTAGTAAGAAGGGAGCTGGTCTCAATTTTCTTCATTTTACTAGTTTCTTTTAAAATTGTGGATAAATCTTTTCATTGTTAGTTGCCCAATGCATATTTGTATATTTGAAATCTATCAGATTCCTTGTGTTTAATGTAAGATTCATCATAAAGTTTCTTCGTCTTCTTTTTACATTAGGTCTTCTGACTGTTCTTGTTCGATCTTAAGACTATAGGCATGTTTGTGATGTTGATTATCAGCTATCTTTAAGGCTAAGCTTTCACTATCTATCCGTGTAACATGGTGGTTCCATTCTCGTTTCCCCTGTGTGCCCCGATCTTAGATTATTCTGTATTTTACAGAGATTCTTTTATTCCTGACGTTCTAAGTGTTGTTTTTGTTCTCAAAATTGGCTTTTAACTATGTCTCGATCTAGAG
Organism: Diabrotica undecimpunctata; assembly: GCF_040954645.1. NCBI lineage: Eukaryota > Metazoa > Arthropoda > Insecta > Coleoptera > Chrysomelidae > Diabrotica > Diabrotica undecimpunctata. The sequence continues at coordinate 207,651,895 of NC_092803.1, read as the reverse complement.
CTAATCTCCATTTTTACTTAAGGGCTCATAATGTGTACTTTATTTATGATAAACATCCAACATTCTGTCAAGTCAAAGAACAATATTAGGAAAAAGTTATTCCATAAAAATTAGAGAGTTTATTCAGGAAAAAAAAAAGGCTTGGAAGGTATGGCAGAGGACTCGATTAACTGAAAAAAAAAATAAGCTAAACAGGCTCACACAACAGTTGCAAAGAGAAATCGCTAAAATTAAAAACGAATCAATCAGTAAGTAGATAAGAGAACTAACTGATTTTAAATGGACCGATTACTCCTTCTGGAAGGCGGCGGAAAAGAGAAATAAGCCAGTTCAACATATACGTTAATAACAAAAAAAAACAGAACATAAACAAGAAATCCCAAAGAGAAAATATATTTCAACCATTTCAGCCAGTGGGAGCATTGATAGGATTGCATTTTAAAGTATTTTCCAAAATGATGAAAAGTATATTAAAATATATTACAGAGGCCATTATAGGAGGACAACAAGGTTTTAAAAAAGACAGCTGTACTAACGACAGTATAAAAAATATTATCGAGAAACGAAGAAAAGTTACTCTTAAAAGTCATATTGTGGTAAAATGCTCAGTGCTCCATTTATTTCGGCTGGATTAGATAATAGGGAAATTACAGAGTTGCATTTCTTGATGCTTAATGTAGTTTTTCTAGGAAATACTAAAACGTATTTAGAAAAAAAACTGGAGCAAGAACAGAGGTAAGATCTTGAGGAAAAGGTTTTAAACAGAATATTTGTAATGTCCATTTAAACATGGAGTTACTATAAATAAAATGATGACTTTATATATAACAAGAGAGTCTTCTACAGCTGGCGCCGCTTCTCGCATCCTAATTTCCAGCGTTTTCTGTCGAAGCAATCTTCAGTTGTTAGATCTCTGGCGGTCATTGCATCGTCGACATCGTCTCTTCAGGATCGTCTTGGTCTACCTCGTTTTCTTCTAGTTGGCGGAGTGCATTCTTCTATTTTTTTTTGACTATCTATTTTTAGGCATTCTCTGAAGGTGTCTATACCAGTTAAGTCTTTGGGCTTCGATTGTGTCTATTATGTCTAGATCGATTTCCATTTCTCTCCGAATATCTTCGTTTCTCACCCTATCAAGTCTAGTGAGCTGGCAACATCGTCTCCAGTAGTTCATTTCCATGGCCTTAATTTCTGATTTGTTTCTTTGGTTTATTTCCCAGAGTTCGGCGCCGTATAGCCCAATACTTTCTATTATTGTTTTATAAATTCTTCTTTTATTTTCTTTTGTTATTTTTTTATTCCATATTAGTCCGTGTAGCTGTCTGGTGGCTGATCTTGCTTGGCCAATTCTGGAGTGTATTTCTTCGCTACTTCCTGCTTTTGATGTTATTTGGACTCCCAAGTATTTAAAATTGTCTTTTGGTTTTATAGTTTCCGTTTCGATTTGTAGGCTTTCTGGTTTTTCTCCTACAACTAAGTACTCAGTTTTTTGTATATTAAATGTGAGGCCCCATTTGGAATACTCGTCTTCCAGTTTTCTAAGCATGTAGCCTACATCACTCTCGTCTTCAGCTAGAATGACTTGGTCGTCAGCGAAGTGTATCGTGTACAATCTATTATCTCCGATTGGGATGCCCATATTGCAGCACTTTCTTCTCCACACTGAGAGTGCCTCATTTAGATATATTTTGAAGAGTGTAGGTGCTATGCAGCAGCCTTGCTTTAGGCCCTTACTAATAGGAATTTCTCTAGTTAATCTATTTCCAATTTTAATGTTTGCCGTCATATTTTTGTAGAGCTGTTGTACTGCTTGTATATATTTTTTGCTTATTCCTTGTTTTTCCATTGCTACCCAAAGCATTGAAAGTGGTACACTATCGTATGCCTTTGCCAGATCTATAAAGACAATATGAGTTGAAAGGTTGTGGGCTAATCTTTTCTCGATAACTTGCTTTAGAGAGAATATACTGTCCATACAGAATCTGCCTGCACGAAAGCCATTCTGTTCTTCATCTGTCATCTCTTTTTCAATTTTGTTTTTTATTTTTTTTCCATACAGTCTTGAGAGTGAATTTAGGACACTTAGCCCCCTGTAGTTTAAACAATTCTTTCTATATCCTTTTTTGTAGATGTTGTTAATATGTGCTTTTGTCCACTCCGGTGATAAGTCGTGTCCATTATAGAATAAGGTGAAGACATACGTAAGTAATTCCCGTAATACTTGGGGGCTATGTTTTAATAATTCATTTGGTATACCTTGTGGTCTGCATGACTTCCGATTTTTTAGAGTTTGTATTGCATTCTCGACTTCCTGTACTGACGATGACTTTGAATCGTAAAATAATTATGTCAAGTAATAGTTTTATGCATCTAGGACCAATATATTACGTAGTAGTGGAGAAAAAGATGTAGATGCATAAAGTAGATAAGCAAAATGAATATAATTGAAAAAGGAAAGTTTTGTATTGTGTAATTGGAATATTACAAAGAAACTAAAAATAAATATTTATAATATTGCATGGAACTAGCTATAAGAATGCTTAGACGAACGAGTGGAGAAACTAGTAGACAGGTGCCTATTAATCTTAATACAAAGATAAAAAAGGCTCTGTTTTTTTAATAATATATTTTAATACCCCATTTTAAAATAGAATTGACCACTTCCCTGTACTTAATATATTTCTATCAGTATAAATAAAAGGATTAGCAATAAATTACCATATATTTGTTCATCGTAAAACCCAGGCTGTCGATACAACAACAAAAAAGCTTTAATTAATTTTTTTCTGTCGATACAAGCCTAAAAATCTGACTGGTTATTGAAGGCAGCACACGATTTTTTCAGCAGTAAATCATGACCGACCAGAAATCATCCGGTGCCATGAATCACGTATCTAAAATCAGGAATTATTTTTCAATAACTTTTAATCTAGCTTTTCGATACTACCTTCTTCGCGAATGATTTATGTCACTGAGAGTATTATGATTCTCATCCGTATAGGATTTCGCGGAGGAGATGTATACAATATGTGCTTTCTTAGAAAATACGTAAAGAACAGACTCTTTTGAAATCTTTGTGGAACTTTTTGTAAAAAAATATGTTAATTTGTTCTTAGATGACTTCCGTATACATATTAATTATTAAGTCTTAATATAAAAGTGACCCCTTTCATTTTATCTTTTCTATTTTCCCGTTCGATAACAAACTATTTGATATTTTTAAAAAGTGTACTATGTAGCCTAATATTTAAACATTAATGAAAAGGCGATTAGGAATACAAAAGAATACCAATATTTTAGAGTAACACCAACTGAAAAGGAAACAATGACGATATACGAGCTGTGTCGATTATGTTCCTAGACTGTTGATATAACTTCTTTATGCATCCATTTTGTATAATTTTTTAATTTCCACTTTAACCAAGATTGGATTTTTAAACAGATAGAAATCGCAAGGTGCTAAATGTGGTGAATATGGTGGATGATCCGTAACTCTGCGCATTGTGAGCCTACGCGTTATCTTATTGGAGGATCCGTGAACTTTTTGTCATTCCTATTCCTATTCTATTTTTGCGAATTTTTCCTTATGTTTAATTACTTATTCAAAATGTGTCCCACTGTTTCTTTACTAATGTTCACATATTCGGCAATGCCATTGTCATCGTCTTCCTTTCTCTCTTCAAAACATTTGTACCACTCAAAATTCCGCAAATCCCGTAAAACTGCTTGAAATATTTACTTAAAGTCATGTTAAATTATATAGTGTTCTATGAAAAAAAAAAAAACTGTTTTGGAACTTGTCCGACAGCGCAGTAAAAAAGCATTTTTTGGCGAAGATGCTATGTATACACATTACAAAATCCCATAAAAACAAACCGAGCAAACAAAATAATGAATACAGGGGGGTGTCTTACAGATCATCATCATCATCAGTGGTGCTGCAGCTCTAGGTGTTCTAGTTGAGCCTTGACCTTCCCCAGTCTATTTCGCCAGTCGTTTCTGTTCATCGCCAACCGTTGCCAATTTGCCGCGCCGATTTTCCTTGCGTCCTCGTCCACACCCTCCCTCCATCTCAGTCGTGGTCTGCCTCTACTCCTATTTCCCACTGGGACCGATAATAGAGTTCGTCTGGGTGGGTAATTTTCATTTGCTCTTGACACATGTCCAGCCCATCTAAGCCTACCTATTTTTATGAAGGATATTACATCTCTACCATTTACTATTTTTTTATACTTCTCGTACAATTTGAAATTATATCGCCTTCTCCAAATACCATTCTCACAGAATGCGCCCATTATTCTTCTTAGTATCTTCCTTTCGAAGACGAGCAGAAGATTTGCGTCTGTTTTGGAGATGGTCCATGTTTCTGACCCATATGTCAGCACTGGTAGGATGAGTGTTCTATATATTATTAGTTTGGTTTTCTGGCTTAAATTTCTGTTTTTTAGCTGCTTGCTTAGTCCAAAATAACATTTGTTTGCTAGCAGTACCCTCCGTTTTACTTCTTCAGATGTGTCATTATCGTTTGTTATGAGAGAACCCAAATATGTGAACTTATTTACTACCTCAAAATTATATTGGTCTATACTAAAGTTTACTTCGGCGTTTCTAGCTCTATCTCTGTTATTTGGAATAGATGCTAACATTTTGGTTTTTTCCTCGTTTATTTTAAGGCCCATATTTTGTGCGGCTGTCAAGAAGGTGGAAGTCATCTCTTTAAGTCCTCGTGTAGTACGTGCGATCAAATCCAGATCGTCAGCGTAAGCCATAATCTGCGTTGATTTATTAAAGTCTCCCTGCCGTAACCCTGCATATGTTTTAAACGCTTGTGACATATCGCCTTGTATTTGCACTCTGCAGATCACTTTACTCATAGTTGTTTTTACGAGCCTTATTAATTTATGGGGAATGTTAAGTTCATTCATGGCTTCGTATAATTTACCTCTTAGGACGCTATCATACGCTGACTTAAAGTCCACAAAGAGATGGAACGTGTCAATATTAAATTCATTGGTTTTTTCTAAGATTTGACGTAGCACAAAAATCTGGTCAATTGTTGACCTACCTGGCCTAAAACCGCTTTGATACTCACCAAGGATTTCTTCCACGTACGTACTTAAACGGCTGTACAGGGTGTTGGAGAATATTTTGTACATTGTATTCAGAAGAGTTATACCCCTATAATTTTTACATTCCAACAAATCTCCCTTTTTGTGCAGTGGACATATGATTCCAGTGCACCATTCCTCTGGCATTTGTTCTTTTTCCCAGACTTTGACTATTATGTTGTGAATTTGGTGCATAATGCTGTTACCTCCATGTTTGATGAGCTCTGCGGGGATACAATCCACTCCTGGGACTTGCTATTTTTGAGTCGTGTGATTGCGTCTTTCACTTCAAATATTGAAGGAGGTTCTACGTGAGTGTTATTTTTTGGTTTTTGGGGTGACGCATCATTTTCCACTTCGGTACCAAGTAGTTCTTTGAAGTGCTCAACCCATCTGCTTTGTACTGCGTCAGCGGTACTGACTATATGTCCATTTTTGTCTCTACACATCGTCAGCCGTGGTTTAAATTCTTTTCTTGTCTTATTTAGGATATTATAGAACTTTCTAGTTTCATTTTGCCCCTTTAATGATTGAAGCTCTTGCATAATCTGGTTTTCGAAGGTCCGCTTTTTCCTTCTATGTATGCGTTTTTCCTCCTTCCTAAGATCTTTGTACATTTGCTCCTTATCCCGTGTCTTACAGATACCAGAAAAAAAAAGGAGCTACCGTGATACAAATATACGAAAAATATTACAGACTAGTAGTGCTAGTAATAAAAACTATCAAAGAGAAAAAGAAAAGAAAGACCAAAGAAGTCCTTACATTATAGAACTAGTGAAGATAAAAATAGAAGAGATTTATAAGGCAATTCATAGCAATACAAAGAACAATGCGTATGAATAGATCTAAATATGTCTTCTTCTTCTTTCTGTGTATACATAACTCTCTCTGTTATAAAATGTGCCTCCAGTAATTTGTCGTTTCATCGTTTGCGCGGTCTTCCTACTGATCGTTTTCCAATTGGGAAACCGTCTCTTGCCGTCTTTACTACTCTATTTTTTTGTCATTCGGCTTATATGATCGTTCCATTTTACTCTTCTATTTCTTACCCAGTTCTTGATGTTCTCCACCTTGCATCTACGTCGTATATCTGTATTTCTAGCTCTGTCCCATAGTGTCTTACCATCAATTTCTAAGTGTTTTCGTCTCTGCTATTTTTCTGCTGTTATTTGAATAACAAAACATCATTTTTAATAGCGTTTTTTAATACATACAACTGTCTAACGTAACGATGCAAGATATCAGTTTTGAGAATATAGTAGTATTTTAAGTATCCTTAAAGTTGGGTAATATTAAAATATCTAATTTGATAATGATAAATAATCTAATTTCGAACAACTAATTTAAATATAATACTTACCTGTGTGAATGTCACGTACGTCGAAGGTGTAGAGATTTATATCTGATGTAAATTATATAATTTGAAAGTATGTACATTATCTTAACGAAAGAATGAAGGAAATATGTCCTGCATGACAGTATTTAGACATTTTAGGCAAAGATTGCAAAGAAGAAATTATATAAAAGTTTTGAAACAATTTTTGACAGCTGGCATAAGCCATATTGTTGAAACTACATCTGTCAAAGTGGCTGTCATTTATTTAGTCCGTTTTACCAAATCACGCTCTTCCACCCATGCCAGTTCATTAACCGCATAATTAAAGACACTTTATAAGTCGAGCCTTCAACAACCTACAATATATTTACTGCTAAGGAAAAGTAATAGAAAGGGGATGCTATTCATAGACTTTGTAAAAATTTTCTTTTAAATTTTCGATCTGCCACAGGGATAAACATTGTTCATCGCAGAGAGTCCATCTTAAAAAATTTGATCTTGAGGAAATTTAATTTTTTTTGGTGATCATCGTCGATGGAAAATAACCGGTTTACAATATACAGGAGAATAAATTCTTCCTGTATAACTGTGGTTATCTGGAAATTTACTTCTTCGGTTATTTCTCTTTATCTTTACGTATTTTTTACTATTGGTATTGTCGTTCCAAACAGTGTCGCCCAGAAAGAATATCGGCCTTGTTATAAAGAGGCCCTTTTTAATGTATTACGTCGAAGTTATACTGTTAGAGTCTCTTTATCCACCGAGTAATTTGTCCTTCTGGCTTTTATAATAGCTAGGAGCTCTTTTCTGGTAACGCAATGATTCTTTTCAGCCTTGTTGTTTTACTAAAATATGCAATAACTTCTTCGTCTGCCTAATCTTGTGATAATACGGTGCCAATACCATGCCGAGATGCGTCACAATCCAACAGAAATTTGCCATCTTCTCTTGGATAGGCTAGGATAGGTGCTGTTCTAAATCGTTTTTTTAAATCTACGAAGACATTTTGACAATCTGGTGTCCGATAAAATCCAATGTTGTTTTAGGTAAGTCGATAAATCGGCTTAGCAATGCTGCCAAAATCTTTAATAAATTTTCGATAATTTGAACAGACTCCAAGAAAACTTCTAATTTCCTTTTTATTTCCTGGTTTAGGCCAATCTTTAATAACTGAAATCTTCTCTATATTAGTTTTAATTCCTTCTGCTGAACGATATGTCCTAAATAGTACGAGTGTAAATTGGCATTTCTCAATCTTTCAAATACATCACTTAAGTTTTTCAGTTCAGATGTTTACCAAACAGATTGGTATACCTGCGTAACAATAATATTAAAACTGAGTTTATCTATTATTCTTCTTCTTTCGAATATTATAAGCTCTAGTCTATGGTGCTTTTTACAAATAATTTTGACATATTTTAACCAGACAGTGTTCTCTTAACGCCTATATACAGGGTGAGTCAGAACTATTGGGACATAGACTAAGGACAGGTTATTTGGACCCAAATATGGCTATTGGGCCAAATATGCCTTAATAAAATGATACAGGGTGTTAAAGTTAATTTTTGTTTTTCGTTTTTTGCTAATAGTTTCCCTGTATATTTATAAATTGCTATCAAAATTGGCACAGAGACATAATTTTAGACATGAAATAGTATTTTATTTACAATTTTACTTTTTGTCATAGAGGGCGCCACGTGGATCATTTCTAATGATCAAATTGAGTCTAAACTTTTTCTGATGAAACTTTTTAGTAATTTTTATTAGAAAATATGACGTAAACATCATTTTTACGTAAAATTGGTACTTTTGTTTAAACATGATAATTTCAACCGTTTTCGATAAAAACGCAGTCGAACTGCTTAGAGTCTTAAAAAAGGATTTCAAATATTATTTCATTTATGAAAAGTGTGCTTTGGACTGTCAGATAATTGTTGTTGATAAATGTCATTTGTTCAGAGTAAATTATTTTTGATGTGACACTGTAGTGTAATGTTGCATTTTTTAAAAGTAATCATTACTTTTTTTGATTGAAATGCCTCGTCACAATCATTTTACTAGATATGATTTGCGTATACGCACAAGAAAATTTTTGCGGTCGCTCGGCAGCCAGAAGGTAAGGAATGTTATACGCAAACAGAAGGCAACCAAATCACAAAACTTTTGCAAGATTATATCGTAGTTTAGGTGAAACTGGGTCATTTCATACTAAAAATCGGGGTGGTCGACCGAAACAAATCACACCTTATCAAGAAGATGAACTTTTGGTTCGAGTAGATGAAAATCCTGAAATAAGTTCACGATATCTATCAGCAGCAACGTCAGTCGTCTATTGTTAGAATTCTAAAAAAAGAGAACCTCCATCCTAATCACTTCACTCCTGTTCAAAATTTACTTCTAACAGATCTTCCACGACGGTTACAGTTTTGCCAACGTATTCTGAATAAACATCGCAATGACAGACACTTTATTAAGAAAATTATGTTCACCGACTAAGCAACTTTTACCAGACGAGGGGTTTTTAATTGGCGAAATAGTCATTATTGGGAAGAAGAAAACCCGCATGCTATTAAAGCTAGACGTTTTCAGCATGAGTTTAAATTGAATATTTGGTGTGGCATTATAGGCGACCAACTACTAGGGCCTTATGTTCTTCCTCCGAATTTAAATGGAGATTCTTATTTATTCTTTTTGGAAAATACTGTTAGTGATATTTTAGATGATCTGTCACTGGATGTAAGAAGAAAAATGTGGTTTATGCAGGATGGAGCGCCACCTCATTTTTCATTAGCTGTTAGAAATCATCTTAATGACGTATTTCCTCAACGATGGATTGGCAAAGGCAGTGATTTTCAATGGCCACCAAGAAGTCCTGAGTACAACCCGCTAGATTTTTATTTTTGGGGACATATAAAGTCCTTAGTTTATGCTAATGAAATTAATACACGAGACGAACTTTGGAGATACATTCAAAATGCAGCTAATCTTATAAGGGGACAGAATGATATTTTTTTAACGTCCGAAAATCCTTTATAAAAAGAATTAGAAAAGGCATAGAAATCGGAGAAGACCATCTAGAACATTTAGTTTGAATTTTTGTGAGTTCTTTTAAGTTAAAGTGTGTTTAGTTTTGATTTATCGTCAAAACGGAAACCTTACGTTAGTTGCAACTTTGTTTATTAGTTTGGTATTTGATAGTGGAATTGTAAATAAAATACTATTTCTTGTCTAAGATTATGCCTCTGTGCCAATTTTGATAGCAATTTATAAATATACAGGGAAACTATTAGCAAAAAACGAAAAACAAAAATTAACTTTAACACCCTGTATCTTTTTTCTCAGCAACATTTTATTAACATTAAGGCATATTTGGCCCAATAGCCATATTTTGATCCAAATAACCTGTCCTTAGTCTATGTCCCAATAGTTATGACTCACCCTGTATAAGTCCATCAAAATTTTTCGTATAAACGTAGCCAATAGTTTTGCATCGTTTTTGACCATGTTTATGATTCGTGTGATAGGACAGACTTCTAAAAGCTTCATACATGTGGCACTTTGTTTATTGTGATAAAGGTCAGATCCCGTGTGTTTATTTAATCCAATTTGTACTCTACATGGACTATATATTCTTTGGTTATTGTTGTCTTCTCAGAGAGTATATATTGTGTTTTGATTTCAACAATTTCTAAGAGAAATTTATTTACTTTTATTATTGAATGAAATGAATGGTCTTATGTACACATTTTAAATGCTAAGACGGTATATGGTGAAATTATAAGATTATATAGATTACTGATAATAGTATCTACAAGAGATTAATGAGTTAGCAATATCCCACAATATTTACCAAGTTGATAAACAAAACTATGTACTTAGAACTTGTGTCTAAATATTAATTATCTGGATTAAGTGTATTATTGGATATTAATGTATATAGCAAATACGATTGCCATAAATAGTATTGTCATTGATATTGTATTCTTCTTTGTTTGGTGTATATGGGTTAGCAAGTTTCGACATATCCTCGTGCCTCTTCAGGACGTGCTTTTTGTAGCGTGTGTCGGCACTGGTCTTGTTTTGGATATTGAATTCATAGGTGGTAGCTCTGATGGCGATTTTAGATGATAGAAAGTACAGGGTTCCCAAGATACAGCCACTTTCAGAATCCAAAAGCCAGAATCTTTATTTAGTTGATGAAATATGTTTGTAACTAGGCCGCTATGTGTTTGACTTTGCTGCACCTCTTATAATTGATCCTGACAAATACATTAAACTTTGATAGGACATGTTTTTATTTATGAACTGAAAAAGGTCAAAAAGAAAACAAAAACTTGGATATATGGCACAATGAAAAAATAATCAAGGAAGAGATCAGAATATGCCAAGATCTAAAAAGAGAGATCGATCTGATGATGATGACATTTCTAAACATTTCTCATTTTTCGTATATTTTTATTTATTTTAGACTTTTTGGTTTTTGTAATTCGTCTGTTATTTGTTGATATTTCTTCTTTAAATAAAAGATAAAATATGGGAATTTCAAATCAAAAATGGCGGGCAGCTGGATGGTTAGATATATGGCGTTGGGCCCGTAGAAGTAGCCTCTGGGGATGTAACGGGTGTTGTACAAAAAGTATAAGTGTAGAAGAAAGCCTCTTCTATCATTAGAGGGGTCTTTTAGAGGTGAAAATGGTGAGAAGTAGAAAAATAGGTGTTCGTTGAAATGAATAAAGTATTTGCACCACTTTGCATCACTTTGATGACAGATTTGGATGACAAGGTGGCGTTGTGGCATCTGTAGATATAAAAAAGCCTCCCCTAACGTCAAAGGGGTGAGAGTGTTCGTTTAAATGGAAAAAAAAATAGCAATAGGGCGTTACGTAAATATTTGAAAACAAAATATGGCTAGGTGACATTGGGGCCTCTGTAGATGTACCAGAAAGCCTCCCCTAGCGACAGAGAAATGAGAGTGTTCGTTAAAATGCAAAAGAAGAATATATATATATATATATCGGTTTCAAAACGTCTTGCGTCGTTGTCCGATGCCTAATTTCCACGAATTTCTATCATTCCATTGTTCTTCGGTCAAGTCTCGGGAGCTCATTGCCTTTGTTATTCCCTCCTTCCATGTTCTTTTTGGTCTTCCTCGTTTCTTACGATTTGGTGGTATCCATTTCATGGCGATTTTTGGTAGTCTTGTTTCTGGCATTCTTTGAACATGGCCATACCATATAAGTTGTTTCCTTTCTATGTCTGTTGCCAGTGATCTATCTACCCCCATCCGATTCCTTATTTCATCGTTTCTAATTCTGTCTGCCCTAGATATTCGAAGTGATCGTCTAAATACATCCATTTCTGTTGCTTCGAGTTTTCTTTTATTGCTTTCTGTTAGTCTCCATGTCTCTGTACAATAGGTTAAGCTGGTTTTTATGAGAGATTCATATATATTGTATTTTCGTCTTTTACCAATTTCTGAGCTCCAAAGAACTCCGTTAAGGCATCCAATTGTTCTACGGGCCTGGCTTATTCGTTTTCTAATTTCCCTATTGTCTGTGCCTGTGTTGTCGAAATTAATTCAAAGCAAAAGAAGAATACAGTGGTGAAAAGATGAGTAAAAAGCTACCAGCAGGGTGTTATGTAGATATTTAGTAACAAAATATGATAAATCGAGAAATCAGACAATGTAGATACGTCGTACATATTGGTTATTAGTGTAGTGTAATGTACAATTATATGTTTATGACATTTTGTTCTTGTCAGATAGGCCGCAATTGACGAAATGCCCCTGAAGATGATCTAGGGATCGAAAGTACTTGGGCAAGATTAAATTAAACTGTGCTCGATATATGCCTTTTATTTGATCAAAGTTCATTTATTCAAGCATTCAACCTTATATTTATATATTGTTTATTAGCAAGAGAAAAACCAACGATTATTTTTTAGTTTGTATATTTTGCATTTTCTAATAAGGGTTTGATTTTGCTAGTTCTTGATTAATAGTTTTTAATCACCCTATAATTAACCCTTACCTTGTTCTTATTTCTATATTTTGTTTTGTTTTTCTAATTTTTAGTATAGTTTCAAATCCAAAGCACCAAATTCATTTTTATAAAATAAATAAATAAACTCACAGGTGACTGAAAAACCATAATTTTTTTTTTGGCAGCAAAATCCAAAAAGACGGAATTCATTAAGGCTAATAAAACAATTAATTAAAGCAAGTTTTTGCCAGATCGTTTTTAATTAGTAAAATATGCTAATTAAATACGAAATTAGTAAATGCCATCGAAGTATTTTTATTAAAATAGTTGAAGTAATCGATATTCTGTTGATTCGTAAATATTTTATCGTAGATGAGATAGCTGAGGCGTTTGTAACATTTTTGTGCTTTACTCCATCATCTTTAGGTTGATTTTTTTAATTAGATGTTCTAGCGGTATTGATAATTATCTAGGATTATATTATTAATTAATTAAGTAATTAGGGTAATAAAAGAATTTAATTCTTTTCATGAAAATTGAATTGAATATATTGGAATAACACCAGCTTTCAGAACAAATAACAACCTAGGCAAATATATTAAAAACAACAAGAGCCAACATAAAAAACACTTACACAGTGGTGTGTACAAACTTAAATGTGGCGACTGTCCAAAAACTTACATTGGTCAAACAGGTAGAAATTTTAATAAACGAATAGCAGAACATAAAAGGGCTTTCAATAATAGAAAAACAGATTCTACATACGCACTTCACCTTCTAGATCATAATCATTCTTTTAATGACAAATTTAAAATTCTACACATTCAAAATAAAGGCCTTAAGCTATCTTTGTTAGAATCTATGGAAATAAACAAATTAAAAAACACAGATATAATTCTGAATGACCAGCTTGAGACAAACAGTTCTCCATTCCTCAACCTATTTCATTAGAGACTATAAAGTATAAACCCATGCCAAAAACAGATCACTTGAGAAAAGCAATCAGCCGAAACAGCTGTAGTAATAAGAATTTAAAATAAATTTTGTGGAAGTTTTGAAAACAAAGTTTTCAGTGTTTTATTGTTACATAAAATTGAATTCAATGGAAATAAAACTCACGATGCTTGGAGAAAAAAATCGTCACTAACCAATACCGAATTCGAACAGTATTCGTTAGTAACCACTGCCAAGAAAGTTCCAACAGGGAGAAGACCCTTAGGATGCCCACGAATGCGTTGGGCCACCGACTATTATGGACGACCATGTGCGATGGAAACTTGTGCAGTCAGCCAAAACCCACCTCGGGTCCTAGTGCTACAAACAGGTGTCCTAAGAACAGAAACCTCGCCTTAAGTAAAAGGGCAAACATTGGCTTGATCCGAATGTTCAGTAGACATAGAAACTGCAGGTATGTAAGTGCAATTACTGCAGAGATACCTGACTTGTGGCGAGCAAGCGTTGTGTTCAGTTAGAAAAAAAAATATTATTGAATTTTTGTTTGGTTTACTTAACATATATCAGCATTTTTCGTTTTGAATCAGAGGTTCGACGTTGTATGTTGACACAATCTTGGTTGACTCTTGTTCTCCATCTTTAAGTTCCATATTCTGTCCAAGTTTGCAAAACATCATGACGATGCGGAACTTGCTGACCGTCGCTATAAATGCAGTGACCTTATGACTATACCATTTCTAAATCCAAATAATTGTGTTTCATCAATTTTATATTAAAGGGTTTTAACGATTCTACTGTGTATAAAATAGAAGAATATTTATAACTCATTAAAGATCTGTGATCTGAGCAGCTTTTGGCTATAAATATCAATTGCATACACAGACACTGCAGATTCATTGCGGCTTTCTGATGTATTATATTTAATTAATGAATTTCAATAATTTGATGAGCACATCTGGCCCAGTAGCTTCGCGTTCCTTAGTGTTTTTGATGGCATATATTATTTCTTCTAGTAATATTGGTGATTCTCGTAATATTGCAATTGGTCCATTAAAACAATGTATAATTCACATCAGCAGTTTTATCGCCTTTACTATTTTTAAGGATATTATGTCCTTGTGCTAAATCTAATACCTGTCTTATTCAAGTATTTTGCTGTATTCTTTCTTCATTCTCCAAGGTTTTATTTTTTCTTTTAGTGTTTCTTTTATTTTCCACCAGAAATAAGCTCATGTTAAATTTTTTTTCCCATTTATGGTCGACAGTTGCTGGTTCCGCATTATTTTCACCATTAGAATGCTGCTGGTGCAGTCAGTCATCCCATTGCCGATCGTTTTCAGTTTGCTACACCTTTTTTCAGCATCTTTGTTTACACCATCCTTCCATACAAGTTTTGGCCTTCCACTCCATAGTCTTTCCCCAGGCTGTGATATAAGGATTTGTTCTGCTGTGATCTTGCTAAATCTCTTACCCATCTTAATCTATGTATTTTTATGGAAAATACGACATCTTCACCACTAGATAACTGTTTTTATTGGTAATATATCTCATAGTTGTACCTCCACTTTCATTTTCACAGATGCCATTGAATATTACTCTCAGGATTCTTAGTTCAGAGTTTATGAGAAGAAAGTTTTAAAGAGCCTTAGTCAATGAAGGTCCACGTTTGAATTGAGGACTGATGTTTCTGGATCTTCTATTGCAGGCCAATATTTTTGGTGGTATTTGAAAAAGTAGAACAAATTTTTTTCCTAGCTTGGTGATGGTGACCTTCAAGAGTTAAGAAAATCTGAACAAAGTATTTGCAGTTATAATTCATCAGGGTTCGAGAATTCAACAAGCCTATAGCTACGTTTACATATATTTCTTTTCCAAACTACATCTCCAGACACGATTCTTTACTTCTCCTTGACCGACTTGAGTGTTTAAATCGCCCATTATCATATTTATATAATTTCTTTTAGTTATGTTTAAAGGTATTGTCAATTTGGCCATAGAAGGTGACTATTTTGCTTATACTTGGATTATATTTATTTTACGTATCAAACACAATCTGAGTAGCGAAAAAAATTAAAAACCCTTTTTGAGTTATATTATCAACTATAATGCCAATACTATAACTTTATTTGGATATTTTGTTACCCAAATAATGCATTTTTTGTCGCTTCAGTTTAAATGTTTTTTTGCCATCTTCTATAGTAGATGGCAAACACATGCGCGATGCTAAATGTTCGTAAAATAAAACGATTGAGTGTTTGGCTACATAACTCGTTGCACATGCTTTTAAAACTATTACTTGTATATCTGCGGTTATAATAGCACTACAAGTGGTATTTTATTAATGGAGATAAGTTTGTAAGCCCCAATTTAATTTAAATGGACATTCAAGATTTTTTATCTACCAGTAGAACTAGCTAAATAAATATAACATAAAAGAGACAATAATTATGTAGTTTATATATTTTATAAAATGAAGGTATTGGTGGTATATTACATATGTTTTAGCAATAAGTTGGGGCAAAAAAATCTAACCAAAGTTTGCTGTCTAATATAATTAACGAAATACACTAGCATTAAACAGAATTGCAATTATTGTTATGTTACTAACTTGACTGACTTTTTTTCAGCGATACTTGGGTGAATTTGATGATGTTTTAATATGTTTGTTTTGTTTTTCATTTGTGGTGGTGGTGCTTTACACTCGTAACACTCGTAGGTGGCCACTTGGTATAGGGTAGGTACACTCAGTTGCACGCATTAATGCATGACCTAGATATTGTAGAGCATGAATGCTGTAGATAGGTTAGAATCGATTTAGACCGTATAGTGATAGATTTTTAGATAAATGACTATGAATATGAATAGAATATGAGGAGTTTCTGTAGAGATTTTAATGCTGGTAATACTATCTCTTTCAAAAAAGGAACATTTAATGATCAGTGTGTCGTCGTAGAAGTAAAAGTTACAAGAAAAAAATCAGCTTGCTTACCAATTACCCCAGTCATTGGTCTGTAAAACAGTTCTTATAGATTTTAGAAAAAAATAGTTTAAATAAAAGTTGTAGATTTTAAAAAAATCTTTAGTTTGCGAGTTTCACAATTGAAATACATAAACAATTAATCGAGATAATTGCAAAAAACTTTTATTTTTGTTAAATGTTAATAATTTTGTTTTTGAATAATGACAATATAACTATTTAAAATTATGGCAGTTAATGATTTATTAAAGTGTGGTAAATCTCAGCTATATTGGCCAAATAGTTTGCAGTTTATTTAATTTGTAGCAGATCGCAATCGATTCCTTGAAGCTTCAATTTGAAGATACATTAAAAATATTTTAACATTTTATGAAAATTGTTATTAAAAAAACCGTTTAAAAAAGGACTAACTTTTTGGCTTACAAGTTTTATAAAAACTTTGATATTTTTTATATCACACGCTTGTAAGTAGGCCCACACTAGCTCAAGATAGTATTTTTTCTTAAAATCATACTTCCTTTGTTTATTAATAGACTTCGGCAAATATGCAAATAAAAATGTAGAAAATATGCACATAAATATGCACGTGTTTACCCGAAAATATGCAAATATTTTACAAAATATGCATACAAATAAATAAAAAAATCGTAAAATAGTAACAATTTTACAAACCATCAAATTTTATTTAAAAAAAAAAGTGTACATAACTAAATCTTTCTACTATTCATTAAGATTTACATTTATTTTAAGTAACTACATCATTTTTAAGTATGAATAAACTTATTTAGAATTATGGTAACAATAAATGACCAAGTGGTGTTTAAAATTTTCTAACAAAAACTTGTGGCTTCTGTCTGAGTACATATATTTATATATGGAAAAACTTCGTTCAACATCAACTGATGTAACGGGAGCATTTTTCAAACTAACCAAAACATTTGGTTCTAAATTAATTGTTTCCGAAATATTTCCAGCTAGAACACTGACTACTTCAGAAAGAATATGGTAACCTTTATTTTTTTCCATAGTAGCTTCAAATTTTTTTTAAAATATCTTTTCCAATATTACCTCTAACGTTCCGACAACATGACGCAAATTCTTTTATTAATGCTGTACTTTCGAACAATGACAGGGTTGGTGATTCTAACTGAGTAATTGTTTTTTGAACAAAACTAAAATTTGATTTTATAAATGAAAGTTCTTGTTGAAGCAAGTTACTCTGAAAAGTTTGTTTAGAATACAAAAGAGATTGGGAACTTTCATCTGTTAACGTATCAATTATGTTCTTTATTTTAACAAAATGATCTGCATAAAAATTAGCTGCTTCTAACCATGTTCCCCATCGCGTTAAAATAGGTTGTGGTGGAAGAGGAATGTTAGGTAGCATTTCTTTATAAAGTTGAATTCTTATAGGAGATTTAAGAAATACTTTTTTGACACTGGATATCATGGTATTTACAAGAGGAAACTTTTTTCGTATTTCCTCTGCAACTCTGTTTAATCCATGCGCTACACAAGTAACATGTATTAAATCTGGGAAAAATATTTTTAAATTTTGTCCTGCTTTCACCATATAAGGAGCAGCATCCGATAAAATAAGCAGTAATTTATTAGAAGGAATAGTTGTCGAAAGAAAAAAAGTTGCTAATGTTTCTTGTATAATACGCGAAATTGTTAAAGCATTTGTTTTCTCAAGTTGCTGGCATGAAATAAGATGTTATTTTGGTAAGGTATCTTCTTTAAGAACACCAATCAATAAATGAGCAATATACTTTCCTGAGGAATCAGTGGTTTCGTCTACAGATATGTAAAAATAATTATCTGCAATTTCTTCCTTAATATTAATTAACACCGACGAGTATAGCCCGTTCACATTATTTCTTCTTAGAGACCGATCACTTGGAACATTAAGTTTGCAATATTTTTTTAGAAACGAACTAAAATTTACATTTGCTAATTTTGAAAGCGGTATGTTTGCAGACACTAATGCGCGACACAAGTCTTCATTAAAAGTTTCTTGCTCATCTAATTTTTTTAAGTAGATTGGAAACATTTAGCCATTGAAGTTTGATGTTTTCCTCCTATTTTTCCTTTTTTTGCAATGTGTGAAGCAGTTCTCACATGTTGGTCTATCTGAAATTTCGTCTCACATGCTATCTATAAATAAAAATAAAAACCTTTATTTTAACCCAACCTTTAAAATATAAAAATTTACAAGGTGTTTTTGGTTAATCAAATAACTGGTTTGGAAAAAAAAACACTCGCTAAGTGTTTTAAATGCAGTATTAATCCACAAATTAGAATTTGTTACTAACCATTAGTACATCATATAACTTATTTTAAAATTCAACAAAAGTTTTTTTTTTGTTAATTTAATTACAATAAAAATAATTGTGTTTTAGAATAGCTGACTTCATAAAAAAAAGTAAAGGTGAAAAATTTTTCTAAATACACACCATTGTATTGTACCATGGACAATTTTTTCTCACTAAAGGAAGCTATTTTTCATTTAAAAACAACCTACGAGTACTAAATTTCAAGTAAATACGTTTATTGGTTTTAAAGTTATTGTTGTTATTAACTAAAAGAATTTTAATTTTTTTTTAATTTTAACACCCTGTATCTCGAAAAGTAAATAAGTTTGACCCCTCATTAACTATATCGTTTTGTTCAATTTTTCGAGAAGTATCTACAGTCAAACGTTGTAAGTGTCATTTGGAAACACCCTGTATGTATGAAATATTAGATATTTAATAGAAAATATTAGATACTTACAATTTTGCCACAGACTGAACAGTAGATTTTTCCCATATCCATAGACAGCTCTTTATAAGGTTTAATCCATGCCATCCAGCGTATTGTCTGTGACCTATTGATAATAAGGGAGATTGTTGATTTTGAGAAGTCCCAGTTTGTTATCTCTTGATGAAGGATATTTCTTACTGAGACCTGCTCTTCTTTATATTTAGCCAATTTAGCTGGCAGCTCCCAGTAAGATACTGAATGTTTTCTTGGCTTGTTTTTAATTAGAATTAATAACGTTGATTCAAATCAATATTTACAACAGTACGAAATTCTTTTAACTGTAGTTTTTGATGTAAAACATTTGACACATTACCCAAACATGGGCGTTGCATTTAATATTTACACAGTCTAAAATAATCAATAAATTAATATTTTATTAGAAAAATGGAGTAAATATTAAAAAATAAACTTATGAGGTTTGAAATAGAAATTGATTTTTTTATCATTTTTAGAGTGGACACTATTTTTAGTAAAAGCGTAGTTTTTGTGGGCATAAAAGCGTTGGGCTTGCATAATTTTTGGAAGTAAATATTACCAAACATTACCAGTACAACCAAAATATTACCAGTTTTTAAATAAAGTAATATGATTGAAACAAAAAAGTATGACTTGAAAGTCGATGAACCAAAAGCAGTGAACGCGATCCACGCCATTTACGGCAAAAACCTTTCGTGACGATTATTTTACATTAGGCTCACCGGAGTTGTTATATTATAGAAATTAATTTATACCGAATTAAAACAGGGCCGTCGTTAACGCGAACTTGTTAATAATTTATAAAATCGATATTTTTAGCAATTTAGTTTACAAATTAAACATAACTATGAGCCTTTCTCGAGGTAAATATGTCATCATATATTTGTAGTACCGACAATTAAAAATAAGCATTGACGTTGTGTCTTCTTCTTGTAGTGCATATCCGTTTCGGATATTGGCGACCATCATAGCAATCTGGAATTTGCAAACTGCTGATCTGAAATGATTTGATCCTCATTTGGCTTTTATCTTTCCGTGCAGAATTAATTTCAGCAACCTATATCTTTCGCTGTTCCTCATGATGTGACCGAGGTATTCGATTTTGACTGTTTTTTATGGTTAACGGTCAATTTTCTTGCAGATAGCATCTGTGAGAGTCCACGACTCAACTGCGTACAATAGTATAGGAAAGATATAACATCCTAGTAACCTGATTTGGATGGATACTGATAAATCATGGAATTTGGATAGTTTAGGCATTTTTTTAAGTGTAGATCTGGCTTTTTCTCTTCTACATTTGATTTCTAGGGAATGGCTCAAATTTTCATTGACGTTCGTACCCAGGTACGGTATGTTTTTACTCTTTTTATAGGTTGACCATTCACAATAATTCTTCAAAATTGCTGTTTCTTCTTAAAGATCATCATACATTTTGTTTCCTTAATGGTTAGTAAAAGTACCATTTCTGACTTAAATCTGTGATTCTATTCATTTACTCCTAGGAGGATTCATAACTGTCAGCAAATAACACCGTGTCTACTGCGTATCTGATGATATTGATACATTCTCCATTAATTCAAACTGCTCTATTGATTCTTGAAATATTTCCTCAGAGTGTATGTTGAACAGCAGGGATAATAGTATACATCCCTGTCGGACCACACGTCCACACCACACGAGGCTTATGTCCAGCAATGGACGTGATAAATGAAGGCTAGATGATGATGGGGAAAAGAATTTGCTATCGAGAATTATTCAGCCGATGACAACTAAAGGTTCAAAGTTCAGGTATCAAGACAGCGCAAAATAATCGTAGAAATTTGTGTTTGGTACACCAAAACTAGATACTGAAAGATTGGCGCTATTTTTTAATAAATCCATAACGGACTTTTCTTTATGGCTTTTCAAGCTGCTTAACATTTTTTATTCTTCAATTACCAGATATTTTGGTCTTTTAGGCTTTACTTCTTCTTTTTAGTTTGCTATTCATCCATACTCTATTTGATTTTTGCTATATTAGAAAATGATTTTGGGTTCTCTCTTCATTGACTTATTTATAATCTTATGACATATTTTTCTCACTATTCTATTGATATATTTATTTTTATTTTATTTATATTGCCTGTGGTTATCTCCTTGAAGTGTGTAGTTGCATTTGTATTAATTATTCAGCTTACAGTTTTGGATTGTATCTTGTTTGGATGATCTTTGAGTGAGTTTGTCACAAAGTTTCACTAAAGTTCGGGATGCAGTTTGTGGTAACTCAATATTCAGCGTAACTAGGGTTGCAAATAAACTATCGGAGAGGATTTACTAAATTAGCCAATTAATTAAATTAATCCCAATATAGCGAGCAATATACATATCTAGGCACCAATTTAAATAGCCAATGGGACCACTCAACAGAAATTAAACAGCGAATAATAAAAGCAAAAGCAGCATTCGTTAGAATGAGAACTATTTTCAACAGTCGAGACATATCATTAAAAACAAAATGCCGTCTATTGAACTGCTACATATTCACAGTTCTGCTCTACGGAATGGAAGCATGGACACTGACTGTTGCATCTATGAATCGGCTCGAAGCTTTCGAAATGTGGTGTTATAGGCGCATCTTACGTATATCCTGGGTTGACAGAGTTACTAATGTGGAGGTCCTGCGTAGAATGGGGAAAGAATGTGAAATTCTCATGACCGTCAAAACTAAAAAGTTGGAATATCTAGGTCATGTAATGAGAAATCAAGAACGTTACGGCCTTCTCCAGCTGATTCTCCAAGGGAAAGTAAATGGTAAGAGAGGACCGGGAAGAAGACGCATTTCCTGGCTTCAAAATTTGCGAAAGTGGTATAACACGACTACCACTGAACTGTTCCGCGCTGCAATAAGCAAAGTGAAGATAGCCGTGATGATCGCCACCGTCCGGAACGGATAGGCACTTTAAGAAGAAGAAGAATCCCAATCTACCAACGATCTCTATGAAAAGTATCCAGAGATCAAAGATCAAGAAGTGATAACACAAGATAAAAATAAAATGTCTTGAGAATGAGAAAGGTAGAATGTTTTGCAGCTCATAATTCAAATATTATTAAGATGGTTTTTACAGCTACAGAATCAACAAAATATGCGATCACCGTATATAAGACATTATGTAAATCACGTATGCATCGTTCTTATAGTCCGACTCTGATTATATTGCTATAAAAAGCATGTGCGGAGGCAGAAAATGAGTGCCTTACCTGTTTTGAAATTTAAAACTTCTATTTAGCCGTCACTCCGATTAATATTCATATTAGTTGAACCAGATAAATTAGATTGAAGACGTAATTAGATGTCTAAAAGATTTTCAAGATCATTTAAAAATCAGATTTGTTTTTTATATAAATAGTGTCGTGGTCGATAAATATCCGAAGGTGATGTTGGCTATTTTTTTTTAAGTTGTGTTGATATACATCGAATGATAAGTGCGAATAACAAGACGATATTTAATACACGGCTATAAAACATTGTGAACATCAATATAATTAAAGTTTTAAAAATTAACGTGAATTGATTTATAGTTATTTAACCAACAAGTGTATTAATAAGGGCGATTAACAATTGAGATATATTAATGTTAATGTTCGAGATTGTTAATCGCCATTTTAATTCACGAGTTCGTTACAAAACTTTTCCGTCTACCGAACTTTTCAGAAATAAAAATATCTTAAAATCGGTAAGATAGTTTCGAAACAAATTCAGATTTCTGCTTTAATCTGAACCTTCTATAAATGCAAGGTATAACAGACGTTGATAAAGATGTTAATAGAGACATGGGGAATCTAAAATTTGCATTCCACGACATGTCTATCAACTAAGCAGAAATCCTTAACGAATTTGTTTCTTGTACTCATACAGAGTAGATCCGAATAAAATGAAAAAGACAGCAAAGATTTGATTTCACGTACAAAGCGTCTATGTATCTGTTGATACATATTTCGACTTAATAAGTCTCATCAGAACAGTTATTCATAGCCGTTCTTAACGTGAAAAATAATCTTTTCTGTCTTTTTACATTTTATTCGGATCTACTCTGTATGAGCACAAGAAACAAATTCGTTAAGGATTTCTGCTTAGTTGATAGACATGTCGTGGAATGCAAATTTTAGATTCCCTATGTCTCTATTAACATCTTTATCAACGTCTGTTATACCTTGCATTTATAGAAGGTTCAGATTAAAGCAGAAATCTGAATTTGTTTCGAAACTATCTTACCGATTTTTCTATCAGATGTCGCTATTGCGTCCATAACGAAGCCATTTTATTGTTGCTTCCTAAAAGACAGAAAAGATTATTTTTCACGTTAAGAACGGCTATGAATAACTGTTCTGATGAGACTTATTAAGTCGAAATACGTATCAACAGATACATAGACGCTTTGTACGTGAAATCAAATCTTTGCTGTCTTTTTCATTTCAAAAATATCTTAGTTTAAATTTTTATTTACTTAACGATAAATAATGACATACAATGGCAGACAGTTCTTACAGCGGCTATGTCATTTTAAATAATTTTTTAGTGGGAATATAAATAGGTACCTATATGTTTGGTTGCCTACACCACAGGTCACTGCCAATCACAGAGCGTTAAAATGTGGTTAAATTATTATACAAGCAATGTATGTTGTGTTGCCTATAATAAAATCATTCATTAATAGAAAATCATTCATTAATAGGGGTCATTAATCAATGATTTTGAGGGTGTTAAAATTAATCATAAATGGATAAAAAATTTATACGGAAAAATTTATTTAGTTTGATACTCCACTTTTTAGTCCAATTCTGCATTTTATTAACTGCTGTAATTTTTCTGCTGTTTCTTTTCTGGTATCAGTGGTACTGCTAGGATAGCAGTATCATCTGCACAGGTGGTTATAGTATCCTTTTCTAGTTCAGGTACGTTGTATATGTTTAACAGGTAGAGGACTGAACACGCAACCACGTCATAATGATTAAAGCATATTATCTTGAAAATTAAGGATATAGGATTTAAAGGTTAAAGAGTATATTTGTAAATCATGTGTAAGATCACTAATGATATATGCGATAAAAATCAAAAGCAGATAGAGCAAAAACAAAAAGAATACTAGGAAGTACAAAGATCAATAATTACTAGTAGAAGACAGAAGAAAAGAGTCAGAATACCAATTAACCAAATAAGAGATGTTTGTAAAATTTATGGTTTTGTTCGATGATGAAGACAGAAAAAACGAAAGCGGATTCAGTATCTTACATACATGAATAAATAGCGAGAGAGTTGTCCTAAAAACAAAGGATTTACGACCCATAGTCAACGTTCAAATACGACTACAACCTTAAGGGTAGGGGTAGGGTTGGCCATTTTTGCGTTTTTGTTTTAGTTTTTATTAGAGAACTCTTTAAGAAAATCCAGTTAAAATTTTAGAGTGATCGGAGCAAAATTAATGGAGTTATGGACAATTACTATTTTAATGGGAATAAGCCACAATTGAAGGTTAAAGTAGGTTTATTAACGTTTCAATTTTCACTTCCGACGAAAATCGTTCTCAAAATACAAACATTAATAATTAAACAAATTTTGTTTTCTTTTTGTTACTTGGTGAAAAATTCTTCTAATAATTTACTTTTATCTGACTCATTTACATTGACAATTCAGACATAGGTATATTATATATTTTAAAGTAGACGACTTTAAAATGATATTGCCAATATTGCTGAGTTGCGTTCCTGGGATGTCTTTTTTCGTAGATAGTTCATTCGATTACATGAAATCAACTCTAACTCGAGAATATCCGTCAGAAAAAAATCATAGCATGCAATTCGTCTTTAAAAAGGCAACCACATACCATGATGACAGTAAAATTCTCCTGTTAGTGATTCCATAGTAAATCATGAAGAAAAAACCAGGAAAAAAACCTCATAATACTATCCCAACATGGTAAGAATTTGGTCGTACCTTTAGTTTACCTTCAATAAACACCAAATTCTGATTTTATATGTTTGTTATTTAAAAAACATAAATGATGTATCCTCGATATGTTACTGACTTGCTAATAGTGATATTTTCCTTTTATTAACTTCCTCTTTTTATATAGGTAACCAGATCCTACTGCATTTTGCCGAGGAATTTGCTACACAATGTTGAATTTATTTGAAATTAAATTAAATTAAAAACATTTTAACAACATTCAACACATTGAGATCTATTTTGTCTAAAACTAAACCTAACAATAAACAAGAAAGGACAAAAAATTGTATTTATAAAATACCTTGTGAATGCGATCAGTTTTATTTAGGTGAAACATCAAGGCCATTAAATGTTAGAATAAGTGAACATCAATCTTATATTAAAAATAGAGAATTTGATAGATCTCAAATATATAAACACGCATGGGATAATGAACACAGGGTTCAATGGAATGATTCAAATATAGTGTTAAAAGAAACGGATGGTAAAAAGATAAAAATCAAAGAAGCGGCTTTAATTATGCTAAATGAGACCAATTGCAGATATTATTAAACTTTTACGTCTTTATCATTATTTTATTACAATGCACTACATACAAATGAATTCATTATAATTTAGTTTCTACTCAAATAAATATTTACCTATGTTCCATTTAAGTGTTAACTACATAAATCAGAATGTAAAACGAATATTAAGTTATGCTAAACCAAACTGTTCTATGTAGAAGGCTTACGCGGGCAGAAATGTTATGTGTATACAGCTGAACTTTGTGTGTTTGTTAATATATTACTAAAGTTAGTGAAATATGTCGTTGTTTAAGTAACGTTAATTCTCTACGACAATGTAGAGTGCATATATTCCAGTAATTTATTTGTTTCATTATTATAATATAATAAAATATGTTACAGTTCAAAACTTTAATATTAGTGTAAATCATCGTCATCATTGGTTCGACATTTCTTTTTGGGTTTTAACTTGCTTAAAAAAAATTTCTCATTCTAATCTTCGCAATTTATTTTAAATTTCTTTTTTAAATTTGCGATATCTTCTTCTATTTATTCTTTATATCTCAACTTCAGTCTTACCCTTGTTCACATGTCTCTTGTGATGTTGTCTAGTCATAATTGCTTAATTTAAGGGCTTTTTTACAAAACTGCATAAATCCATTTCCGGCTAAAATACACATTTTGTTGAATTTCGAGAGTTTGGTCTGCCTTAGATCTTGTGTATAAGTCTCATGTGTTAAAAGTTAATATTTCCCATTTAAAATAATCCTAACAATCACGTTTCTTCCACAAAACTTAATTAATCCACTCAAAAACCTTTACCCTATGTTCACTCGTTTTTTATACAAAACCTAACATCTCCTTCTTTAGAAGTGTAAATAAGTTATATAAAATGTTTAAGGATGCTTACACTACCGATTTGCACGTGAGCTATTGATGTTTTCACCGTATTTTTGTAACCGATTTTAACATTGAATTTTCCTCTCCAGCTACAGACGCATGCGTTACGAGCACTCATCTGAAATATCTTATTCAACAAAACGCTCGCGGCTCAGTTGAAAGAATTAGTCCAATGACTAAACTTCATATTCACAAGCTGGGAACTAATGAAGGAAGTTCCCAGTGATACTTATAGTTTTGTTTTTAATTTGCAACAAGTGCACCCACTCCCTAAAACTCCAATCGGTGATGCACTCATCCTTCACTTAAGACGCCAATATATTTCGTCTTTTTCTTCAGTATCGTTATTTTGTGATGGTTGCGCTGACCAAAATAAAAATGCTCATATTGTTCATGTTTTGTGCCATTGGCTTAAAAATGAGTCTCCAGAGAATGTACAGAAAATTCATGTAACCTTTCCGACTCGTGGAAAAAGTTTGCTTCTAGCTGATCGAGCTTTTGGCCGTGTGGACAAGCGCTTGAAAAAAACTGACACCATCTTTGGTATCAGTTTGGCTCTGTACAGAAACCGGGACAAGACTGGGTGATATACGATATTAAAAGCCTTGAAATAATTTATCAAAAGATAAAAGGAATCAGCCAAACCTAACGGCTCATTAATAAGAAAATCAAAAAAGGGACCGGCATACTTCAACCAAAATAAAATGCTGCGCCAACTGTAAGTTCGATAGTGGAACAGAAACTTTTAGAAGAATTGTAAAAAAAAAATAAAAATGATTTTCTTCAGGCTCTTCCCCAAATCCCACTATCTCATTCCGTGACTAAAGAGAAAAAAAAAGATGTCCTTCATTTATCGCAAACCCACTTTAGACAAAATTGGAAAGAGATCGCTGATCTTCATTGGTATATTAATGCTCTTCACCACAAAGTTACTAGTGATCCAGATCCAGAAACCCACAACTACCATGATAGCGAGTGTGATTGCTTGGAGGATGAGCCAAAAAATGATCACATCTAAATTTTTTGTACTCCTCCTTTGTTTTCGTGGGTACCTTTTAAATTTCTTATTTCTAAGATATTGTTAGTTTGACAAAAGTTAATATCTCCCATCTTTTTTTACAAAACGCGATATCTCCAACAGACACATGGCTAGATTTTGTTGATGCAAATCAATAAAAATAATGTTAATTAACGGTTTATTTCTCTAAATCTAACCTCAAGTGATTACGTTCTCTGAAATTTCAAAAATGTTAGTACAACAGCTGCAGCACGTTTTTACGTCTCCTGAAAATTTTTAAAAAGTGGATTTATGCAGTTTTGTAAAAAAGCTCCTCAATTATACTTAATTATACTGCTGCTACTTGACTGTGGGTCGTAAATTCCTTGTTTTTTGGGCTACTCTCTCGCTATTTATTCATGTAACATACTGGATCCGCTTTCGTCTTTTCTGTCTTCATCATTGAACAAAATCATGAATTTTACACACATATCTTATTTGGTTATTTGGTATCTGTCCCTTTATTTTTTCTTTTACTAACAATTATTGATCTCTGTACTTCCTCAGCTTCAAAAGTTTAAACAAAAACGTGAAGAAAGAAATTAGGAACGATCATAGAAACTATACTAACAATCTAATAAAAAATATAATACAAGATAACTGCAATATGAAAGTACTCAAAGCAAAAAACTCAAACGGCACAAGAAAAATCATAGAAATAAAAAATGAGAAAAACGTCACCGTCCGAGACAGAAAGGAAATAAGCGAGGCCATTGAAAAATTCTACACTAAATTATACTCGGCAAATACACAACCACAACAACGACGTACTGAACGAACAATAATTAACACCGGCTCAGAAGAAATACCGGACATAACCGACTATGAAATAAGAATGGCCCTAAATCAACTAAAAACGAATAAATGTCCGGGAGAGGATAAAATTACAGTCGAAATGTTAAAAATCGGTGGAAGAAAAATAGAACAGGTATTAAATATTTTATTTAATAAAGCAATTGATGAAGGAAAGATTCCTCAAGAATGGTACAACTCCGAAGTCATTTTACTATTCAAGAAAGGAGACAAAGCAAACATCGAGAATTACCGACCAATATCCTTGCTCTCACATCTGTATAAATTACTAACTAAAATCATAACCAACCGCCTAACACATAAGCTCGATTTTTATCAACCTATCGAGCAGGCTAGATTCAGAAAACATTTTAGTACCATAGACCACTTGCACACCGTAAGAACACTGATAGAAAAATGCACCGAGTATAATGTTCCAATTCATATGGCGTTCGTCGATTTCCATAAAGCATTCGATTCCATCGAATTATGGGCAGTGCTTGAATATCTAGAAAATGCACGTATAGATTCAAGATACACTAACATAATTAAAAACATATATGAAAATGCCACCATGCAGATAAAGCTGGACGAAAGCACAAAAACTAATCCCATAAGACTACAACGGGGAGTAAGACAAGGAGACACCATCTCTCCCAAACTAATTACCCTTGCTCTAGAAGACATTTTTAAGAAACTAGAATGGAACAATAAGAGTATCAACGTCGACGGATCATACTTAAACCACTTGCGATTCGCAGATGACATAGTTTTAATAGCCGACAATATCCAAGAACTAAATGATATGTTACAACAATTAAATGCAGTTTCAGGAGCGGTAGGCTTAAAAATGAACTACAGCAAAACAAAAATACTGAGCCGAGACCAGACAAATATAACAATACAAAATCATACCATAGAAAATGTTGAACATTATGTATATCTAGGTCATGTTATCAAACTAGGAAAACCAAATCAAGATGCTGAAATTAAAAGAAGAACACAACTGGTATGGGGCGCTTTCGGCAAATTAGCATATATCTTGAAAAACACCCCCATTCCTGTAAACTTAAAGAAAAAGGTGTATAACACATGCATACTACCAGTTTGTACTTACGGCTTGGAGACAGTAGCCCTTACCAAAAAATCTGCTAAAAAATTAGAAACAACGCAAAGAGCAATGGAACGAATCATGCTTGGAATATCACTAAGAGACAAGATTAGAAACACCGAGATAAGACGTAGAACGAAGATTAGGGATATTGTGGAAGAAATTGCAAAAATGAAATGGCGCTGGGCAGGTCACGTAGCCCGATATAATGACAACAGGTGGACACGGAGAATTCTAGAATGGAGACCAAGGACGACAACAAGACGCACGGGAAGACCTCAAAAAAGATGGGTAGATGACATAAGAACAGTGGCAGGCAAACAGTGGATTAAATTGGCGCAAGATAGAGAAAGATGGAAGCAATTGGGAGAGACCTACATTCAGGAGTGGATGGAAAATGGTTGACAAAGAAGAGTACTTCCTCTGTAGTATTCTTTTTGTTTTTGCTCTATCTGCTTTTGATTTTTATCGCGTAATATCATTATTGATCTTACACATGATTTACAAATACACTCTTTCCCATCCAATCCTATATCCTTAATTTTCTAGATATGCTTTAATCATTATTAAAAATAATTAAATTGTTAAAATAATTTTTCTTAATTCGATCCATATTTTTTCACCACTTTTTGACTTTTAAGTATTAACTGTTGGATTTCCTCGTCCATTCGGTAGCTACAACTCGAGGAAAAGATTGTAGGTTTAAATCCCACATCTCACCTAACTTTTACGGCTTTTTAAAGTCGTTAATATATTTAAAATAGCAACAAAAAAATGTTATAGTTATGATTGGTGGTTAACAGGTGTTAAGCTGAAGACTATAAATTTAAAAACTGACCTTCAAGATTAATATTAAAAGCAAGGTTAATCGTTCAATGGTCGTTAGTGTGGGTAGCATCAAACGAACGAAAAAATGTAATACGAGGGATCATCAAATACAAATGGTAATGATCTTTTAAAACTCTTTAAAATGAAACTCCAGGAAGTTTAAAACATAAACCACACTCTCAGTACAGCTGCATAAAACCTATTAAGGTTTAAGACAAGGTTATTGTATTGTATTGTATGTTGTAATAGCTTTAAAATGGTACAAAAAATCCAAGGAATGGAAATAGAATGTGAGTACTTGTGTGTGGTTAGTGGTTTCTGTAAACTTAAGTGGATTCTGATAATAAATAATAAAAAATTCTAAATTGGATTTAGTAAACACTAATAATATTGTAAATGAAGAAAATAGTCATAAAAGAAAAAGTTACAAAACTACAAAATCCAAATCTCTTAGACTAACGACAATTCAGAGAACTCGAGAAGAAAGTGAAGCTATTACCAAGGGGCTTGAGACCTGAGGTTGAAAGAAGGCACAGAACAAGGTCAGCAGCTAAAAAGAAAAGCAAAATTCTTTACATCACTAAAACATCAAGTGGTAAGCCTAAGAGAACTGTAAAAGAAAGATAATGACTTAAAAGTCATATGAGAATAGCTTAAAAATGGAGTAAGACCTATTTGGCATGAAATAACCAAATACTCAGTGGGAATCTTTGTATCTTTCCAATGGTCTGTTATATCGCAGGTGGGATGGTCCCGATGGAGTGCGTACAGTCCACCAATTGGTACTGCCAAAATCACACAAAAAAAGTGTGTTACAGGAACTTTACGGCAGTAAGAACACTTGCCAGAGTTTGGACAAATTTTTCTGGATTAATTGTCGACGAGATGTAGAAGACTGGTATAAGAAATGCGATTTATTTAATGGCCAAAAAACTCGTGATAAAATAGCACAATTATTTCCGGAGAGCCTTTGAACGACTTGCAGTGGATATTCTGCGATTCTTGGACGAAATCGTTGTAGTACATATAGTCCAGGAAATGAAGCATTTCACCTCGCAATTTTTTCGTCCTGCGTGGATTGACTTGAAATTTTAACAGAAGGTAGGTAATAGCCTATGGATCAAAATCTATATCGGACCAAAGTGCGCTAAAGCCTTGGGGGTGTTTGCCACCCCATCTCGGGGGTGAAAAATTGTTTTTTACGTTTTAACCAGAGGTTTCGATTAAAAAAGTGATTCTAAACAAAAAATGTTCTTTACATTTTTTTTGTAAAACTGATATTTTTCAAATTATTCGCGATTGAATCAAACAACTTTTAGACGAAAAAATCGACGTTTTTAATCGATTTTTCGCGAATAACTCGAAAATGGTTCATTTTATCAAAAAAATTGTAGAGAACAAATTTATAGCTTTTAAAAAGACAAATACAATTCATTTTTTGAAATGTTTTTGCGATATAATAGGAACCGAAATACGGCCTATCAATGTTCAGCGGTTTTCTTCAAATGCCAAATTTGAAAGATTCAAAGTCAAATATCGGGAAAATGATGCATTTTTGGAAGAAAACTCATAGAAACTTTTTTAAAGAGCATAAATAGACCTATCATAAAAAAGACTCTAGCTCAAAAATTGAGTGAGTTATGATGAAAATAAGGTCAATACCTCATTTTTTTACGAAAAAATCGATGAAAACAACCCCCTAACCACCTCTATAATTAAAATCGATATTCACCCTTCTGCAATTCTCTTTGTCCATGTATTGTTAATACGTCCAAGAAGTTTGGCCCATTTAAAATGCTTAGTTTTAGAAAAAGTACAGCTTAAAGCGAGAAACGATTTACAATTTCATATTTTTTACACTTCTTTTTTTAAATATCCCCGAAAATACTGAATATATGAAATAAATAAAAATTTACTAAATTGTAGCTTTTTTAATGACTAAAATTTTCCTTTATTTAGATTTGTTGTACAATGAATATTTGGCGAGATATAGCCGTTTAAAGCATCGATTTACGATCAAGCACCATCTTTTTCGAGCCCTTTAAACTCACCCCATTTAAAAACCAAGAGTTCCAAAAAGATTTAATTCACAGATCCTTGTATTAATTTTTTTTTTCCGGAAAATTCCATTAGTATAGTACAGTACATTTCGGAGCATAATAATCTACAAAACCGGTATATTAGTTAGTGGGGCGTTATACATTCGAAATTTTAAGCGTTCTTATTTTGAAATCCCATACAACAGAATAAAACATCTGCTCATATTTGAAAAGCTTTTGAAAATTATTTTTTGCCAATGCAAAAAAGGATGCGGCGTTTCATGTGGGTGCAGAAAAGTTGGTTTATACTGTAACTCTACTTGTTCTGGGTGCTCAGGTGAAGGGTGGAATAATAGTCCACCAATAATTGAAGAAGATGAGCATGACATAGATCACGATGAATATATAATTGATGACGAATAAAATTAATATTATAATTGTTTTACCTATAAATGTAAATATTTTCAACTATTTATGTAAATGTATAAGAATATATGGTGCCTTTTTATGTTGATAAATTTTTTTGTATTTAATTCTACTTTTTTCAATTTATATCGATAAAATTAGTTTATAAAAACTGCAATGTTGTTAAGGGTGATTTTCAAAAGTTGTAAAGTTGCAAAATTTTGGCAAAAAATTGTTTTTACCTATAGCACTCATAACAATTGATTTTTAAGGGTTGAAAATTTATGAAATTGTATTTTAAAGTATAAAAAAATCACTATTTAACTAATCCAAACCAAATTTCATTCATCTTAAGATTTGTAATTTGAAAAAATTTGAAAATTGGGGGTAGTTTTCACGACTAAGAACAATCAGGGTTCATCAGCATGACATAAACTATAAAGCAGAGGGTGAGTTGAGCTTAAATCCAAATTTTTATCCAAATCGATCCAAGGCGAAATCATTTTTTTAGAATTAGTATATTTTTACATTAATCTCTAACAAGGGTTGCTTTTTAAGGGTTAAAATATGATGGAACTCTATTCAAAAGTATAAAATAATCATTATTTAACTAATTCAAACCAAATCTTACCCATATTCAGGTTTAATATGTTATTTTATAATTTTTGAAAATTAGGGGTAGTTTTCACCCCTAAAACCATTCATCGCACTTCGATTCGATATAGATTTTGATCCTTGGGCTATCACCTACCTTCTGTTAAAATTTCAACTCAATCCATGCAGGACGAAAAAACTGCGAGGTTTTAACTTTTTTCGAGCTTCATTTCCTGAACTAATAATAGCACTGTTTGTCAATACCTTTTAATTGTTCATTAGTCAAAAATATTAGGATACTGTAATTCCTCTATTCATGTTTGACTATAAAGAAGTTCTGAACATGAAACGATCGATTATATCTATCGATGATGATGACTGAAAGAGTAAGGAAGCTTCCTCAAGATACTGGTATATGAGAAATGAGTCAATACTCACAATTTTAAATAGTTTTTATTTTTTATTGATGCCCAAAATTTACTATAAATTTACAATAAAAAATAGAAACTACCCAAGATTGTGAGTATGAACTTATTTCTCATATACCAGTATTATAACCTCACATTGGCAACTCTTTCATCATTCTTGCTCAAGATATTATTTTAAGAA